>NC_092238.1:7861308-7863808 GCF_036320965.1 Panulirus ornatus | reverse complement strand
TCTCTCTCTCTCTCTCTCTCTCTCTCTCTCTCTACCTGACTTTCCCTTTTGGTGATAAGTTACGGTGTGTGTGTGTGTGTGTGTGTGTGTGTTGAGCAAACCCAAACTAGCGTTTAGCTAAAGCCTTCTTCGTTGTCCGACACACACACACACACACACACACACACACACACACACACACACACCTGCCAGGGCTTCCTAACCCTGTCATTGCGGGTGTACGACCATTAGGGCACGACGTTACGACCCTTCGGGATGACGACCTAGCCTTTTGACTCGGCCGTAGAGGTCAGGTCAGGCCATACCACTCAAAAAGTCACGGTGTTGGTCATGACTTATCCCATGGCGTCCAGAGGTCACACCTTCGTGATTAAGGGTCGTACGGTCGTGCTCAGGGGGTCGTACCTTGATGCTCAGGAGTCGCACGTACAGTCATCCTCAAGGGTCGTCCTAACGGCCTCAAGGAGACGACAGTCTTGTACGACTAAATCCTCCAAGAAACATACAAACGGTCATTTTTTTTAGCTTAAGTAGGAATCTCATTATTATTGCATCTATGTCGTAAGACTTTGACTTCTTGATATTAAGTATCTTTCCCTGGATCCCTCGTAGTAATATGTGCGACACAATATGTAATACAGACACATGTCGATTAGTATTTCATATGTTTGTACCTTCGGATTCGAAGGTTTTTGAAACATTGTTCACCTTTTTGTAACTAACCCAGAAAGGACAACAGTGATATATATATATATATATATATATATATATATATATATATATATATATATATATATATATATATATATACATATATATATATATTATATATATTTCCTTTTCATTGTCTGCTGAGTCAGTCATTGCATTGTTTAAGAACACCGTCATTAAAGTCGAGATGAATTGGGTCTTAAATGGAGATGAAATGGCCAAGAATATTCCCTTATTACCCTCATTGAGACGCCCCTTTGAGCCTAGCAATGAGCCTATTGAGCAGCAGATGAGCTTAGTTCAGTCGAGAGAAAGAGCCGTGGGGGTTTTCTCTGTATAATTGGAGTTGTCATAGGCAAAATTGTGTGCTATACATATATTAAGTGTGGGGCGGATGACAGATGGTGGGGATGTGGGGCAACCTCCTGTCGAAATCGTCCTGTTGTTCGTCGACAGGAAAGAACTTTGATAACAAAGAGATATTGATGTTTGCATAATTACATGTATAATTTTTTTTTCCAATTTATATAACTTTTACAGATTTTTCTGTACATTATTATTATTATTATTATTATTATTATTATTATTAGTAGTAGTGGTAGTAGTAGTAGTAGTAGTAGTAGTAGTAGTAGTTTCTTTTTATATGTATTTGCTCCTCCCACCGTATCGAGGTGCGTCAGGAACGAGAGAACAATGGCGTCCTTTGCACACACACACACACACACACACACACACACACACACACACTGAACTGCAGCTGACCACCGATGCTGTACACAATATTCCCTGGGTTGATTACTATTCATCATTATCATCATTTATCGTTTGGGGGGGAGGTGATTATTCATTAATTGACTTTGAATGTTACTCGTCAATGTTGGGCTAGACACTTATATATATATATATATATATATATATATATATATATATATATATATATATATATATATATATATATATTTATGTATATATATATATATATATATATATATATATATATATATATATATATATATATTTATGTATATATATATATATATATATATATATATATATATATATATATATATATATATATATATGAAACCCTTGTTTTCGAGAATATTCTTGTCAGTTGTGGGAAGGTTTGAGTGTGTTAGTTTAAACCCAACGTGTGATTAATTGATTTGGACTCTTCATCAAGCAAGTGTCATATGAGTGTGTGTGTGTGTGTGTGTGTGTGTGTGTCTGGAGAAAATGGGGTGGCATAGAGAGAGAGAGAGAGAGAGAGAGAGAGAGAGAGAGAGAGAGAGAGAGAGAGAGAGAGAGAGACGTGTCCATATTTTCCCGGAAATGGAAAATGTCAGGAGGCGTGACATGCGTGGGAACGTGGCCGGACAGGTTTGAATTAGTGTTGCCTGTGTTGCATGATGCCCGTCACGTGACCGGCTCGACGGTAAATACATGAACGTGGTGTGTTCTTGTTGTTCTTGTTGTTCTTGTTGTTCTTCTTGTTGTTCCATGGTGTGTTCTTGTTGTTCTTGTTCTTCTTCTAGTTGTTCTTCTTGTTGTGCCGACGCTCCTCAGTGTCCGTCAATCGTGTACATGGATCCCATTTTTTTCTCTCTTGGTCAATTTCACACATATACACACACACACACACACACACACACACACACACACACACACACACACACATACACACTTCCTGTATGCGCAGTGTTATAGCCATGATCCATCACCTGCTTCCTCTTCTGCCTCCTCTGCCTCATCCCTCACAATTCACGTTGCTCCTCCTCCCTCCTCCCCA
>NC_092238.1:7801308-7858808 GCF_036320965.1 Panulirus ornatus | reverse complement strand
TGCCTTTTATTTTTTTGTCCTCAATGAATTTAAGAATCGGTTAACTCATTTTTTTTTTTCCATGTCACCAGAAGATTTTAATGATGGTTGTAATAATGATCTTGAACGAGTCAGCGTTTTTTTTTTTTTAAATAGGTCACTGAGGTTTGACCTAGTTAACATTTTATTTTTTTTGTATCTTCATATAGAAAAAGAATTCTTTTTCAGCCTTGGAACCGCCAGGTTACCAGAGATGAGAATGAGTTCATTGCAGTCAGTCAGTCCAATGCGTAGTGACTGATGGACTGGCGGACGTCCTGACTTAGCATTCAGTCAGTTGTTTGAATGGTTTCTTCCCCCTCCCCAACCCCCTTTCCTCTCTCTCTCCCCTCCCATCTAGATCATCCGTTCCTAGATGGGGGGATGGGGTGGGAATGGTTTTTTTTGGGGGGAATGTAAACGATTCAACCTTCCTCTCTTCCCCCCCCCAAAAAAAATGAAGAATGGAAAATGTATATGCAGTACACCCCAAAATGCTCTCCCTGTACTTTAACACCCCCTAAACACCCCAAACAAAATGGAATTGAAATGAAATGTAATAGAATAAGTTGATGAGAACGTAGATCTCTACGCCAGTGTGGCAACCAGGCCAAAGGAGAATCATGGCACATCTCTCAGGGTTTTTTTTTTTTTTGTTCTCTTTTTTTGTGGCCAAATTTGCATGGCCTCTGTTCATGATACAGGACCCCGTAACGCCTTGTTTAATGGCGCGAGACAGTGGGTATAATGGCGCTCTGTGGTTTGTCGCAGGGGTTAAGGGTGGTTTGTGATATTTATTGTGGCCTCTTCCTCGTTTACCCGAAAGGTCATGTGGAGGTGAGTCCTTCCCCTTTTTGGTTGGGTTGTCACAAAGCTCTCTTGGGTATTTGTATGTATTCGATGATTTAACCAGATTTTTATTTTTAATTTGATTTTTAATTTTTTTTTGTTTTAAATTCGATGATTTTGATAATTTTTTTTGTCGATTTTAAGATCTATGTTTTTTTTTCATTTTTTTTTGTATTTTGAATCCACTTAATTTTTTCTATTTAAAATCGATGATTTTGATAATCTTTTCTTAATGAGGATCGATGATTAATTTCTTTTTTTTTCCATTTTGAAATGAAATGTCGAAATTTTTCATTTCAAATTTGATGATTTTGATCAAAACTGGAACGTTTGGCTTATGAGGTAAATAGCCCCCAGAAAAAATGGAACTTAATGTCTGACAATGATTTAATATATCTAATGGATTTTAAAGATGAAATTTTAATTTTGAAGGTAACATAGGCACAGTGAAACTAGGTATGATTTTTGAAGCTCCAATGTGGATTAGAAGCAGGTTATTAGATACTTATAGTGCAAGAATTTGTGTAGGGTTGTTATGAAGGATCCGCGGGAGGGTCTCGCATCCCACTGAGAATACTGTGCAGCTGAGGAACGAGAGACGAGTGGATGTGAAAGGAAGTGAAAAACGAGACGATCTTATCCCCGCATACTTTTCCACGTTATCTCTCCTTCCTCAGAGACAGTAATGTTATTCCCGTAAATGTGTGACACTTATAAAGGCGTTGAGAGATACTCTTTAAGTCTCGACTTAAGTGAGAGGAGAAGGAGAAAGAGAGAAACGAGTTGGGGAGTGATGTTCATGTCTCCAGTCTCTCAGACTTAACTTGTTGAAGGCACGCAAGGGGACAGGGTTGAGGGAGGAGACCTTGTGGCGTGTGTGGGTGTGTGTGTGTGTGTGAGGCATGTGTGGGTGTGTGTGTGTGTGTGTTTGTGTGTCTGTCTCTCTCTCTTGCTTTCCGTATTTATTGAGTCCTCAGGCGGGCGCAAGAAGCGCAAACCACAGGTTTACGTCCCCGCCATCCTCCTGGCGTGTTCTTTTATGCTTATTGCTCTTGAACTAAACGTTTTGACACGGAAGGTACACACTCTGTCTCTCTCTCTGAGGAAGGGTGGAAGGGAGGGGACAGGAGGTCGGCCGGCTGTTAGGGCAAGGGTAGGGTGAGTGGGGGAAGATGGGGGATGGGTGGGAAAGGCATTTCTCATCGCCCCCTGGAAGACTGGATCTCTAGCGCCGGGTTCCAGATGGGGCGATGTGGTCGCTGCTCTGGTGTCGAATATATTCGACTTTGTCCTTCTTCTTCTTCTCCCAGTGAGTCTTGGGGAGCATGGTGAGTGAGTTCTTCGCTTCCTTTACTTTTTCGTATTGTTTTGCAGACAGTAACGGTCTGTGTGGGTGGAGTAGACGGATCGTCACGGGTGTGTGTGTGTGTGTGTGTGTGTGTGTGTGTGAGAGAGAGAGAGGTACGTAGATGTGCAGACCACACAGACCCGAAATGGTCCAGGCGAGGTGGTGTCTAGCAGGTAGTCCCCTTTTGAAAACAGTAGAAGAAAAGGATGAGAAAGGAGAGAGAGAGAGAGAGAGAGAGAGAGAGAGAGAGAGAGAGAGAGAGAGACTACTGCGTAGTCTTGCTGTGGTAGATAGAGAGGTAGGGGTCGGAAGGCTAGTGTTTAGGGGGCCCTAGTCAGAGACGTAGTGTGCAGGGTCGACTTGACGAGACGCCCTCACTCCCCACCAAATGTAGCGGTCACCCGCTTCCTCAAGGGGTTTCCCAGGTCACACATATTATACCACCTGGGGTTTCCCTGGTCACCCATATTACACCACCTGGGGTTTCCCTGGTCACCCATATTACACCACCTGGGGTTTCCCTGGTCACACTTCCCTACCCAGCCTCTATCCCCCGCGCTTGAGTTGATCACATCAACCACCACGACCACCATCCTATGATCACTACCACGATCACTACCACAATCACCACCATCCCACGGTCACTACCATAACCACTACCATCCCACGATCACTACCACAACTACCACTATCCCATGATCACCACCACAATCGCCACCATCCCAGCCAAGTGTCGCGTTACCTTGCACAGATCTCAATTTTACAACCACCCATGCTGACCCACGTGACTCCAACCACCTCACAACCACAGAAGACACCATTTCCCGTATGACTACAACAGACATGGTCCTCAGCCACCCTCCACACAACTACCACAACACCACACAACCTACATACCATCATCCCTCAGCCTTCAATGATAGGTGAGGTCTCATGGGCCCATCACCAACCCCACCTCTGCTCCTCCCTCTCTCCAAGCTTCCCTCCCTCCCATGCCTAGCACTCCCCTGGCCCTCCCCAGGCCCTCCCTGCCTGGCACTCCCCTCCCTCCCTCCCTCCCTCCCCTGGCCCTCCCTGCCCGGCACACCATGCCCTCCCTCCCTCGCCTGGCCTGGGCTGACTGCTGGCTCGCCTGGCCCATCACCTCGTAAACACAGGCAGCCAGTCATTAGCGTCCCAGCAAACCTCTCTCCCCATGGCTGACCCGCCACCACCACCCCGTCTCTCTCCCTCCTCCTCCTCCTCCTCCTCCTCCTCCTCCTCCTCCTCCTCCCTGTGTCCCCGTCTCTCTCTCCCTCCCTCCTGTGTCCATTTCTAGTCCTGTGACCTTTCCCCCACTTGTTATGATGGCTCCTCTGTTTCCCCTCATCCTTCGGCTGCCACGCCGTCAGGAGAATTACAGGTATTTCCAGTCGTGGGTATATATATATTTTCCCTCCCTCCCTCTGTGTCGTTTTATATCGGGTGATGCCGTGGAGCCACGTCCTTCCACGCTCCTGACCTTTTCCCGCTGAGCTGAGAGTGAAGCAAACAAGACAGCACCACAGTGTGTATGTGATGATTCCGTGTGTATGTGATGATTCGTGTGTATGTGATGACTCACGTGTGTATGTGATGATTCACGTGTGCATGTGATTCATGGTGTATGTGATTCACGTGTGCATGTGATGATCCATGTGTGTATGTGATTCATGTGTGTATATGATTCATGTATGTGATTCACGTGTGCATGTGATGATTCATGTGTGTATGTGATTCATGTATGTTATTCACGTGTGCATGTGATGATTCATATGTGTATGTAATTCATGTATGTGATTCACGTGTGCATGTGATGATTCATATGTGTATGTGATTCATGTATGTGATTCATGTGTGCATGTGATGATTCATGTGTGTATGTGATTCATGTGTGTATGTGACTCAAGAGTGCATGTGATTCGTGTGTGCGTGTAATTCACGCGCGCGTGTGTGTGTGTGTGTGTGTGTGTGTGTGTATGTGATTCATGTGTGTGAATGTGACTCCTCCGTTCCTTCCCATTAAGGGATAAAAGCCCTTATCTTTCCTGTCTTCCGCGTCGTGAGAAATTACCAGGGGAGATCCGTGTCTTGAGTGTATTTACATATACTCCCAGATGTAGGGCGTTTTGTAACCTCTATGCATAGCGTTAAGTTCTCCGTAAGGACTCTGGTCGGTTATAGATGTAATGCGTTCCTCTCTCTTGCCACAAGTAAGGACGGCAGTTCGATCCTCATTAATTTAAGAAGAGTTAAAAGCTCAGTGTTCCATGAAGGTTGCATATGACCCCTCCCCACGTAAACACCAGTCGACGGGGCGCCCCGCGTGACGATGGGGGGAAAGATGTCTCCGTGCTGATGGTAGACTTCTACAAGGGATCTGGAGCCTCCCCACCCACACCCGGCGTGTGGGAGATGCGTATGTTTAGGTAGCCTGACTGAGTTTTGCAGTGTGGGGTCCAGATGACTTACGAGTCCTAACATGCAGAGTGGATCTGTGTGGAGTGTTCTTGTCCCGCTAGGTTCAGTCATGGGAAGAGGAAATTTGGATATCCTACTCATTTGATATGTTCCCTCGCAGTTTTCAGGTAGCGAGTTAGCGCCAGGAACAGACGAAAAAGGGCTTCATTTGTTTACATCCACTCTCCAGCTGTCATGTCTAATGCACCAAAAACCAAAAACCAGAGCTCTTATATATATATATATATATATATATATATATATATATATATATATATATATATATATATATATATATATATATGTATATATATATAATCACTTTAGAAACATTGTGTTTAGTATTATGTGGACATTATTCATAAACGTAAGGAAAAGAGTTGTAAAAGTGAAAGAAAACAAAGATATATATATATATATATATATATATATATATATATATATATATATATATATATATATATATATATATATATATATATAAAATATATATAATTTTTTTTCCCTTTCTTCAGTTTTCAAAATGAATGAGCAATTCTTGACTAGGCAGTTGTCGAAAGTCAGTGGTCAGGGGTAACCATTCTGGCCCATTTGAAAACTCTCATGAAGATGATATCACGAAAAATGAGTCATATGATGATGAGGTGTGAGGTATGAGGCGACGGTGATGAGGTGGACCAGACGCGGTTGCCTCGATGTGTGTGTGTTAGTGTGTGTGTGTGTCGTGCATCAGCATTTACCTAGCTTAATGTAGCGTTTATTGCATGGGGGCCCCGGGGTAGGTGGGAGGGCCCCCTCAGTTGGGTTATTAGTGGCGAGATGACCCCGTTAGAGCCAGCTGGGGCCAGCACCATCTGGGGGGGATGCCAGCGGCCGACCCTCACCCAAGAGGAGGATGGGGGAGGATTGTCTGCCAGTGGCGGATATCCTGCATGTTATACTTGCATTACTATACGTCGTTTGGTGATTGGTAATCGCTTGAGTACTGTAATCTCGTTAGGACTTCGCTAACGAGGACCTGTTTGGAACGGGTGGTGTGACGTAAATGTGGCGTGTAGCGCCGTTTTCAAATGGCCGTTCTCGTGGTTGGAGGTTGTGATTCGCTGATAGTGAAATGGCGATGGCCACCACCGCCCGTGCTCATCCCGTAGGATTCTAGTCGATTCGTCCTGGTCGATTACGCCTGCTGGTCTGTTTGAGAGCCAGAGTCTTGACGGACGTCGCCTGGTCGTCACAGACTTGGTTCTTAAATTTTTTTTCCCTCCCCCGTGGTCGACGTGGAGTCTGTGATGAGCACCGTCATTTTCACAGACCTTCGTCAGTTCGAAGGTTGTGGTGTGTACTGGCCGACCTTTTGCTTTCCTCTCTTCCGCTCCTCTTAAGGCGACAGAATTGTCTCTCGCGTGTTCCTAAGTCCCTCCTTCACTGCTCGTGTGTTAATGGAGTGGCGTTCCTCTCTATCTCATTTCTCTCTTTTTTTTTCCATGTTCTTGTCGCTCGTCATATCTGGACCTGGGATTTCTAAGGGTTGGGCGTTCGAGCGAGTGTGTAGAGCGAGTTGGGAGACTCAAAGGAGCCACATGTTAATTACCTTTTTTATGTACTTGTAGAGGGAGGGAGTTTTACGATCGTGAGAGAGGGTGTGGGCTCCCATCTCTTGTCTCAAAGGATGGGTTGCAGAGTGTTGCATGGATGGCGACTCTACGCACGTCCGTGGCTCGATGCCGGCTCACGATGCCGTGACCTTTGACCTACGACCCCGTCGTCACACTTAAGCTTCGACCCCAAGGATCTCATCCTTGTGGACGAACCCTGGCTGTAAATGGTCGAGCCTCATCCCTGACTTGTGACGCTTCGCCCTCAGAACCTTCCATCCTTAACCCTCCATCCTACACACACACACATGCACACACACACACTCACACACACACACACACACACACACACACCCACACCCACACCCACACACCCACACATGCACACACACACTCCCCAACGTACATAAAGACCGACCTCTTCCACAACATTTTCTCCCACACTCCCAACACGGGCCCACTTCGCCACTTCCTCTCCCTCCCCCCTCCCGCTCACCACTGCCACTTACCCACTCCCACACGGACCACCCCTTCCCTCCACTTCCAGCCCTTCCCCTACACCACGGCTGGCGAACTTCCTCGAGAGCGTGTGCCCAAATTATGGATGATTTTCGGAGAAATTCTTTCGCTTACCCGTGGGAATTTTGACCACCAAGATCATACAGAATATCATATATATATATATATATATATATATATATATATATATATATATATAGGGTGGAAATATATAAATTTTGGGACAGCAGTAAATGCCACGTGCCAGAAACATTTTCTCTGGTTCCACCTTGGGCCCACGTGCCATAAGCTCGCCAGCCCTGCGCTTACACCAAAATAAATCACCTCTTTCCCTCTACCTCTGTAGCTTCGTGCGCTCATATCCCTCTCCTTCCCTCTCCCATCTCGACTGTCCTTCCTTCCCTCGTTTTTACACACACACACACACACACACACACACACACACACGCACACACACACACTCTTTCCCAGTCGATACAGACCTCTCTCCCCCCTTTCTCCTCTGTCAACACAGACCACCTCCCTCTTTCCAACCCCTTGTCGATGACACAGACCTCACCCCTCCCCTCCTCCTCCCGTCGTACCCCATCGAGGCAACAGTTGCCTTCCATGCAAATACACCGACTGTCTGTCTGTCTCCTGCTCCACGAAGCAGAGGGATGCTGGGGGCATGACCACCGTCTGTCGTGCCCTTAGGACCACTCCGAGTTCATGGAAGTCTATGTCATTTGCTCCGTCGGCTGATGTGATGGTTGGGTGAGGTTGTCATGGGAGAGTAGTAAGGGGGCGTGGGGCGGGATCGAGAGGAAGAGAAGCTTGCAGTGTGGGTGGGAGGCTTGGGGGAAGAAGCATATGGTGTGGTATAGGGGGGGCCGGTCGTTTTGGTGGATGATACGAACGTTAAGGGAGCATTTGGGTGTAGTAATTTGGGGCCTGTTAGATGGGGTGGGTCAAGCGTGTGTGTTGGACGGTGAGGCAGCGAAGTGGTGGCTGTGGATGGGGTGAACTCGGACTGCCTCTAGAGGAGGTGTAGGGGAAATTGGCGTGGGCAGTAGAGGGGAGAATGTGTGGGAATTTGGTTCAATGAGGGAGAAAGACGATGATAACAAATGTATCTCCTTCGTGTGATAGAAGGCAACTAGAGATGGGGCAGGAGAGAGAGGGAAGAGATTGGAAATTCTTCCCTCTTGTAATATATACTTAAAATCGTACGTATGCGGATTGGAATGTTGGGTCAACACAGGCGAGTGCGTATAAGCTATATGGCCCTAACTTACTGGCTTGCGCGGAAGCCATCGTCAGAGAAACTATGTAAGATAGAGAGACACAAGCCAACTTGACTGTAGGTCATTGCTCACCTCGCTGGACGTTGTATCGCATTCCCTCGCCACACACCTCCTGTGCTGGCCTTCCCAAGGCTCCGACCCCATTCTTCTACATTCCATTATCGCCACGTTCGCATCCGCTGTAAATCATCCTACAAAAATATTAGTTATTGGTCTCTTCCTATCTGGGTATGTGGGCTGCTTCCAAGGCCTTCTTATTCTTCACTTGGTACTCAATCCTTTATATAGCATTTGAGCTCCATGTTACCTTGGACAACAAGGGTACTCGATGTCCTGTAATGACGTGCACTGATCCTTTTTTGTCCCTGCTTCGCCCTGTTTCCCAGTGATAAATGCCTGGAAATCCAGTACATGTTATAGATCGTATACCATAGCCATCCCCATTCACACTTCTACCACTTATCTTCATCCATGATGAAGTAGCCAGGTTTCATCCCGTCGTCTGTAAGCATCTATTCACACCTGAGGTCGTCCTTGAATTTAAAATTGTTCTGTACGTCTCGTTTTATTCTGTGCTGCTGACTGCACCTCTTCTGCGCCCTTCCATGATGTTATTTGCCCTCTTCTCGGGTTTTGATTCCAAAGCCAACACTTCCCTCCTCGGCATACATCGGGGCAGACACTGCCCTCCGCAGGCCATACATCAAACACTTCCCTCCTCAGCATAGATCAGGCCAGGCGCTTCCCTCCCCAGCCAGTCGGTGGCCTACAAATCAATGCACAGTTAAAAGCGACGCCAGAGGGGAAAAAGAGTTCCCCATCCGACATCTGGGAGACCTCTGCCGGCCACATCCTCTCTCTCTCTCTCTCTCTCTCTCTCTCTCTCTCTCTCTCTCTCTCTCTCAGCTTCAGCGGCGAGATTTCAATCATTATTTCTTAATCATTTTTCTTATTTTCTTTTCCGTTATCCTTCTGGATCCTGATGAGATAAGCCAAGACTGTGTTTTATAAGTGGCATAAAGGTGGGAAGAGACGTGAGAGGCTATTGAGGATGTCTTATCCTTCTACAAGATGGGTGAGCTGTAGACGCGGGAGGGGAGGGAGGGTTTCAAGTTGCAGGGATGTGCTCCGTAACGTATGCTCCGCTTCACGCTACCCGCCGTGCTACGTGGCTGATGCTCCGTCACGTCTGTGCTACGTGCCCTCCGTCCGTATTGGACCACAGTGTTCGAGCTTGTCCATCTACCACCGACTACACTCCTGTCATCACAGAGCTGACCTCAACGCTATTTTTCTCATCTCACTATTACTCCACCAGACTCTCCCTTCTACTGTGCGCTTCCGCTGTAATACACAAACACACACCCACACACACACACACACACACACACACACACACACACACACACACACATATATATATATATATATATATATATATATATACACTCAAGTGTTTGGTGTTTGTGGGGGTTTGTACATACCTTTTTCGTGGTTGAAATGTACCTGAAGACCCCTTGATTTTGGTTTTAGGTACTTCAGAATCTGGGCAAGGTTTCAGGTCACCGCAAGCTTGGTCCTGAAGGCTAGTTTCAGGCCACCGAAGGCCGCCACAGCCCACTAGATTGCCCTTTATTTCACTCGTTAAACATGAGCGACCTAGACAACCTCAGATTACAATGAGGGTGGGTCATGATCCAATGCGGGGTCTAAGGGTGCCAGAGCCTGGCCTTTAAGGCCATGAGGGAAGACCACCTTTCCAAGGTCCAAACTTTAAGTTCAGACTTCATGCAGCTCAGTCACTGTAATGTCCAAGAGAGATGGCTGGTGTTCAGAGCACAGAAACTGTGCCTCGTATATTTTTGGGAGTTCGGGTGTATGTCTGGTGGAATGGAGTTCTAGATTGGATATATATATATATATATATATATATATATATATATATATATATATATATATATATATATATATATATATATATATATATATATTTATATTAAGATGAAGGCATGTAGTGTGTAATTACAATATAAATCATATATGATTTCAAGGATATATATATATATTCTTTCATACTATTCTCCATTTCCCGCGTTAGCGAGGTAGCGTTAAGAACAGAGGACTGGGCCTTTGAGGGAATATCCTCACCTGGCCCCCTTCTCTGTTTCTTCTTTTGGAAATTTGAAGAAAGAAAAGAGAGGGAAGGATTTCCAGCCCCTCGCTCCCTCCCCCTTTTAGTCGCCTTAGACCACAATGGGGAAATGACACAATGTTTCCGACACCCTTGTGGAAGCTCATTTCGATTCAACGAAACAATTTTGAAAATAGTCTGCTTCAAGCTACCACATCCTGGCGACGTATTACAGTTCCAGTCGTGGAAAACAAAAGAAGATAATAACTCGAACTGAAGTCGAGAAATTTACTTGATAGAAGCCACAGTCTATGGACTGGGTTCCCTTTCGGGTGACTGCCGTTAAAAACCGCCAAATTTAAGAGCCAACTTTAAGAGAGAACTTATTCTGTAGATACATTTATTTTCAGTCATGCAAGTTGTAGACTCTCGTGTCATGCACCCGTGTGGGTCAGTCTGTGGCGGCCCATAGAGCACTGTGGAGGGGGGTGTATGAGTGCTGGAGGAGGAGTTAGTGGGGTGTGGAGTGTATATGGGTGCTTTATGCATGGATCTGGACGGGCGACTGCGGGATGTATGAGCGCAGGAGACAAATAGAATGAGAGATTGATTAGATGGAGAATGATAGAAAGATATAGACAGAGACTAATGGAGGAATAGAAAGGATCTATGACGATGTGAGATTACACAGAAACTATCATAAGAATAGTATAGAAGCTATCCAACTCTCTATCATGCTAACTAGCTGAAGACTTCCTAGTCTTCACCCGGGACACTTCAAGATTTTCCACTTCTTATCAGGGCTACTTCAGATCCTATCATGACATTTCAGGTTATAGCAATGTCTTATACAAGCAAAACATTAACATTTCTTATGATTTGTATTGCGGTGGTGTCGGCTCATCCATCACGCTTTGACATAGCCACACACACACACACACACACACACACACACACACACACACACACACACACACACACACACACACACACGTCGCCTCCCAGCTTGCAACCATGACCCACCTCTTGCAACATGGAGGGATGGTTCATGATGGACCGATAGACATTGATAGATAAACAGATGAAGATGTTATCATCTCTGATTATATCGAGTAATGATAATGTCAGCCATGAATAAGTTTTTTTTCTTCCTCCATGCGTGTCAATATCCAGGTGTGGCCCACCAGTTTGATTATAGGTAACACTCGGGTTAATCAGTAACGCCCAGAATGATAGAATGGCACCTGGAATGATAGCACCACCCGCTGTACTCGGTTATAATCCGATTGATCGGTAACTCTCAGTTATAATCCGATTGATCAGTAACTCTTAGTTATAATCCGATTGATCGGTAACTCTTAGTTATAATCCGATTGATCGGTAACTCTCAGTTATAATCCGATTGATTAGTAACTCAGTTATAATCCGATTGATCAGTAACTCTTAGTTATAATCCGATTGATCAGCAATTCTGTTATGATCTGATTGATCAGTAACTGTCAGTTATATTCCGATTGATCAGTAAGTGTCAGTTATAATCCGATTGATCAGTAACTCTTAATTATAATCCGATTGATCAGTAACTACAGTATATTGAGGAATGCGTCTGTGGTTTTATTAGATTTCTGATTTCTATAGCTGTATATTTACGTAATTATATTTCTGTTGCTGTATATTTCTATAGCTGCGTATTTGTACAGCTGTATATATATGTACGGCTGCATATTTCTGTAGCTATATATTTGTATAGTTGTATATTTCTATGGCTGTATATGTGTATAGCTGTATACTTGTGTAACTGTATATATTCATAGCTGTATTTATATCTATAGCTGTATTTCTGTATTCATAGCTGTATTTATATCTATAGCTGTATTTCTGTATTCATAGCTGTATTTATATCTATAGCTGTATTTCTGTATTCATAGCTGTATTTATATCTATAGCTGTATTTCTGTGTTCATAGCTGTATTTATATCTATAGCTGTATTTCTGTATTTCAGTGCGCTTTTTTTTTTTAGCTCGTATGAGTCGAGAGGTTATGGTACTAAATATGTTTTGCATATAGATTGGAAATGAAACATAATTCTCTCTCTCTCTCTCTCTCTCTCTCTCTCTCTCTCTCTCTCTCTCTCTCTCTCTCTCTCTCTCTCTCTCTCACACACACACACACACACACACATACACACACTCGTTATACGTATATGGCTGGTGCTCAAAAAATCTATAGATATGCCATACTCAGCATGTCAGAAAATGCCATCATTATGCTAACACTAACCTAATGCAAAAAAAAAATGAAAAAAAAAATTAAGAAATCGCGTCACATTATCGTGTGGCGTCTTGCTGACGTGTGGGGGAATTACGCTCACGTTTTTCTTTGCGTAAAAGAGCACGAGAGACGGGTCCGGCGGCGTTTTGAGAAATATCGCTAATTATTCTTCTTTTAGATGAAGCCCTTAATGCCTGTGGTTGTAGCTGGGATGGCTAGAGGGCTTGGCTGGGATGGGGTAGAGGGCTTAGCTGGGATGGGGTAGAGGTCTTAGCTGGGAGGGCTAGAGGGCTTAGCTGGGAGGACTAGAGGGCTTAGCTGGGAGGACTAGAGGGCTTAGCTGGGATGGGCTAGAGGGCTTAGCTGGGAGGGTTAGGGGCCTTAGCTGGCTAGTGTGAAAGTTAAGTACATTATCCTGCAGGAACCCTCCTTCGTGAGGTTATGGAAGCGGCCGTCCGTTGGGACATAACAAGGTCCCTACTCTTACCCAGACTGCGCCGCTTCCAGTAGCAGGGAAGTTTGGACTCCCTTGGAGTGTGGAGTTCCAATGGTGCAGTCTCGCCAAAGGTGACTTTATGCACTCGAGGTTTAACATCTTGCAGACGGAGGTGGACTGATAAGTGTAGACACCCTACGGGCTGGATTCGAACCCCGGATCGGGCGCTTGGCTACTACGGCTACACAGAGGTTATATAAGACACTTGAAATCAAGTGTTATTTCTGTATCCCAACCTCAAACGCTGCTCCGATAGTGTGACAGATCAGATTTCTGGTGTTTGTATCTTGTAACTACCGTGTGGCAGAGGTAACCAGGTGCCTTGCCCAGGGTTCGAATCCGTTGTTATGTGTATAGGAGCAGTGGGAAAAAGACCGTGTCAGCTCGCGTCCACTTCCTAGCTGTCATGTGTAATCTCTTGAGACCACAGCTCCCTATCCACAGTTGGGCCCCACACACCATTCCATGGTTTACCCCGGATGGTTCAAATGTCCTGGTTCAATCCAATGACAGCACATTGAGCCCTGTACACCACATCGTTCCAATTCTATTCCGCGCACGCCTCTCACCCTCCTTCATGTCCAGGCCCCGATCGCTCAAATTCTTTTTCACTCGATCCTTCCAACTCCAGTTTGGTTTCCCTGTTCTTCTTGTTCCCTCCTTTTCTGACACATATATCCTCTTTGTCAACCTTTCCTCACTCATTTTATCCATGTGTTCAAACTATTTCAGCGCATCCTCTTCAATTCTCTCAGTTCCACTCTCTTTATTAGAAATTATTACTTTCTTATTATATAGTTTCTGTCTTAAAATTTCATTACTCATTCGATCAAACCACCTCACACCACATATTGTTCTCAAACATTTTATTTCCATATATATATATATATATATATATATATATATATATATATATATATATATATATATATATATATGTATGGCCTTGGTAAGAAAATTTAGTTCCCTGTGCCGTGTCGGAATATATATATATATATATATATATATATATATATATATATATATATATATATATATATATATATATATATATATTGTACGTTTTTCCATATTGAGTTATTAGTTTAATTATTCTGCGCGTATTCAATAACACACACACACACACACACACACACACACACCCACAGTTGATAGTTTTATCATGTCCAGAAGCATATGTTCCTATTTGTGTTGGCAGCGTCGCTAGACAGAGACGTAGAAATCCTTCTTGCCTCCCGTCCGGTGACAGAAGTGCACGTGACTCACCCGGTGTATCAGAATGCTCCACATGGTTTGATCATCAGCATGGAAGTTGGGGGGCTTTATATGGGAAACGACCATGTGATCCTCCGCTGCCGCTTTACCGCGGGGGATCATACCGTCGCACCTGAGCCAGATGCCACCATCGTTGAGTATTCCGCCCCTACAGTTCTCTTTGGAATTTGTGAGGCTTTTTTGGCTGCTCCTCTTTGCAGACGACAGCACATCGTCCCACTGAAGGATAGAACATGGGGTAGTCCTTGTTACCCCCATGTACGAAGGATGACTGTGTATAGCATTGGTCTCTGGATCGTAGCATCTGTCAAACCGATGGGTGGCCATTAATCAAAGCCTTCTGACACTAAATGCATGCTTGCTTACATATATATATATATATATATATATATATATATATATATATATATATATATATATATATATATATATAAAACGTATTGAAATATAATCCTAACTTGAATGTTTTCTTATAATCTGCATGGTTTCGCCATGGGGGAGGATGAGATGCGCATTTTGTACAACGGTTCTGTTGAGGTGTGCACTATGCATGGCATGTGGTTTGAGGATGCATTGGGCGGGTTATGGAAGTCCCCTTGAGCACGACTGCACGACCCTTGAAGACGACGGCACGACGCCCCCTTCAGGGATAAGGGGACGACCGACCCCCACCCTTGAACCAGAGCGGTACAATCCAAAGGGTCTGGTGACGTGACCCCCCGTCAAGTTACAAGGGGTCCAAAGGAGTACCGTCGTCGTACTCAGAGGGTCGTACCGTCCTTGTGTCAGGGAGACGGTACATCAGTCCCCCAAGGAACAGCCCTGGTGTACCGTGGTGATATATTCAAGCGTGACCTACTCACACTCGACCACCAAGTCCCGTAACTTATATATATATATATATATATATTTATTGGAGGGGGCGACATTTTTGCCTTTCACCCTTGCTCATTTTTTCCCTGGTGTCCTGGGGCGTGCCATTATTGCTTTTATATCGCCGAGGTAAACATAATAATACACTCCACACTGGGGTCCTGATTGACACCTCCCAAGCGAGAGGTAAATGACAGTCCCTCTCCCTCCAAACGCTTTCTTTAACTTTGGCAGTTTGATTGGAAATAGTCATTCATTTCCAGTCTATTTCTTTGTCTTGTCGTAGTAACATGATGTACCGGTGCGTGCTCTTAAGTGCACACGGATGGTAGGTTGTGGGTTTGTAGTCCTTTGGTATAAAGTACAAGACGCGAAGAACGAATGTTCTTGGGGGGCAGTATTGGGTAATGGAGTAGCTGGCAACTTCCCTCATCTCGCTTGTGACTCCATTTACGGATCATAGATGGCGTTCATGTTTCAATGATGATATCATCATCTGTAATTGGTGAGGTGATTGGCATTTGCTTTATATATATATATATATATATATATATATATATATATATATATATATATATATATATATATATATATATATATATTATATATATATATATGTATATATATATATATATATATATATATATATATATATATATATATATATATATATATATATTTATTCATTTATTTATATATAAGGACTAGGGCGAGTGCAGTTGAGAGCATATCTGATACACCTTTATTCACATCAGCGGAGCCAGTCTCTTAGCAGTAAATGACGTCATACGTTATTCATTTAAATCTACGGCGTAAATTCCCCTTAACAGAGTGGCTCCTTTATGGGTAGACTTGTTCGAAACGTCGTGGCGAACGCAAATGTAGTACTCGGTCCATCTTCTCTTTATCTCTTCCCTGTACACTTCCCTCACTGGTGATTCCATTTATCTTTCCTGTTCTGTTCACATCCTTCCAAATATTATCCTTATTCCTCCTAAAATTTACACATATCTCGCACACCATCTCTAATTTGCCCGTTTTTCTTTTCAACAACTTTACCTTGACCACCGGCCGCTTTCACTTGTACATCTCCCAATCACTCGCACTCCTTCCGTGCAGGTAACGCCCATATATATCTCTCCTCTCTTTCTTTAGCAACTTTAAGTTTTCTCATCCCACCACTCGCTACCCTATTTCAGAAGCTCACTTCCCGCCTCTACATACCACACACTTCACTCGCACGTTCAAGCATTGCTTCCCGAAATACTCGCTCCCCATATTCTCATATACTCGTATTTTTATGGCACTCTTCATCTAATCTCAATAAGTACTTCTTTTTCAAGTTCACTCCCATTCACCACCGTCCTCCAACCCTAGGGCATTTTTACCTAAAGCCAACGCAGACTCTCAAACTCGCTAACAAATAGCTCAGTAGCTGCTTTTCTCTGCACATTCACATCCAACAATCTCTCATTTGCACTTCTAGTTAGCACATAAACCACTCAAGCCCACTAGTCTCCAACTTCTCACATCCACGTATACCCATGTATGCACCGTTACACCAGGTATTCCAATTGATTCATCTTTTTTCAGCAGACAACTTTGCAAGCTTTTCACCATATTCATTTACACATAGCTCCACAATTTCACCCTCAACTCCCACATCACGTACTCATCTATTGAAATCTTCCGCCATTAATAGTCGATCCCTTTCATCAATATTGCCGAAGCACTCACTCATCTCCCCCCAAATAATATCCTCCTCTCTTCCTCACTCCTATCGCTATGCATAAACACTGGCAATCATTATATATATATATATATATATATATATATATATATATATATATATATATATATATATATATGAAGACGGTTAGGACTGGGGATGTCGTTTGCTGTAGTGGTCAGAAAGACAGTACTAGGAAGAAGTAAATACGACTTTCTCGTCTTTCCTCTTTCGTGAGGTCACGTGATGATTCACGTCACAGGGTATCGATATACTGAATGGATAAGTATATTCGGGTCAGTCTCATATATATATATATAAGTTCTGTTTTGTCCTTTGGGTGACATTATAAATCATCGTTGCTTTCGGCACTGAGCACCAGCGAACGTTCCATATGAATTTGATTCATGTTATCATAAAGTTGGGGGAAGAAGGTGGGGGGGTGAACTGTGACATAGCGTTACCAGGTGGGTAGAACCCTTGTATGCTGTGCTGCATCTCTTGAATGTTCTGTATGGATCTGTGACGCACTTTTCCCTGGACTTAACACTTTAATGTTCTCCTTCTTTTTTCCCCCGTTTGTTTTTAAAGTTATCCTACATCTCTCCATCATTCCTAATATTGTCTTGCTGTGCATCGTACTAACGTTTTCTTTTTTTGTCTTTTATCTACCTCACTAATGTCTACTGGTACTTAAAAAGAATGTTTCATTATCTTGTTAGTTACCTCAAAGATTGTTTTCGCGGTTTTTTGCACTCGCTTACATCCATTTTTACCTTTTCTTTATTTTTCTAAGTCAGTATAGCCTCCAAAATCTCCCTTCGATCTTCTGCTGTTTTAACTCGAGCTTCTCTAGACCTGTGGACCGACCTGACGCAGCGCCCTTCGCCGTCAACTCCATCACCACCTGCTGCAGCAGTGTGAGGGGGAGCTCTCCACTCCCTCACACTGACTCGACCAGTCGTGCCACTCCTCCTGGACTATCCTCAGTGGCGTAGGTGTCCCCGTGTATATGTGTGTGTGTGTCTGTGTGTCCTGCAGGGGCCCTCCAAGGACCTCATCTTCGTGGCCTGTACCCTCCCTCCCTCACGTCCACACCCCTCCACACCCCTGCACGATCTTAGAAGAGGTTCCTACCCCCCTTTGTAGGGTGGTACTTTTTCCTTGTGATCGCCTTGATGTCCTTTTCATCATTCAGATTCTCTGCACTTATGGCTCACAGTTTTTTTTTTTATTATTGTTCTATAATCTCTCTTAACCACGCTTACCTCCATCTCCTGTGAGAAGACTTGTATTTTGGGGGGGAATTTTCAATGCTTTGAATACTCCTGTGATCTGTGTAGTGTGTTCATATATCCCGTTTTATGTGTATGTGTGTGTATGTGTGTGTCTCTATCTGTATGGGCCATCTCCTGGATTCTCATTAAGAGTACTCCCTGTTATCTTTGTAAATTTCTGTGTAATTTCTGTATATAAAAACCCACCCCCCCCTCTTTGTTTTGTGTGTGTTTTTTTTTTCAACTTAAAAGGCGTGTTTAGTGTGTGGGGAAATTTCAATTCTTTAAAAGCCTTTCTTTGATGTCTGTAACACTTTTATATTACCTCTGGGCCCAAACTCTTTTGCCAACCAAGGCCTGCTGTAAACTTCTTGTAATGCTGTCATTTCTAACTCTAGTGGTAGACCAATTTAGATTCTTAGCATATTTTTTTTTTTTCCACTGTTAACTCCTCCAGTAGTTTCCCCCGACTCCTTAATGTAGTAGTGAGTAGACCTCCAGGTGTTTAAACAGCTCAAGTCCAGCCTCGTTAAGATCTCTCATCATAGAAGAAAAAAAAATTCTATCCATGATTAATATTTGTGTTAATTGAGATAGAGAGAAAAAAAAAATTAGATAAATTGGCCGTACCTCTGCATGTGCTGCTTGTGACTCATGTTCAGTGTTCGTGCAAGCAAATGTGTCGACGGGGACTTGACTCAAACCCCCCCACACAGATTTCCTTGCCCAGTTGACTGAGAATCATGAGTCACACAAGGGCACGTACGTTGCAGGAGGGGAGGCCATAGCAGACCTTCGTGAGTCATTATTTGCACCACTCACGGTCGTGCTCATCATCATCAGGCCCCTCATTGTCACGTCGTCGCTTGGCGAGCGGTCCTTAACGAGGCCAGACACACCGGTAGCTGCTCTCCGCCGGTGTACCCTGTTCTTAACGCCATTTTCATCTTTCCCCCCTGCAGGACTTATCACATAATAGTCTCCAGCCCTCTCACGGCAGGCGTGGCTCCATTCTCTCCACCATCTCACAAATTGGAGGGAGTAAGGTATATCTTGGACCTTCTTCCATCTGGCATGTTTTATCTCAAGTGACGACCCCCATGTGTGGTGGTGTCTAGTTCTGGACGGACTGCTTGAAAAGACGTGTCCCTCCAAACCACCCCTCCCCCAACCCTCGAAGTGGCCAGCCTCTTGGTCGAGCCAGCCAGAGGCTGTCCTTCGCTTCCAGGTCGATCTCCTCGCCTTTAGACACGCTTTTCAAGAAGCCGTTTCAGAACTGGGGACTGGAAGATTATCTGGACTAACCCAGAGACGCTGTGCCGACCTAGTCCAGATGGCTCTCCCCACTCGCATGGCGTGCCTCCTCCTCCTCCTCCTCCTCCTCCTCTTCCCCTCCCCAAACCTCTGGTTTTACGAACGACCGCAATTCCTTTGCCTCTCACACGCGAGGTCCTTGAGCCTGTGGTGCCCCATCCTGCGACAACAGGGCCAGACCCCCAGCAGGTCGGGAGGCAACCAGTCGCAAGGTTCTCGAGAATGCTGGACTGTCGTTTAAAAGTCTCTCTACATCCATCCCTCTGGGGCCCGTGGAGGATGGAGCTGCCGCTCCTCTTGAGGTCAGAGATGGGAGTGTGAAGGCACTTGACATCTCTCTCCTGAAGGGAGGGCGGTAATGAACCTCCTCCTACCGGCCCATTGAGGATGTCAACTTGGCTAGTAATAATCAGCAAAATATAGATCATTTGAGGCTGTAAAGTTTTGAGTTAATCCCAAGTAAGTGGTATTAGAAGCCATCTGTAATCCCGTCTTGATCATCTTAATGTCAGTAGAAACTAAGACCATCAGAAGATGTTAGAATATCGGAAAGATATTTGGCCACCCAGACCACACTCCCCCCTGTTTTTGTCATGTAAATCGCCTCAGACGTTGTTACCAAGTGTTTCCCCCTCACGGCTGAACATTGCTAGTCAAGCTTGTAGGTCGACTGCAACAGCATCAAACCGCACTTCGTTGCCAGGCTCATGGTTTCAAAAAAAAAAAAAGATGAAAAAATACACTATATACAGACTCCATTCATTAATATTTCTAATAGATTATCTTCGTTTTTCTTGATCAATATCCTTTTTTTTTTTTTTTCTTATGTTCCACCAGAAGAGAGGGTCTTGCGACAGTAGAGTACACTGGCATGGAACTTATGTAGCAGCTTGCGTAGTGCCTGTTGGATACCACCTTATATCACCTTTATAAGGCATGCTGTTATTATATATATAAATATATATGAATAGATATTTTAAATCACCCAAAGATTCTTGTCCTGCGGAACGCCAGGTTCTTCGACGCAGGGAAGGTCTGCAGGTTCTGAAGGTGGTTCCCTCCCCTCTCCCCAGCAGCTACACCGTCAGGAGTTGTCTCATTCCCCCCCTGGACAACACCCATGTCTTCGCCGGTGTTGTGTAGAAGCCCCAGTATTGTACAGTAGGTCTACGCTATATTGGACTTACATGTATTCAAAGAATGTGTTCTGATAGCATTCCCCATTTTTAGATATATATATATTGTTAGGGACACTTTTTTTTTTTTTTCTTTGCTCATCGTCAAAGAATTTAGTGTAAATGTTACATTATTTACCCTCATTTTGAACCATAGGGTGAAGCACTTTGTATTGTGGGGCTACTGTTGTTGTGGGAGAATATTCATCTTTCATGTACGTTTGGACTTTTCCCTCTGTTTGCGATAAGCGCCACGCACCGGCAAGATCTCGTCGTAGGTACTTGTAGGTAGGTACCTTCTCTCTCTTTCTACACGTACATACAGCTGGTTACACAGCATCAAGGTAAAGTTCTCTCACACACACACACACACGTACATTGATTTACCTGTGAAAGTCTTGCAAGTTGTTCCGTGAGGTAGCCAAAGCCATTTGCTCAGTCGTCGGCGCTTCCCTCCATCATTCAGAATGCGCCTCTGACTAGACGATTCATGTTATGTCTCCAGAGTACTTGGGGGTCAACAGGCTGTTAGTCTCTCATTATGACCATCACCTTCTTCATCAACTTACTCTTTGTGTCCACTTGGGCTCACACACGAGACGCTGCGAGTTCTGTCTATACTCAAGAGTTTGGTAACAGAGAAACTCCTTTTCCACCACCCGCTACCCCGTGAGCTCCCTAGCCTTTAATGCAACCTGGAGAGACTCGAGGTCTTCGTGGGTATCACCCTCACTAACTTCACCAGAGGTTTGCGACCCCTGTCACCCCTCACGGTCATCAGCCCTGGGCTGCGGAGAAGACTCGTTCCATGATTTGGAGGCTTCCTCAGCGAGCTTTCCCAGGCTTTAGGCTTCCGATGGGCCGTCTCCACTCTCCATGCCTTCAACTACGGCGACCTACAGGACGCGAAGATTAGGCTCTTGTACTTCCAGATCCTTAATGGACGATATCCTGATGGATGTGTTTGCTTGATGGACGACGACTGTGCCACAGATGCCCACGTTGGCATCGTGTCTTCAGACAGCGTCGTCTTCCAGAACACCTTCAACTGCTTGAAGAAGTGGTCCCCCGCCTACAACTCTCGTCATGAATTGAAGCAAGACCACAGTCGCCTTATCTCACACACCCAGCCTCTCACTACCTAACTAATGATCCCAGCCCCCGCGAGAGTGTCTAGTCCACAATACTTCTCAGTGTCAATATAGACTATCAAACTCCATAACGCGTCGGTACCATAATCAAATCCTCCAGCTGTGGTCTCTATATAGTCTTCGTGGTCTCAGCTGAACTCCGGCGCCTGAATTCGACAGATATCCACGCAGCTTACGTTCGTCACAGATTCATTTCTGCTTCAAACATCAGGTCATCCTACCTTTTTCCATCACCACACATCAGGGGCAACGAAGAAAGAGGTGAAGAAAAGAGCATAGAGGTGCTGAAAAGAGCATGTAGGTCCATCCTCGTTCCATTTGACACCATATATCAGAGAGCGCTGAACACGTCGGACCTCTCGACTCGCACCAACCATTACTTGTACTTTATAAGACAGTTCCGGAAGCTGCTACTCCACCTCGCCACCTTCAACTCTTGCCACCGGAGATCTCTCGAACCCCAAGTTGCAGTTCATCATCATAACTGCATCGAGTTCGTCCGAGCTTTTACACACTGCTAGAACAGCAGTCCATTCCCAGCCACCGTAAACATCAGTAATCAGCAGGCTGCTAGACAACTGTTTTTCTTTAAAGAGTGGTCAGCCTCACTCCCTGTTAGTAGCCTCGTAATGTATATTATGTATATTTTCTCCATATTTCTAACATTTGGATGCTGTTAATGTTTTCAGTCAACTATATAACGTTTGTATTCATTCATTTTTTCACACGTGTTCGACTGTTCCCGCATTAGGTAGGAAGCACCAGGAGTAGACGTTGAGACAGCATTCATTTGTTCTGTCCACTCTTCACTTGTCCGGTAATAATGCACCGAAACCATAATTCCTCTGCACAGCCATGTCCCATAGACCTTTCCCTGCTTTCCTTTACCTCTTCAAATGCTTTGATGAAGCCCATTGACCACTTCACCTCTTTTATACCACTTCGCTCCAATTTGCTCTGTCCCTTCCACGCCCTCACATGCTCCTGCTTGCCCATACCATGATAACTCGGAACTTCTTTTACTCCATCCTTCCATCTCGTCTTTGTCTCCCTTCTTCCATATGTCCAGACCATTTAAGTACACCTTTTTAACTCTCTCAAAAATACTCTGCTTACTACCACACCCCTGTCTTACCTTCATTCCTTCCTTGAACAACCCTTCTCACAGCAAATATTATTCTTACGCTTGTCATCTCCAAAAAGAACCAACTTCTTGTGGCCCACGCCTCGTACCCATACAGCTCCTGGGGATTACTTTGCTTTCACGTTTATCCATCATATATAGCGGCCTCTCTTTCCACACACTTTCATTTCATCCAGGATCTTAACGCTACATCCTCCACGCTTTGGTTCTCTCCAGCTCCCATGTTCAGTCCCATTTCGTCTAGGTTTTCTCCTTCCAAACTCACTCAAGCGTAACTCACTCTCTCTCTCTCTCTCTCTCTCTCTCTCTCTCTCTCTCTCTCTCTCTCTCTCTCTCTCTCTCTCTCTCTCTCTCTCTCTCTCTCTCTCTCTCCTCTGCTAAACTTCATTGCCTTGATTTTACTCTATCTCTGAAGATGTTCCTCTCAAACACTCTCCCGAGCTCAGACACCAGCTTCTACAGTTTCTCCCTCAAGTCTACCACCAGAGCTTTGTTATTTGCAAACAATATCTGTCTCAAATCCAACCCCCTCCTCCCCACTTACACTCAACAGACTGTACAAACTGGCCTTCTTTCCAAAACCCTCACATTTAACACCCTCACCACCTCATCCATAAACGGATTAAACAACCATGGCGGAACCACACACTCTTGATACAAACCTATCCTCAGCCTGGAACCACTCACCCTCTTCTATTCCTACTCACGCGCACACACCTTACTCTCTTAAGGAAAACTCTTCATTGCTTCTTGTACCTTCTCCTCCAACACCATGCAACTGTAGCTCCTTAAAACGTCACTTGTGTATTATGACCGCACCTTTCTCTCTACCACACCCTCATCTTTACCAAGCTTGGGTCGGATCACTAAAATCTTATTTGGTACCCTCTCATCTTCACAATAGCCTTATCTCCACGAAGCTACGTTCATTATGCTCATCTTCACACACTTCTGTCTTTACTGAGCTTAGGTGCATAGCCTGCTTTTTCAACTTTTTCTTCACACACACACACACACACACACACACACACACACACACACACACATATATAGGTACACCATAATTAGTGTGTGGATTATCATTATTTTTCTGTTATTGTAATCGCTATTACTGTTATCATTATGACGTATTGTAAGTATATTTATATTTATTTTTATCATTATTTATTATTATTATTATTATTATTATTATTATTATTATTTATTTTTATTAGCTACCTCGCTAACGCGGGAGACAGCGACAAAGCATAATGATAAAAAAAGATTATTATTATTATTATTATCATTATTATTATTATTATTATTATTATGATGTTGTTGTTTTTTACCGCTGTGATATTAGCTTTTTCGTTCGCCTTGAGGCCTGCCTTAGACCTAGGCTGGATCATTGTAAAAGTAAGGTCAGAAGAATTGATCTCCACAACACTAAACCTTTACTACATTCTTATCTTCCCTAACACATCTTCACTACCCCAGACTCTTCACTACTCCGTTCAGTCCCCTACATCCTCATCTTCACTGATCTTGGATCAAGCCCAGTCTTAGATATTGCTTGGATCATTCTGTGTATACTATAATTTGTCCTCACTGCGCCCTCATCTTCACAAAACCCTCAACTTTACTGAAGTAGACTCTTGTGATGTTTACTTTACTATCATTTTTCATCAGTATACCCTCATCTCACGTACCCATATCTTCACTTAGCTTGGTTCGTTAGACTCTTCTTCACTACACCTCCTTCTTTCATCGCATCTTTATCTTTGCAAAGCTTTGTTCACGGCCGACCTTCTTACCACGCCCTCATCTTCACAATACGCGTACCTTCACTATGTTAGGTTGACTTCATCTTCACTACGACCTCCTCTTCAAATGAGAAGGCCATCATCACTACTCTCTTCACCCTTATTGTTAAGGTCGTCATTGCTACACCATTCATTCCCCTGGCGTCTGAGAGAGAAAAAAGAATATATCATAGTTACAGTAACTATGATGATTGATAACAGTGATAACGATCATTATTGTCATTATCATTATTTTGTAGTATTAGTCTGGTACTCACTGAGGAGTATGTGGAAAGAGAGGTGTCACTCTCTGCGATGGCAAAGAAGAGTATGTATGATGATATAGTAGTATTACGGAGGGTGTGGTATGGGATGCGGGGTTTGTGGGCCCTGGATAAAATAAAGTGAGGGCGGGGGGAGTTGACTTGTTAGGAATGAAATGCTTGAGGACAGTACCTTGAGTGAGGAGATTCGATCGAGTAAGAAATGATAGGAATGTGACCCTAAGTAGAGTATGGGTGAGAGTTGAAGAAGATGGGCTGATATGGTTTGGATATTCTGAGAGGATGAGTGAAGAAAGACTGATGTAAAAGGGTACACGTGTCAGAAGTGGAGGGACAAGGAGAGGATCAGACTAAGGACGAAATGAGTAGAATGAAATATGCTTCGAGTTATCGGGGCCTGAACACACTGAGGGGTGTGAGGCGTGCATAAGATAAACGAATTAGAATGATGTGTTATACAAGGGGCGACGTGTTGTCAGTGGGCTGAACAAGGGCATATGGAGTCGTCAGGGGATACGACTGAAAGGTTATGCAGTAATTGGCTGTGGATAGGGAGCTCTGGTTTCGATCCTTTAAATCTGACCGCTGGCGAGCGGATGTGAGCAAATGAGACAGTTCTTTGTTCCTGGCGCTACATCTTTATTCACGGGAAACGACGAACATGCTTTAAAATGATGATCAATAATGTTTAAGTTGCTTTCATAATAGCATAATACAAAACAATGTAATTCTGGGAAACAAGAGTCAGTTGGAATTCCAAAGATAATGAAATCGTGGGAGCCATTGCATGTTTATACAAGTCGCAGTATTTGCACACATATAGGCTGTAAGTTTCTGAAATGAATTTTCCCCGAAGGGTTTTGCATTCATATCATTATCAGTGTTTTGGGCTGCCTGCGTCCCACTCGCTCTGGGAACATCCGTCCTTGTTTAAGTTGTCCGATTTTGCTTCCATTCAACGTCTGTTCCCACTGCAGTGTCTGATGATATTTCTCTCTCTCTCTCTCTCTCTCTCTCTCTCTCTCTCTCTCTCTCTCTCTCTCTCTCTCTCTCTCTCTCTCTCTCTCTCTCTCTCTCTCATCGTTCACAGTCATGTGCTGGCGAGTGACGTGTCTGACCGTCTGGGGAGATGAGAACGAGTAGCGCGAGTGGTGTTCTCATCTTCCGTCAGTTGAGAGCTTATGGGAGTACATGAGGAAGGTAGAAAACAAAGGAGACCTCTTGGTCTATGAGGCGATTATCTGTTGAAGGACTGTATTGGTGCCCTAAATTCTCAATAGTTGTTGATGGAGAGAGGACAGTAAGGCTGAAGGCTTCTCCCCACCCACTAATGAAGATGGAGACAGGATAGTAAAGGTGAAGGCTCCTCCCCACCCACAACTATAGATGGAGACAGAATAGTATAACAGAAGGTTCCTCCTCCCCCACAACTACAGATGGAGACAGGATAGTAAAGCAGAAGGCTTCTCCCCTCCCACCGATATAGATGGAGACAGGATCGTAAAGTCGATAGCTCCTCTCCACCCACCACTGTTGATGGAAACAGGATAGTAAAGCTGAAGTCTCTTCCACACCCACTGCCATAGATGGAGACAAGGGCTCCTCCTCCCCACCCACCGTGATGGATGGAGACATTAAAGCAGAAGGCTTCTCCCTACTCATCACTCCCCCTGAGACTCTCATAAGAGTCCCGCCTCAGCACCCTCATTATCTGGGTAGATCTTGAGACCCTCCTCATCATATGAGTCAATAAGATTTATTCGAAAACTCGTTATATCTATAGTTATCTGCGTCAACGTTCTCATAATGAGATTGGGAAAGCCATCTATTCTGCATTTGGCCGGGAATGAGAGATCCACCATGACATTGTGGATGGGTAACTCATCAAGCCCAAAGGGTAATCCCAGAAGGTAATTCCAGATGGTAATCCTAGCCCTCAATGAGGCTAGAGTCCAGGAGATAATCCTGTGCCCCCCCCCCACAGCTGAGGCCGTGAGCCCAGAGGGGTAACCCAATACCCCACAGCTGAGGCAGTGAGTCCAGAGGGGTAACCCAGCTCCCACAGCTGAGGGTGTGGGTCCAGAGGGGTAACCCAATACCACACAGCTGAGGCAGTGAGTCCAGAGGGGTAACCCAAGCTCCCACAGCTGTAATAGTGAGTCCAGATGGGTAGCCCCGTACCCCACAACCGAGGCAGTGAGTCCAGAGGGGTAACCCAAAGTCCCCACAGCTGTGACAGTGAGTCCAGAGGGGTAACCCCGTACCCCACAGCTGTGACAGTGAGTCCAGAGGCTTCCCCCACACACAACTGTGACAGTCAACACCTCAGCCTTCGCCCTAGAGACTCGTCAGATGTGGGTGATGTAACACGGAGCTCTCCCTCCCAGGGGCTGAGCCCACGGCGGCGTTACCTGAGGGCGCTCCTGTACCATCCGTCAGTCAGTGCCAGTCACCCCCGACGGCGAGAGAGAGGACGGTAAACATTGACACTTGAGCCAGGCGGGAGAGAGAGAGAGAGAGAGAGAGAGAGAGAGAGAGAGAGAGACTCGTCTGGTAACCACGTCTCAACTCGCCCTCATAGAGAGAGAAAGAGACTCACTACGTCTGGTAACCACGTCTCTACTCGCCCTCATAGAGAATAAAGAGAGAGAGAGACACTCACTTCGTCTGGTAGCCACGTCTCCACTCGCCCTCATACTGGAAAGGATCATGCATCTTTTCGGTCGTGATTCCCAAAAGGTGCTCGTGTTTGTACCTGATCAGTCCGTCCTGTCGCAAGTGTGCGACGCTCAAGCACGACGACGTAACGACCCGTGGGTGCGACGGCGTGGCTTTGAACGTCCGCACGCCTGACGTAGACTGTTTTACGACCACCCTTGCGTTCAGTCGTATAGTATTTGGACCCAATATTTTTTTTTTTCCGACGCCTTTGATGAATCTTATTGTATCCTCGGACCCATCCATACGCATGTACAACTTCACTCTTGCGTTATCGAATACGTTAATTCATATTGATGTACGCGTAGGGCTCAGCGTCGCTGCATACGAATCTCCTGAGCTCTTGTTCGAGTCCCAGGCCGAGGCTTGCTGCTCACAGCTGACCTAGGTGTTCATCCGCCTGCTGGAGCGTAGTAGCTAACTGGGTACCCGGCATAAGCTGAGGTTAACACTATATATATATATATATATATATATATATATATATATATATATATATATATATATATATATATATAATTGTTGGTCATCCTCGGGAATGGGACATTTGGATGATAATGACAAGTGACAAGTGCGGCTCACCCTTCCCCCTGACACACACACTGTTCCACCTTTATGCAGTGTCACCCTTGCTCTTAAAACCCACGCTCTCTCTCTCTCTCTCTCTCTCTCTCTCTCTCTCTCTCTCTCTCTCTCTCTCTCTCTCTCTCTCTCTCTCTCTCTCTCTCTCTCTCTCTCTCTCTCATATATGGAGGGGAAGGTAGAGATCGAGTGTGTTCGGGCATCTTTCACACGTGAGAAGTCAGTACGGCTAAGTTAGTACCTAACTTAACCTTACCTGCCTTCACTTAATCTAGCCTAACGTAATCTAACCTAACTTAACCGAAGCTAACTTAGCCTAACTTAATCTAGCCTAACGTAATCTAATGTTACCTAATCTAATCTAATCTAACCTAACTTGACCCAGCCTAACTTAACCTAATCTAACCGTAACCTAACTTAACCTAATCTAACGTAATCTAACCTAACTTAACCGAACCTAACTTAGCCTAACGTAATCTAACGTAACCTAATCTAATCTTATACCTAACTTGACCGAGCCTAACTTAACCTAATCTAACCTATCCTAACCTAACCTACCTTAACTTAACCTAGCGTAACTTAGCCTAGAAGAAAACTCTAGAGGGGCGATTCATCAGGTGGTCCCACGCGATGAATCAATATAATTAGCAGAACTCGCACAGGATAATGTAGCGGCTGGATTGATCAAGTGCGCTAACGTAGACAGCAGAGAGGTAATTAGAGGACAGTAATTAACGTCGGCTGATAAAGAAATATACATCATTTAGTCCAGAAGAAAATAGAATCGTTTCGGTCGGGAAGGCAAGCGGACATATTGACAACAAAGCGTGCCAACGCAGAGGCACACATAAAAAAGGAAACGTGTTTGAAATATCACATTACAGAGACGAAAAATTTGTCTTGCACATGAATGTCTATATTGCAGCATATAGCGAACCACAACACATTGCGTTACTGTTAAATGCGTAGAATGTGGTCTAGGGAATGCATGAGTCTTGCAATATATATATATATATATATATATATATATATATATATATATATATATATATATATATATATATGATTACCCCTTTCGTGTTCCCTTTTGTAACAGAGGCTAACTCCAGTGGAACTAGTGAAAATTTCAGATGATGAAATAGATAGTGTTGAGAATAGTGAGGAGGAAGAAATGGTACATGATGATCAGGACAAATGAGCTTCATATCATTGAAGATGACAGTAAACAAAAGATTAGCTTAGAACAAATGGATAAAGATAAGTGGAAAATGAGATGAGGTGAATTAGGCCACATGATAGATAATTAGAATAATGAAAGGTAATGAAGCCATGTACGAAAATAAATCAGAAGAGGGTAATTCAATGAATATTAAGAAAAGACGTAAGTCTGATTAAAAGAAAAAAGTAGACGAAGGAAATAAGATAACACGGATGGATAATGAAATAGGGAAGATGATAATGAAGAAATAGGGAAGATGATAATGAAGGAATAGGGAAGATGATGATTGAAGGAATAGGAAAGACTAATAATGGAGAAAGAGGGGAATAGGTGATACACAGGTGAAAAAGAAATATGCAAACACCACGTCATAGATATAGATGCAAATTTGACATGTGTAGCAATGAGCATCGCCTGTGCTTGGGAGAAAGGATCGTCTGGTTATGGGAGCTGCCATCTATAGAGGACGTAGGTTTGGTTTTCTGTCTATTCATTTCATCTAGCAGTATATAGATATACTGACATATAGTGTGGGTGTAAATGGAATAATGGGTGTATATGATTACACCCTCCATGGATTCTCGTGACACATAATGAGTGTAAATGGGATAATGAGTGTATTTAGTTACACCCCCCTACAAACTATGAACCCACATTATTTGTATTTCTTTTGAAAATGGTAAGAAACTGAACATGATTAGACATGAGAACGTCATGAATGACGAACGATTAAACACAGTCATGAAAAGAGAGAGAGAGAGAGAGAGAGAGAGAGAGAGAGAGAGAGAGAGAGAGAGAGAGAGAGAGAGAGAATAATACGAAAAACCTTGAATAATGTTGTACACGAGTGTGCTGAGGATAAAAACGAAAGTCTCCGGATTGAAAATTAATTACCACAATAATTGTACAAATGAAAATGATACGAGTCCTTCAGAATTTGGGCTTAATGAGGGCATGAAGACTGACAGAATTAGGGTTCAATGAGAGAGAGAGAGAGAGAGAGAGAGAGAGAGAGAGAGAGAGAGAGAGAGAGAGAGAGAGAGAGAGAGAGAAGACTAAAGGCAGACCCTATGCCTCACGGAACGGTCACAACGGACCTAAACAAGACAATGCCCAATCAGTATAGACCACTTAGACGGTCATCAAATGTAATCATAGTTTTTGAGGGTGATTAGAAAAAGAACTTGATGGAACATTTGATTGATAACAGATCACAGGATACGAAGACGAGCACAGAATTGCGGCTTGGGTATAACTGAATAATTCTTTATTCTAAAGAACGTGTATGGAATTCTGTTGGAAAGAAGGAGAAATGAACTCTTGATTCTCTAGTCCTTGTTGAAGCCTTTGACAGATTCAACTGCAGGGTTTAGTGTGATCGAGGCGCAAAGCCAGGCATCAAAGGTATATAAGGAAAATGGATCGAGGCTTTTTTGTTTTTTTTTCTTGAAGTCACAGATGATTCAGTGGTTGTCAATGGGTCTTTGTCCCAAGATGAGGACGCCTTATCGGGTGTGCCTCTGTGGACGGTGTGAGCTTCAGGGTTTGTGTGTAAGGAAGGATACCAGTCAAGGACATGAAAAATTTAAGAGAAAGTCGATGATGTGTGTTTGTTTTTGTGTGTGTGGAGGATGCGAGAGTGATATGACAGCTGTTGGCAGGGGTGGTAGTAGTGCGGGAGTCGCAAATTCTTCAGCTGATGAACAGACGCAGAGAGAAAAGAAAAAGAGAAATGTAGTAGAGCATAAAGAAGGATCATAGATATGAGATTATATAGACAGACGTGCACAGAGAATTAAATATAGAATGATTGTGTTAGAAAAAGTCGAAGAAAAAACCCGCAAATAGACCTGAGTAAAATTTCCAAATAGGCAGAAGAGAACCTGATCGAATTTTGACGCAGAGAAATTTGAGTAAATAAGTCATTAGGTGATTAACCTAAGCGACTCTCCCTGCAAAGGCCAGACAGGGAAAAGTATATAAAATGAAAAAGACGTTAAGGAATTAGTCACCATAGATTGAAAATCTTGATGGAACGTATTGATAGGATAGCATTGGGTCTGATAAAGAGTGGTATGATAATAGGAACTTTCAAAACGAGGGAGAGAGAGAGAGAGAGAGAGAGAGAGAGAGAGAGAGAGAGAGAGAGAGAGAGAGAGAGAGAGAGCGAATGATTTGAATGTTTAATGTATATATAGAGGCAAAACTAAGTACTGTCGCATTATATGGTTATCAGTCACACAAATGGAAATAAGCAGGTTGGAAGGTCTCGCCCACTACTTTAACCTCTCACTCCCCGTGCACTCTCACCTTCCACTCTCTCTCTCTCTCTCTCTCTCTCTCTCTCTCTCTCTCTCTCTCTCTCTCTCTCTCTCTCTCTCTTGACTCGCCGTCCATTCTCACCCTCCGCTCACCCCCTTTTCCACTTTCTCCCTTCATCTTCCCATCCATTCAAGACCTTAACTCTTACCTCCATTTCTCCCCATCCAGTCACCCTTCACTCTCACCTCCACTCCTACCCTCCTCATCCCATCCACTCTCACCGTTCATTCTTCTACACTCTCCCCGTCCACTCTGATCCTCAACTCTCCCTCACTCTCACACTCCACCCACACACACTCTTGCACTCCATTTTCGCCCTCAACTTCCACCCTCCTCTCACACCATCCATTCTCCCGTTTACTCAGCCTCCACTCTCCCCAACCACTCTCACCTTTCACTCACCGGCCATTCTCACCCCAATCCACCCCTCTTCCACTCCCCTTCCTCCCTCTCACCAGATAATGACACACTGCGCCAGCCTCCCTCTGGCAATGGCTAAGAAAATATAATTACTTTCATAAAACAAAAAATTTTGTGTGTGGCGCAGACGTTATGATAATGTGGGTCCCACAACGCACAGCCTCTCTCTCTCTCTCTCTTCTCTCTCTCTCTCTCTCTCTCTCTCTCTCTCTCTCTCTCTCTCTCTCTCTCTCTCTCTGTGTGGCTTTACAGGTCATGAGCAAAGTATTGGTCGACCAACGTCTAAGACATTCACCAGAATTTTTTTTTTTTTTCAGTGTCGCGTTTGACAAATGACACTTGTACAAAGTACTCGCGCGTCACGTGAGTGATGCAGTCCAACTTCGTTCCGAGCTGAAACTAGAACAAGTACAAAGGCTGGCGACAAAACTTAATTCCAACTCTTTGGTAAATTTGCCTCGCGAAGGCGACGTCGAGAAGGTTAACTCTTCTTTTCTTCTCGTGACCGACGAAAAGTTTCCCAAAATTTGAGATGAACTTGGCAGCCTTAATCACAAGGACCATTTGGCAATACATGATAGTGTAGTTACTAGGAACGATGCAGTAAATTCTGTTGCTGAAAGACGTAAAAACAGACGTGGGGAAAAATCTCAAGTTCTTTTGAACATAGATACAAATTATCGTTAAATGTCGCTGATGCACAGACTATAAATGCCATAAAAAAAAAAACAGGTTTGACCAATCATTTCAGGCGTTTAGTGTACGAGATAAATGATCCATAAACACTTATTCTTTATTCTCAATCCAGTCCCTAAGAGTGTAGTGTAATGTAGCTAAGGGTGTAGATAGTGTAGCAAGATTGCATTGTTGGTTCTTCTTTCGTTCTATCCTCTTCGGATCTCTGCAGCCTTACATCACAAGTGGTTAATTTTGCTTTCATTCCCTTTTTCTTTTTTTCCTTTTTTCTTGCCGGCTGTTGCCGGCGGAGAGGGTGGAGGTTTGGGGAGAGTAGCCGTGTTAGTGTTGTACCTTCCATCCAAAGCGCTTGTGATTAAGAGATAGCAAGATGTAGAAATTAAGTCTGAAACAGGTAACCTAGACATGGGCCAGCGGGGATCTTCTCTTACCTCTCTTTTTTCCCCCCATGTTCTCTCTCTCTCTCTCTCTCTCTCTCTCTCTCTCTCTCTCTCTCTCTCTCTCTCTCTCTCTCTCGAAACAGGTAACCTAGACATGGGCCAGCGGGGATCTTCTCTTACCTCTCTCTCTCTCTTTCCCCCATGTACTCTCTCTCTCTCTCTCTCTCTCTCTCTCTCTCTCTCTCTCTCTCTCTCTCTCTCAGATATTTCCAGACCCCGGTAAGGATGTCTTCAGGGGGAGTCCCTTCCCCCCCCTCGAACACCATGACTATTCCACCGTTGTAACACGGGAGACGTGGTGACGCCCCCCGTCTCTCCTTCTCCTTGGGGATGACGGCTTTCACCAGGGGCGCGTGGGGTCGGGGAGGAGAGGGAGGAGAGGGAGGTTGGGGAAGGGAGGAGGATGGGGTGTGAGATATACGATGGTGGCTGGAGAATATGATAATGATGGCGTGCCTGGGGTGTCTTAATGATGATGATGATGATGATGATGGTTATCGGGGAGAAGATGGTTTCCATGGCAGACGATGAAGGGGGGAGGGGACAATTTCCATGGCAGACGATGAAGGGGGGAGGGGACGATTTCCATGGCAGACGATGAAGGGGAGGAGGGGACAACAGATGGTCTTCATCACTATGGTTAATGTGATGATGATGATGGGGTTTATCATTATGATAATGATGATGAGGGTTGTTGGAGGGCAAGGGTTGATGATGGTTACCCCCTGGACAAGGGGGTAATGATCGTTACCACGATAGATGTCCGGGGAAATATGGGAAGAATAGAGGACGGGAGGACCTAATGATGATGAAGATGGTAACTACCACAAGGAATTTTGAAAGGCTTTAAATGAATGTAACTCTGTATGAGCAGTCATTCGCAAAATGGACTCGCTCCACATGCAGTGCTGTGGAGGGAGGTGTGTCATGGCACAGCCTCTCTCTCTCTCTCTCTCTCTCTCTCTCTCTCTCTCTCTCTCTCTCTCTCTCTCTCTCTCTCTCTCTCTATCTATCTATCTATCTATCTATCTATCTATCTATCTGACCCACAGAATATGCATTGCTGTGGGGGTCACGGCATGGCCTCTCTCTCTCTCTCTCTCTCTCTCTCTCTCTCTCTCTCTCTCTCTCTCTCTCTCTCTCTCTCTCTCTCTCTCTCTCAGATATTTCCAGTGTCAATAGACCCCGGTAAGGATGTCTTCAGCGGGGGTCCCTTCCCCCCCCTCGAACACCATGACTATTCCACCGTTGTAACACGGGAGACGTGGTGACGCCCCCCGTCTCTCCTTCTCCTTGGGGATGACGGCTTTCTCCAGGGCCAGGGGCGCGTGGGGTCGGGGAGGAGAGGGAGGTGGGGAAGGGAGGAGGATGGGGTGTGAGATATATGATGGTGGCTGGAGAATATGATAATGATGGCGTGCCTGGGGTGTCTTAATGATGATGATGATGATGATGATGGTTATCGGGGAGAAGATGGTTTCCATGGCAGACGATGAAGGGGGGAGGGGACAATTTCCATGGCAGACGATGAAGGGGGGAGGGGACGATTTGCATGGCAGACGATGATGGGGGAGGAGGGGACAACAGATGGTCTTCATCACTATGGTTAATGTGATGATGATGATGGGGTTTATCATTATGATAATGATGATGAGGGTTGTTGGAGGGCAAGGGTTGATGATGGTTACCCCCTGGACAAGGGGGTAATGATCGTTACCACGATAGATGTCCGGGGAAATATGGGAAGAATAGAGGACGGGAGGACCTAATGATGATGAAGATGGTAACTACCACAAGGAATTTTGAAAGGCTTTAAATGAATGTAACTCTGTATGAGCAGTCATTCGCAAAATGGACTCGCTCCACATGCAGTGCTGTGGAGGGAGGTGTGTCATGGCACAGCCTCTCTCTCTCTCTCTCTCTCTCTCTCTCTCTCTCTCTCTCTCTCTCTCTCTCTCTCTCTCTCTCTCTCTATCTATCTATCTATCTATCTATCTGTCTATCAATCTCTCTGACACACAGAAAAGGCAATGCTGTGGGGGTCACGGCACGGCCTCTCTCTCTCTCTCTCTCTCTCTCTCTCTCTCTCTCTCTCTCTCTCTCTCTCTCTCTCTCTCTCTCTCTCTCTCGGTAGTAGGTGCTAGGCAGCCCAGGGAGGTGTATAACCCGTACTTCCCGCCTGGGTGTCGGTAAGGGGACACTTGACGGCTGGGCAAGTGAGTCAGCTTGCAGTGACTGTCAAGTTTCACTCCTAAAGCCTAGATAGCTGCGTTTTCTCTCCAAATTACTCACCCTGCACTGACCTCCATTCATATCTGCAATACGTGATGATACTTGGAATAGATATGACACCATTTCACTGATACGTGCCGGGGATCGAACCCGACACCATATAACGGGTACACAGCCCGGGTCTCAGGTCGTCAAAAAGACGACGAGACACCTCAAGTAGCTCACAGAAAACGTGGTGTGAGATGTGGTAATTTTCAGGCCAATCAAAGTCCACTGGTTACCAGTCATATGGTCTCGGGTTCGTTAAAGAAATTCTCACTCCAAAGGAATCCACGTTTCCCTGCTACTGGAAGTGGCGCAGCCTTGGGCCGCAGGAGCCTCTGGAAAGAGATCCTGCGTAAAGAAAAAAAAAAAAAAAAAAAAATATATATATATATATATATATATATATATATATATATATATATATATATATATATATATATATATTAGTATTCATGCTCATGAAGTCGTTTAGCCCGTGAATTTAAATTCTGTGCGCTAAACCTGTACATCACAGAGAGCCAACATTAATTTCGAAACTAGTTGAAATCCTTGCATAGTTTGCAGACTTAAGGAAAACTCCTGTGGGGCTCTGGTGTTACTGGCATATATATATATATATATATATATATATATATATATATATATATATATATATATATATATATATATATATATATATATATATGGTTCTGTGTGTGTGTGTGTGTGTGTATGTGTGTGTGTGTGTGTCTGTGTGTCTGTGTCTGTGTCAAGGCCATCAAAGTAAAAACTCATGAACTTTTTCATTTTCATTAATGAGACGTTTCGAGGACACAACCTCATTATCAGTGAGTAGGTCTGTAAAAGAAAAGAGAGATAGACACGAATATTACGTAAAACATAAGTTATTATTGATACATTCAAAGTATATCAGTCAAAAGAAGTTATATATAGACAAAAAAAAAGGGGGGATTACGTCAGCTTATACACAGAGCTGTGCAACGTAAAGGTCACATTTTAAAAGGTATTCAGATTCTATTGATCTTCAAAGTATATGGAATCATTAGAAACAATCACAATCTAAAGCTCTTAAAATCTGACCACGTTATTCCAATGCCACTCTGAGCCATTCAGCATCTTCAGTCTGGTCTTAGTTTTAAGAATACGCCAGGGTTCGAGGGGCCATAGATGTTGTAAATAATGTATTCTCCATAGATGTTCTAAATTATGCACTCTCCCTACCAGTTATTTTGAAATGATCATCCAAAAAAGATGTATTGGAAAATTTTCCAACAAGAGGCCTCATAAGAGAAGGATCCGGCTGGCCTCGAAAGCCACATACCTGTACTACAAGACCTGCCTTGAGTGTTGACATACCCTGCTGCGCATAGACCCACCCTCCCCTTTCAACGGCTCCCAGTATGCGCGATACATCACTTGATCCACAGTGACACTGATGAGCCATTGACGATTGACAGACAAGTGACAAACGGGGCTTTGAAGTCGAGTAACGATCCTGTTGTTTGAGGGTTGAATGTAGTTAAGATAGATCCTATATTTGATGGTTACCGTAGTGAAGATATTATATACGTCTATATAAGGATCCACTTCACGCAGAATTGTGTATAGTTTGTGTAAGTCTTTTACTGTATTTACCGTAGTAAGGTTTAACGATATACCTTGAAGGTATCGCTACACTAAATACGTTCATTGAAAGTTCTTAAATCTTTTAAAGGAACTTAATTCTATAAGAATGATCCTTAAATGCTTAGAAACCAATATCTTCTACGATCGGACTTTTATTTCTTATTTAAACTCGAAAATATACAATAAGAGTTCGAGTATAGCTGATAGGGACGGTGAATAAGACTCTCGATTCACGTTACTTAAAAACGAATCAGTACAAAACTGAAGGACCTCATGCCTGACCCAATGAAAACTGTCTCTCCATAAAATGAGGCTTCTGATTTGCCCACACGACTATCAATATATACATCCAAAAATAAAAGGAAGTCCATCTCGTTGTTCTGTCGTCATTGCCAATGTGACATTTGAGTGTCGACTGTTTGTAATGTAGAATTTGTGAGCACATGAAGGGGATCGAAACATTACAGACGTTATGAGCGTAAGGCTTTGAACGAGAGAGGGCGGAGGTTAAGACGGGCTCACACTCAACACCGTAAACAGCTTAGGTTAAGGTTGGAGCCTAGAGGTATAGACCGAGTCTCCAGAAGAGACTTGAGGAGATTCATACGAATACTAAACACATTGTCATGCGAGTCGAAGACTGAATTGAAGCAGATTGGAATGGTCACATACAACGGATTGTTCGTAAACCATAAGATATGACTGATAGATTTTCGGACAAATGAAGTAAGAATTGGTTTGATTTGTGATTCGTCATATAATTTGGACTGTCGTCATCAGGAGGCGTATCTACTATTATTTATGGTCTGCCGAAAATTTCTAAGGCAGGTGTTCCCACTCGTCTTCTTTCATACAACAGGTATTATACTGTCATGTAACCTTTCAACGTCCCCTCGCTCCCGTGCTGTGACCACGAACTCGTCATGAGTTCACTGTTTCCAGTTCTCGTTCGTCCTCGCAGGATGTTATGAGACGTTGTGAGACCTCATAGATTATGAGAAACTATGTAGGGTTACCAAACACGATGAAAAAGTTTGTTGACGAAAAACATTCCCATGCATGAAACGCATTGGTATCTACCCCTGATTCACATCCCATGCGTGAAACGCATTGGTATCTACCCCTGATTCACTTCCCATGCATGAAACGCATTGGTATCTACCCCCGATTCACTTCCCATGCATGAAACGCATTGGTATCTACCCCCGATTCACGTTCGTGATTTGTTTGACACTATGATATCAACATTACCACGAACCGTTTGCTATCTCTTACCAAGACTGTTTGGTTTAAACTTACGTAGTCCATATGTTGGGGCGGGTTGTCCCACCATAGCCTAACCAATGTGCTGCCGTGGGAGTACGTGGTTTTGAATTATTATTCCTCCGAGGTCCGCTATATTCTATGTAATTATGTAATTCACTTCGTATCGTTTCGATTACCTTTTTCATGCTTAAAAACTCTCTGATTACTTCGATAGCTTACAAAAAACAAAGGTCAGAGTTTACAGTGGAGATGGAAAAGAGTAGAGAACTTTACCCCCATTTTATGTGGGGGGATGGAAATGTTCAAAAAAGATGTGTGGCTAAATTGGAAACGGGCGACGCCTATGGTGGAGCGCATAGGTTCGAATCTTAGTTGCATCAGTCGGTCCACATTCAACCCAGTTGTTCATCCACCCTTAGAGGTTGGTCGATAAGATGGGTACCTTGCTCAGGCTAGGGTATATATATATATATATATATATATATATATATATATATATATATATATATATATATATTGTGTTAATGGGATGGCCTTGATTATGGCCTCAGCTGCCTGAGCCGTCTCGCCTAACATTAAAAAAAGGAATATAGACACCTCGCTTTCACCAAGTTAGGCATGTAATTATAACTCGAACGCACCCTGCCTCATATTTATGCCCGAAGTTTGCGTGCATATTCGTAATGAGATTAAGTGTGAGATCCTCTTTGCTGAAGACAGTCTTTTGGCAGCGTCTACGATTGAATCGTATAGACAAATTTCTGAATCGTATACACAAATTTGTTTCTATAGTTCAAGAGCGCCCCGTCAAAGTACGTATGTACAGTGTTTTAAACTTACAGAAAAAGGTATACGAAAAGTATATAGGTAAATCTTAGATAGGTATATAGTCAGAGAGACTTAAAGAGTTATCTTTATTTAGATGTATATATTATCATCACAGACCGTCTCATGATGGGATCATTATGCAAATTTGAAGACCGTGTGCCATTTGCTTTTCCGACCTGAGGCGTTTATTCATCTCTTCAGCAGATCTAAGACGTTTATTTATATGGATGTCAGACCTGAGGCGTTTACTCATCTCGTTGTCAGACCTTCAAGCGTTATTCATTTTGCTGTCAGACCTGTGGCGTTTATTCAACTCGTTGTCAGACCTCTGGCGTTTATTCATCTCGTGCCCACCTGACGCTGTAGCTGCTTGGAACGCAGCCTCATAGTTGTATGAACCTTTTAAAAAGGATTATGTTGTTAGATAATGGTAAGAGTGATGATAATGCATCAATAATTATAATGATATTACAGTGATGATAATGATAGTAGTAGTAGTAGCAGTAGTAGTAATAATAATGATAATGATAATAATAATAATAATGATAATAATAATTACAGTAATGATGATAATGATAATAATACTTTAGATTATGATGATAATAATAATAATAATGATAGTGATGATAATCTCTCCTGAGCTGCAGTATGCCATAACAGTCTGGTCTCCTTAGCTGAAGAGCCATACACAATCGCTGGAAAGGGTCCAGAGGAATGCAACACATTGAAAGCAGGACTGAATGGAACGGGCTACGAACAAGAGAGAGAGAGAGAGAGAGAGAGAGAGAGAGAGAGAGAGAGAGAGAGAGAGAGCTCATTCGGCTCGCGCTGACAGACAGAAAAGTCAGGGAAGACATATTTGCATATGAATCTCTACGAGGCCAAGACGGGGCGTTAACAAAGAACAGTTCTCTGGTAATAAGAGAGATAGATAGATAGATAGATAGAGAGAGAGAGAGAGAGAGAGAGAGAGAGAGAGAGAGAGAGAGAGAGAGAGAGAGAGAGAGAGAGAGAGAGATTCCAGAACATGAAGTACGAGGGAAACAGATTCCTGGGCACCTGGAACGAGTTGAGCTAAGTAGTAGTAGTTAGGGGCGATTACCACTGGGAAAACTCAGTGGATCCATACGATTATAGAGGCGGGGAGATGGGAGGAGGCCCTTGCCATTATACGACTATTATCCAGTAGGTTCAAAGAGGTAGTAGCACAGAGAACAATGTAGTTTGCTTTCGGTCGACCCAGCTGTTCATCCTGCCCAATGGGGCGGGTCGATGGAATGGGTACCAGGCGTGTATATGTGTGTGATTACTCACTGTGTGTTACAGGGAGAGTTTTGAACTCTAGTTGCCCCTTCTTTTTAACCTTGTATATGTATCGTGTATCGGCTAGGTTTCTGTCTGTTCCCAAGGGGAAGATGAACAGCTGTGTTGGCTGTGGGCCGACTACCGCGCCCAGGACTCGAACCCAGACGGTCCAGCGCGTGAATCGTGGTCAGCAACACTAACCACAATATCACAGAATCCCATATAAGTGTGTCTGTGTATGTGTGTGTGTGTGTGTGTGTGTGTGTGTGTGTGTGTGTGTGTGTTACAGGAAGAGAGTCTTACACTCGAACTGCCCCGTCTCCTAACCTTATACATGTGTATCACGTCTTCACTCTTCTATGTCCACACACACACACACACACACACACACACACTTTAGACACATCATGGACTCCTCAGATGGTCGTTGAGTCGTCCATCTTCGCTATCTGATCCATCTGGCATCACCCTTAAGGCCGCTCCGTCCCTCCCTCCCTCACTCTTCTCTGTGACTGTGGCCTGATGGTGGTCGCTGTGTTTGTCTTCTTCTTCTTCCTCCTCCTCCTCCTCCTCATCCCCCTCCTCCTCCTCCTCCTCCTCCTCCTCCTCCTCCTCCTCCTCCTCCTCCTCCTCTTCTTCCTCCTTCTCCTCCTCTTCCTCCCCCTTCTCCCTCTCCTCCTCTTCTTCTTCTTCCACCTCCTCCTTTCTTAACATATATCATTTTCGTACGTTTGAAGGGCACTTCCATCATCTTCCTTCAGATACCTACTCCATCATTGGCCGTTTTGATTTCTTTCTGAAATATTCAATGGCCATTAACTTTTAATAACCTGGAGCTCAAGCAGAACCCGTTCGAGACTCGACCGTACGACTCTTAGGGGTTTATGATTGATGGCTTTTGACCTTTGACCCTCGTCCAGAGTGTCAGGTTAAAGATCACTCCCATCATACCCACGGGGTCGAACCATTGTCCTCAAGGATCGCACCACAGTCCTGATGAGGTGATAGATGCCATTAGAAATCCTCCCTCACACCTGCTCATCTGAGATGGTGTGGTAGAACCTGCGTCCTGACTGCGTTTAACCACAGTTCTAACCTCTGGAAGCGATAGAGCCACAGAAAACGGATCCAGAGACGAACTCCCTTTCCAGGAGAGGAGGTGAAGGTGTGGGTATTGGAGTGGCATTAAAAGTTACGAAGGAAGGGGATACGCAGGGAGTTGTACGCACTTATGGCCAAGACTATGATATGCATTTCGAAGTCTGGTCACCACAATGAAGGTTAAAGGACCAGTGGGAAAGTTCCGGTGGCTGAGCGGCCCAGTGTGCCACCAGAATTGGAGTTGAGTTATTGAAATTAGAAGGCCCTAGATTTACCCACCGTAGAAGAGAGAAGAGTAATGGGTGACTTGAACACAGCCTTTAGTATTTTTTGAACAGATGTTACCAGCTGTTGTGAGTTCTTCGAAAGATGCAAATATAAAATCGAGCAAAATAATCCAAGAAAGTCTTGAGAGATTTGGCACAACGAGTGTTGTAAACACACACACACACACACACACACACACACACACACACACACACACACACTACATGGTGCAGTGATTTGCATTACTAACAATAAGTAAGCACAAACCAGCCCGGGGTCTGACCCGCATGGGTTCGAATCCTGGGCGTGGCAGTCGGCCTACAGTCAACCCAGGTGTTCATCCTCCCTTCAGGGCTGGCCCATAAATTGGTACCTGACTTAGGCTGGTGTGTGTGTATGTGTGTATGAGTGTATGTGTGTGTGTGTGTGTGTGTGTGTGTGTGTGTGTGTGTGTGTGTGTGTGTGCATATTTGCATACATACGAGTAAAGAAACGACACATCTATGTAAAATTAAGGGACAGGGGCAACAGGAGTGCAAATCTCTGCCCCTTATCAAACAACTAGAAATCACACACACACACGCACACACACACACACACACACACACACACACACACACACACACACACACACACACGCGCACGCACGCACACACACACACACACACACACACACACACGTGCGCAAAGGGGCGAGCTCCTGCCTCCTCTTGTTCTCGGACTCATGCAAACAAATAACGGAAAAATATTCGTCGAAAACTCTGGGAATCACTAGTGTAAATTCAGGACACGGGCGACTTGCCACAGCCACACACTGGGACCCCCGAATCTCACCCAAATTTTATACTGCTGGCTTTCGTACAGTTTTTTTGTTGGGGCGGCACCGCTACAGCTGTATTTTGGGGGGGCACCGCTACAGCTGTATTTTCACGAAGTACAGCTGGAGGTGTCCTGCGAGTCTGCCTTTTATGCTGTGGTGTTTCAGGTCGTATTTGGAATGTTTATTTGTTCCCTTGTGGAGTTAGGAAAACAAGTACGTTACTGTTACCACCACTACTACTACTACTATTACCACTACTGCTACTACCACCTCTACTACTACTACTACTACTACTACTACTACTACTACTACTACTACTACTACTTTTACTGCCAGTACTACTACTACGACTACTGCTACTACTACTATTACTACTACTGCTACTACCACCTCTACTACTACTACTACTACTACTACTACTACTACTACTACTACTACTACTACTACTACCACTACTATTACTACTACCACTACTACTACTACTACTACCACCATTACCACTGCTACTTCTACTACCACTACTACTTCTGCTACCACTACTACTACTGCTACCACTACTACTACTGCTACCACTACTACTTCTACTACCACTACTACTACTGCTACCACTACTACTACTGCTACCACTACTACTACTGCTACCACTACTACTACTGCTACCACTACTACTACTACTACTATTACTACTACAACTACTACTACTACTACTACTACCACTACTACCACTACTACTACTGCTACCACTACTACTACCACTACTTCTACTACTGTGTTAGAGAAAACGAGATAGAATAAACCTCTTTACCATATCACGAAATGATTTTTTTAACGTAATTATTTGTGATTCCATTTCTGTTCTTTACCGGGCTGGGAGTTCTACACTCGTGGGGGCCCATCTCTTAAACTTTCTCTACTATCTTACAACTTTTTAAACTGAAAGATATTTATTTGTTTTATTTTTAAGAAGTTTCTCCTTCTATAGTTTTCGTAAATATCGTATATTACGATGTGTGTGTGTGTGTGTGTGTGTGTGTGTGTGTGTGTGTGTGTGTGTGTGTGTACAGTACAGGGAGGGAGGTTCTACACTCGTAAGGGTTCGTGTGTGTTTGTATGTATAAAGGAGAGAGTAAGGCAGTGAGTGTAAGAGTGGAATCAAAACCGTCATTAAGAGGTTAAACTCTGTTTATCTGTCTGATGTTTCCCTTGATGGGTGGGGTTAAATGCCATGGGTTCCACTGCCACACACACATCATCAGCTGAAGTTAGCCTTTCATAAGCTGAGCGAGAGGTGAACGTCTTTAGTGTGGAATTCGCAAATCGAATGTGATTCGTGGTCATAGATTCTTTCTAGATTATAGCTTATAGATTCGAAGTTATAGATACCGTTGAAGTTAGAATCGAATCATGAATACCTTGAAGAAAATTCCCTTCTTAGATTGTCTATTGATAGATTCAGGTAAGCTTTATGGACCTCTGTGGTGAAGAAGTTAGCGTTGCAGACCGTGATGCATTTCCGGCCGCCTGACGTCGAGCGCATGGGCTCTCGATTCCTGGTTAACGGCAGTCGGACCACAGTCAACCCAGCTCTTCATCCTCCCGTAGAGGGTTTGGTCGATAAAAAAATGGGCACCTGGCATAGGCTAGGGTGTATGACATACCTAACATCAATGGGATGGATAAGGACATTTAGCTCCACGTACCGTCACAGCTTTTAAGAAAGAATACAAAATACTGTTTATGCATCAAATGACCTTCAAAGTACCATAGATTTACTGAGTACATTAGCCGCTATTTACCCCTATTTACCCTTCATCAAAGGCCTTCTCCTCCTCCTCCTCCTCCTTCTCCTCTTCCTCCTCCTCCTCCTCCTCCTCCTCCTCCTCGTAAGTATACACTCCTCCTCAAGACGGCAGTGGCCCGAGGAACAAAAGAGTGAGGGTGCGACTGGCAGCTTGGGGAGGGTAAATTTACGTCTCCCAGCATAATTTCCTGTCCTGTGCCTCCCAGCGTGTCCATCCCGAGTCAAATTACGCGGCCCTGCGACCTGGTATTACACACACACAGACACACACACACACACAAATACACACCGGAGGAAGACCCTCTCTGCATGTCCTTGACAGCGTCGTAACGTAGCTGCAGTGTGGATTAAGCTTGGCTCGCTGGTGATCCTACCTTCCCCCCTCTCACTCCATTTGAACATTGAACAAGATCTGGGTTTGGTTGATGACGCTGAACGAGATCTGGGTTTGGTTGATGACGTTGAACGAGATCTGGGTTTGGTTGATGACACTGCACAAGTTCTAGGTTTGGATGATGTGTTTTTGAAGGTTTTAGGTTTTTATGTAGATCTCACGGCATGTCAGACCTCGATGACGTCTGAGTTGATCTTGGAACACGGGAGTGTCTGGTCTGAGTGTGAGTGATGTGTTAACCCGACCAGGTGAAGGGGATATCAGGAGACGGAGCCGCCTCCCAGCCCTGTCGACTGGGGACGTTCGACAAAGTTGTGAGGAAGAGGAAACAGGGCCAGACTGTCGACTCTTTAAGTGGGCCAGCTCGTCTGGCCTGGCCCTGGCCGTAGCCCTATACCCCACCCACTCCACTCCCTTTCTCTCCAGCGTTGGCCAGAACACTGCATAAGATTTGCATAGCCTGGCCCCAGGTGAGGGTCGTAGAGGGCGCCTGGAAGGAGTATGAAACGAACTCGCTGCTCCTAGACTCTCTCTCTCTCTCTCTCTCTCTCTCTCTCTCTCTCTCTCTCTCTCTCTCTCTCTCTCTCTCTCTCTCTCTCTCTCTCTCTCTCTCCTTCCTTCTGAGGCTCAATCCTCCGTTCATGGCGCTACCTCATACAGTCACTGGGAAAGACGGTTAATTGTCACAGATAACCCCTAACCTTACGTGAGTGGCAGAATTATTGTACAACTCCTTTTGAGATCATGATCTTAACGATCCGTTATTCCGTCGTATGGCTTGCCACGTTACGCCGTCACACACGCGGGGCATGTGACGTATGGTGACGACATGAGTTTCTTTCAAGGAAACCTCTGTTCCTGAATGGTATTTTATGTGTTTCTAAAAGAAAACGTCTTTTGAGAATCGCACCTGCTACTAGGGGCAAGCATTTTCGTAGATCTCTCTCTTTGGGGAGGTGACGGTGGCGCGGTGGCTCTGGCCTGGCGTATCAGGGACTAAGGCGTGACCAGCGTTATTCGATTAACATATAAATTAGAATCGTCATATTTTTTTTTTTTCTCTCTTTCTTTCACTCACTGATCAAGTAATTCATACATTCTGATTAGAAGCGTTATTATATTTCAGTCCTTTGACGGGCCAATTTATGCATTTTGATTTTATGAATATTTGATTTGGATTATTTATAACGCGGTGGTGGGGAAAATTATAATTCTTTTCCGCCCTCTTAATGTAGTTCAGAATTCACTGTGTATATTTGTGTGGTTACCAGTGAATTGGGCCCCCCCCTCAAGGCCATCATCATCCAGTGTGTGGTGGACTGTGCCTTTCTGCTACTGTTAGCCGGAGACCTAACATAGTCCCTAATCATTGAGTTGTTGAATGTAAATTTTAGTAGTTGCTTAGTGGGTCACCTTAACATGACCTGCGGTTTATCCGTGGATGACCTGACTTTAAGTTAGCTTCAGTGTAACATAGTGAAAAGCGTAACCTAACTGTAACCTAGTTTCTTTTATTGTAGATAAACTGTAACGTAGTACATTAGCTTTACTCTAACTTAGTCAGTTACACAGCCTAATAATAACCCAGGAAATTACAGTTAACCCGATTAACCTCGTAAATTAACTTACCCTAACTGTAACCTACGACTTTACCGTAGCCTAACTATCATCGCCTAAGTTAACGGAGCCTAACGGCAACCTCGTAACTGTAATCACCTAAGTTATTGCAGCCAAATTATAACTTAGTAAGTAACCGTAGCCTAATTGTAACCAAGCAAGTTACACTATCCTAACTATAACCCAGCAAGTTACCCTAGCCTAACTGTAACTCAGCAACTTACACCAGCCAAACTGTAACCCAGCAAGTTACACTAGCCTAACTATAACCCAGCAAGTTACACTAGTCAAACTGTAACCCAGCAAATTACACTAGCCTAACTATAACCCAGCAAGTTACCGTAGCCTAACTGTAACCCAGCAAGTTACACTAGCCAAACTGTAACCCAGCAAGTTACCGTAGCCTAACTGTAACCCAGCAAGTTACCGTAACCTAACTGTAACCCAGCAAGTTACCGTAGCGTAACTGTAACCCAGCAAGTTACAGTAGCCAAACTGTAACCCAGCAAGTTACCGTAACCTAACTGTAACCCAGCAAGTTACCGTAGCGTAACTGTAACATTAGTGTGATAGACAGAGGCAGCCCCGTCCCTCTGCCACTCCGTCCTTGATGCTGGGCAGTCGCTAGTCCGTCTGTCCACTAGTGCCACATCTCCACCTTTTGAGAACAGTTGTTACCTTGTATCTTGGAATTAAAGCTGTGGATCCACACATCAGTGGTGTGTAAATCGATCTCTTTTTTTGGCGTCTGAATTCTTATAATCGCCTTATTTCTCCACGATTATCGTATAGGGAGAAAAGGAGTAACCACTCTACCCATTTTTGGTCTCTGTATATACCATCTGGTAGGGTTTTTTGGGGGGAGTTCTTGCCCTCTGCCCAGTAATTCAGCTTCCACGTCACAAGATCTCCACCAGAGTGTAAGACGATTCGTAAATCCTTTCAGTTTTAAGGTCTCTTATCAGGTTTGTTGTCAAAGAAAAATGTGGCGCTTTGTTTTGGCACTAGCCGACTGGCAGGTTCGATCATTTCCATTCTCTTATTCCTCAGTCATTTATGCAGCAGCGTATCTCGGCCAAACTTCGTGAGTGGTTTGGTCTTCAGACAAGAGACACGCCTGCCAAACTCTGGCTATTAAGGTCAAGGGTCGAGGCCGCTTCGACCGAAAGAAAATATTCTCGGAGCGGTGACTGTAACCCTGTCTTTTATGAACTTTGTACCGTTCACGGTGCTTGAGGAACTGGAACTTATCATGATGGGGACTCATGGTACGTAATTCTAAGTGTATGGTACATTTGTAATGGGGACCTATTGTCCTACCTTATGGTACACTTATAACAAGGGCCTCTGTGTTCTTAATCTACGGAGACCTTCTTTGTCGAGTTCTAGCGTAAGGTGCTCTTATAGCGGTCGCCTAGGATGTAGAGTCGTAACTTTTAGTGTACTTATTACCGACTTATAAACGACTGGGAATAAAAGACTGTCTCTACGTTTCAGGGTGAAGGCTTTCCACTCGCATCCACGAAACATCCTGGATGTTTCTCTCGTTCATAAAATTTCATAAATTGTCTTTATAGATAATTTAAGGTATTTACTAACCGCTCGTTCAATTACGGATGTAAAGAAATGCGTTTACTGTTACGTAAAAGGAATATTAAGTTCTTACCAGACTATCTATCACGTGATCTACCTTTTCGTCCAAACCATCGACCTCATCTCCATTTGCGAAGTACCAATCCCTGGCGGAGACTTCGATGAGCGAACGACCTGTGAAAGTTTGACAGTTGTTGCCCTCGCCACACGAGCCCAGTGGTCTTGCTGTGTCTGTTGCTCATACCATCGGTGTGTAGCGTTGAACAGCTCCTCTGGAAGGTCAAAAAAAAAAGATATGAAGGAATTCAGTGACAGGCCACGGGGTCTTTACGAACCTGTTTGTGGTAGCGAGAAAGAACCAGAAAAATTAGTGGATTTGTGTGGTAGGAATAGAAATTGTGGTAGCGGGAGAGAGGATAGAAACGTGGATTTGTGTGTGTGGTGGAGTAGAAAGGCCTTCCGAATATTGAAAGACAAGAGCCTGTGTATTTTTTTCATATAGCTAAGGAGGCGCAGATAATGTCAAACCTTTGAGTTGAGGCAAAATGCTCATCAGGTATATACTTAACGTATTCATGGTACTGCTCTTAACTGCTCCAATCAGTGAGTCATTCCATGTGTTGATGATCCTGTGGAAGAAGAAGTACCTCGCCTCATTCGAGGTAAAACATTTTGCCCACGAGTTTGTATCCATGACCACGAGTCGTTCAGTCGACTTCCGTGAAGGACCTGTTGGTTCCTGACACACACACACACACACACACACACACACATGTAGTAAGGACCCCTTCAGGAAGGGCTTATCGGTACATAATGTGTTTCCCCGTACGCCCATCAGGACTAGTGTTTTCTTTCCCTTCCCTTCGCCTCCTGCCCCTTCCGTTGGAGGAAGGAGCCAAGCAAGAATCCACCGCCGGCATGGTTCCTCACTCCTCCTCCTCCTCACTCCTCCTCCTCCTCCTCACTCCTCCTCCTCTCCCCCATCTCCACCTCGTGACCTCATACCACATCCCAGTTTAGAAATATCGAACTTGTTAATTCCGCCTGGCTACGCCCGACTACGCTATCATCACGTTTTCTTTTCAAGACTTCCTGGTAACGTATACTTCCCTTTTGCTTTCGCTTTTTTTTTTTCTTTTAAGCTTTTCAACTCCTTTGAAAACCATCTCACCTTGAATCACTCTTTCGTAGATGTATATTGCAAGTCCTCAGTTGGTACAAGGAACAGATCATTTTCGATGTTTCCGTAATTAAGCCTCGGGTGTATTATGAGCGGCTCCTTCCGTGTCTATTTAGGAGCCTCGACTTTCTATTTAGGAACCTTGACTGTCTCTTTAGGAGCCTTGACTGTCTATTTAGGAGCCTTGACTGTCTATTTAGGAGCTTTGACTGTCTCTTTAGGAGCGTTGACTATCTATTTAGGAGCTTTGACTGTCTGTTTAGGAGTTTTGACCGTCTATTTAGGAGATTTGAATGTCTCGTTAGGAGCCTTGACTGTCTGTCTAGGATCCTTGACTGTCTATTTAGGAGCCTTGACATGTTTGGTCCAGAAATCTGTCCATAGTATTTCTGTTTTACTTTTTTCCTCCCTGAAATATTGATTTAAAATGGTTTAAAATTCGTATTGTCTGTCAACCACCTCACACCCACTAAGATAGGAACCAACACCCACCAGGGAAAGGAACCTACACCCACCAGGGAGAGGAACCTACACCCACCAGGGAAAGGAACCTACACCCACCAGGGAGTGGAACCTACACCCACCAGAGAGAGGAACCTACACCCACCAGGGAGTGGAACCTACACCCACCAGAGAGAGGAACCTACACCCACTAGGGAGAGTAACCCACACCCACCAAGGAGGGGAACATACACCCACAAGGGAGAGGAACCTACACCCACTCGAGATAGAGGAACCCACACCCAGAGGAACCAATCTATCAGGTCCTCTTGCCTCTCCTCCCAGCCCAAGGTAACTGTACATATAATCAAACTCAGATCAACAATTACATTACGTGTCGTCATCTGTCACGCGTGACTGACGGGAGGGCCGCTTGGTTGGCTCCGCTGCTGTCTGGTGGAGTGGATAGATCGCGCACGTTGAGGTCGCGGAGGTGGCGGAGGCGGTATGAGGCTGGCGGAGGAGGAGGCGAAGGGCGCGCTAGTGGGAGGGACAGATGACAGAAGACCTGATGGTCTGCGACGAGGGTTTGTTTTTGTTTTAATCTGATGGAGGAGAGAAATAGTGTCATATGATCCTAATCTGTCAATCTATCTCTCTATCCCTCTTTTTATCCATCAGTCCATCGATCTATCTGTGTCTATCTATCTATAGATAGATGGATAGATAGATGTATGACCAAGTGTAAATATTCACCGTCGAAAACAGGACGCACCTCCTCCTCCTCCTCCTCCTCCTCTCTCCTTCTGCCGTTTACAGTAACGGATGATTTACGTTATTTTTTTTCATTTTATTTTCATGACTCGTTTTTGATGCAGCGATATTGTTCTGTTTACATGTCGTTGTGTTTTTGATGCGGGTCGTGTCCTGGTGGAACCCCAGTTGGTTGGTGACCAGTCATGTCATAATTGAACCCTGACCTCAGTTGATAGACCAGTCATGTCACATTTGAACCCTGACCTCAGTTGATAGACCAGTCATGTCACATTTGAACCCTGACCTCAGTTGATAGACCAGTCATGTCACAGTTGAACCCTGACCTCAGTTGATAGACCAGTTATGTCACAGTTGAACCTGACCTCAGTTGATAGACCAGTCATGTCACAGTCGAACCCTGACCTCAGCTGACTGACAACCACTCATGTCACAGTCAAATCCTGACCCCAATTAATGGACCAGTCATATCACAGTCAAAACCTTGACCCCAGTCGACGGAAAGTTGAACCTTGACCCCAGTTGACCCCAGTCGACGGAAAGTTGAACCTTGAACCTCAGTTGATATGTACCCAGTCACGTCACAGTTGAACCATCACTTGATCAACTCATCTCATCATAGTTGACACCATGGCGTTAAGCTGGCGAACCCATCCTTCAAGCAAGGACGACCATTGGACACATCATGGAGAATTTCCCCGTCTCATAGCCACTGGAGGCCAATTCCAGACTTCGAAGTGTCGTACAAAAAAATTCTAAAAGACAGAAATGTATTTTAAGGTTAATTCTCCACGTCTCTTGTGTATATGTAGCTGATTGAACACTGAACAGTGTTGCGTTGTGGTCTTCGAGCCCGAAGGACAAGGTCGTAAGATTCTCTCTCTCTCTCTCTCTCTCTCTCTCTCTCTCTCTCTCTCTCTCTCATTCTCATTACGGAAAGGGTATCAAATAGCCACTGGACCCCGAAAGACACTAATAACGAACCGGTGTTCCCGTAACTCGAGCTGAAGTTCCTCTACTTTGTTGATCAATTGCAATTAAACTAAAAAGTTATAAGACAATGTCAATACTTCTTTTATTATGGGTGTTGAAAGTTTTAAGAGTTTTGGTATTTTCTTTTTATCATGGGTGAGTAAGGCAGCATTCTACTCCACGTACCCTGTTGTATGGGGAATTGTGTAGTGGTTAGCGTTTGGCTGACCGTGGCGCATTCACGGGGGTCCACTCTCTGCATGGGTTCGAATCCTGACCACGGCAGCCGGTCCACAGTTAGACCCCAACTGTTCATCCTCCCCTATAGGCTAGCCGATGAAACGGGTCCCAGGTTAAATACGCCTTCGGTGTGTGACGCAAGATGACAATGGGTGGATCACCGCCGTCACCGTAACAATTACCGTCACTATCACCACCACCGCCGTCGCCCGTAACTCTTACCGTCACAGCAGCGCCACCGTCACACCCCCGTCACCGTCACGGATTCCTCAGCTGTAACGCGCCTTCATCTTGGCACCATCTGCCCCTTCGTTGTGAGCCCAAAGCTATATATATATCTATCTATATATATATATATATATATATATATATATATATATATATATATATTCTCTTAATATATGGGAGTCAACTGTCCGATCGCCAAACCAAACGCGGAATTTATTGGCGTATATTTCGAGTGTTGGTGTTGAACGTTGACGCTCTGATGGCTGGCGTGCGGTGATGGGATGGTGTGTCATTGAAGAGCCGTTCTGCCGCGAAGTCCTGAAATACAGGAAATAATATTAGCTGACAGAGACGTGGGTCGATGGTGGAGGCCAGACACACACACACACACACACACACACACACACACACACACACACACACACACACACACACACTCTCTCTCTCTCTGCTGCCATCCTATGAGAGGGCTGTAAACATAGCTGGATAGGTTTTTGTGACTTAAGATATTCGTCGTTTTTTTTTTGACTGACTTGTTTGTTAAGATGTTTATATAGGTTTTTTTTTTAACGTTTTTTTTTTTTCATTCTTTTTTAAGTTTTCGGTTCTCGTATGCGTATATTCAGACGTGGGTTTACGCCTTTGTGGTGCCTGTCGTTTAGCTAGTGGGTGGTATGAACTGGTAGAGATGGTCTGGAATGGTGGAGATTGGTTTGAACTTGATGGGGATGGTCTGAAGTGGTGGAGATGGTCTGAATTGATGGAGATGGTCTGAACTGTCGGAGGTAGTCCGAACTGGTGGAGATGGTCTGAAGTGGTGGAGATGGTATGAACTGGTGGAGATGGTCTAAATTGGTGGAGATGGTTTGAGCTGTTGGAGGTGGTCCGAACTGGTGTAGATGGTCTGAAATGATGCTGATGGTCTGAACTGTTGGACGTGGTCCTAAGTGGTGTAGATGGTCTGAACTGTTGGAGGTGGTCCGAAGTGATGGAGATATTACGAACTGTAGAAAATCCTGTGAACTGACTGAGATATATTGGATTGTGGGACACATCATGATATGATCAACCAACTTGACCAGAATAGTGTTGGAGAACACTGGATACTGTTGGAGAAAAATAAGAAGTATGGATTACTGAAAATGGTATAACCCCTCACCAAATGAGACGGATCGTGTGGTAAATGAGAGATCACACACTTGAAGAATGAGGGAAGGTCCTGTTAAGCCATTCCTCACATAACTCAACATTCGGGGAAAGGTTTTGATACTGGAGAGCGAGCACACTTTAGCTAGCCAGTGATCCATTTAGCTGGGAACCTGCCTCTCTTTTTTTTTGAGGGGGGAGGAGCTCCTCCTCCTCCTTGCTGATGAAGCTGTGTATAAACCATGAGTTCGTAACACATCAAGAATTCAGTCTCGGCTCGAGTAGTGCCTGGGTTGAGGTGGGTCAGGATTCAGTATGTTGTGGCGGCAGCAGCAGCAGCAACAGCAGCAGCAGCTCTGTTGTCGGGAGTGAAAATTTTCCAAGAGGTTATGAAATTCTGGTGTGGTATTGATTGAGTCCGCCTCCCCCAGCCAGCGCCGGGATGAATTCACAAAGCTTCGTCAGACGTAAACCAGCTCCCACCAAGTAGGAGAACGAAGAATAAAAACGGCTTTTGTTTTTCCCTGGAAGAATTACAACGGGTACTGTATTCTTCCAGGATGGGAGGAATATGATTTAAGCTGTTCTTAAGGCGCCGGAGGGCTTCCAGGACGTCAGCATGCTTTCCAGACTCGTACATGTCGTACTGGAGTGATGGTCTGTGGGGAGAAGGAAAGCACAGGTGAAGCTGTGATGTGATTCTGTTATGGTAACTTCATACGACCGTGTGGCTCTGGTATGTCTTAGTGATGGCGGAGATGGTGATGATGAACAATGAGAATACGAGTTACATTTCTCTCGAGTCCTCTTCGTCCTCTTTCCCTCATCTTCTTTGCCTCGTTTGCCCTCCCCTCTGTCTCCCATTTGGGCTGCCCATCGGCCATTAGGGCGTCCATCTACCAAGTTTAAACCCATCTACCACTCTTGACTTCATCTACTTTGCGGGCCTAACATCGAACGCTCCGGCCTCATCTACCCCTCAGACTTCCCACGTAATTCTCGATCCCACTTATTTTTTTTTTCCCCTCCTGTCGCCCCATCTACCTCTCGCGCTACTACCTAATGCTCACCTCCTCTTTTACTCTTCCGATGCCCTTCAGTCACCGCGGCCTGCAGGTAAACCACCGTGTCTTCCTTTCCTCTTCTCTCATCATTCATAGCTGGTCGTCTGACGAAAAGGCCGCTCCATAGCGCGTCTCAGAAGCTTTCTGGAAGTGTGTGTTAACTCAGCTCTCGGAGTCAGTCCACGCCGAGTTAAACTGCGGTAAAAAAAGAATGAGAGAAAAAAACCCGTCGCTGACGACGGTACTTGCTAGACAGACATTGCCTCTTCGTTTGTAACTTTTACGAAGATTCTTTTGAAACATCTCCTCCAAAGGAATATACAGTATATTCTTATCTTTTTTTTTTTTAGTGTGCCCTGGGGGGTCATATGTTATTCAGTTTGTGTATTCTGATGTAGTGTCGTGGAGGGGAAAAGTACGTATCTTTGGCTGACCTTCGGGTGAGGTTTGCTTCTTGAAGTGGAGTTCGCTTTTCAAGGCAGCGTTCAAGGCCGGCGTTGCAGTGGCAGGAGGAAGGAGGAGGAGGAGGAGGAGGAGGAGGAAGCCGCGACTCTGTGTTGTGAGCAGCGCCACGTCCAGCTGGCCTTGCCTCTTACGAACTGGGTTTAGGTTTCGTGCCGATAGAGGGCGTTCGTCCTGTGTGGGAGCGTCTCTCTCTCTCTCTCTCTCTCTCTCTCTCTCTCTCTCTCTCTCTCTCTCTCTCTCTCTCTCTCTCTCTCATTTTTGGAATGCTATCATTTTGTGGGGAGGGAATTGAGGGTTGGGGGTGAAACGACGTGAGAAGAGGTTAAAGTAAATTATTCAAAGTGTTTGAAGAGAGAGAGAGAGAGAGAGAGAGAGAGAGAGAGAGAGAGAGAGAGAGAGAGAGGCTGAAAGGAAAGGTTTGAAATGCTGCAGAGGAATTGAGTGAGGTTTGAGGGGGGGGAAGACAGACCAGAAGAAAAGGTGGTAATGAAGTAGGTCTCGTGAAGACAATTTAACAGTCGAAGAATTTAAGTTCTGGTCACAATAGAAGGTTAGATTACAGAAGTCCCTGATGGTCCACGTCGAGGTTATCTGCTGGAGGACAATAATGGTATCCTAAAGTCCTACTGAGTGGAAATAGATACAGGATAGTAAAGCAGAATACTCCTCTCCATCCTCCATGCCCTTTGGCGCAACAGCCTTCGGGAAAAATAAGCTGAAATGGGATCACCGGCTGGTAATGAGTGGGTATTCTAACTCCGAAATCTTGTGGGGAAAGTGTGAAGGGTAAACACGTTCTGATCTAATAGGGGAGCCAGAATTCTCGGGGTCGAGCCAAAATCCAGAGAAGAAAAAGATGAATTCTTTGCGTAATTGATTTTCCCTGTTGACCAGATGTATTCACCGATAATTGATATTTCTAAAGTATTTAAAAGTATTTTAAAGTATTTTAAAGTATTTTAAAGTATTCTAAAGTATTTATTCACTGGTAATTGATATTATTAAAGTATTTGTCTGGAAGAGATTTATTCACTGATAATTGATATTTTTAAAGTATTTGTTAGGAACAGATTTAATCACCGATAATTGATATTTTTAAAGAATTTGTTAGGAACAGATTTGATCACTGATAATTGATATTATTAAAGTATGTCTGGAACAGATTTAATCACTGATAATTGATATTTTTAAAGTATGTCTGGAACAGATTTAATCACTGATAATTGATATAATTAAAAGTATTTTTCTGGAACAGACTTAATCACTGATAATTGACATTATTAAAGAATTTGTTAGGAAGAGATTTAATCACTGATAATTGACATCATTAAAGTATCCGTGTAGCTGTCTGAAAAAAAAGATGGAAAAAAAAGAAGTCCGACTCGCGTTTGTATGAAATCTCGTTCCCTTTAACTGTTCACATTTCCTGGTCATTTTATCTCTACGTGAGCAACGTTTCGTGCGTACATTTTCTCGTGAAGATGAACTGAGATTATCTTGTTCACTTTTCCTATATAAGGTTTCCTTCTGGGCATTTGAATTAGTTTTGCTGCTCCTCTTTGTATTCAAATTAACCTAATACAGAACCATGTGTTTGGTGTTCACTCACAGACTTATATGATCTTTGAAAGCAAATTATGTATTTGAGTCCTGATGTTTGATTGGTTGATGATCTCATACGCATTCTTCTGTCTCCCTTTTCGTGAATTTATGTTGTGGTTCTCGGGTTTCCACTGTCATCGCTGTACCTTTATATTATTTGAACGTGTCATTGATAGAAACTATTATTGTCATCAGAAATTGGTCATTTCGTCGTATTCAGGCTGGATTGGTTGTTTGGGCTGTAAGATCATTAAGGCCTTCTGTATCAAGCTACTACGTCCACCATCAAAAAACTAAATATCCTTAACACCAAATGTGTTAAGAATGATTCTTACATTCCGACAGTGTATGTGGCAATGGCGGATTTAAATTCTCTCTAAATATTCCAGTGCTTTCATGGCTTTGAAATTCAATATATGTTAAATTTCTCTTTTACCCTCAGCGGGAATGTGTTTTTAGATTTATGTATGTATAAAATAAATTCAGAGTTAGACTTAAAATCGACGTAGTATATTTTTTCGATAAACCCTTTCTCTGTTGTCATGCGCTAAGGGTGCCGTTTTCTGTCAGATATTACGACCATAACTTTGATAAATTTTTCTCCCTTCGACATGTGTAAAGAGTTCTATAAGGCCCTTGGTCGCACTGTGTGTGTGATCATTTTTTCGAGTCCTTTGTTACAGACACTGATCATATTCCTGCACACTCTCACTCTCCATATAAATTCCATGAACCTGAGCGTGTGTCATTTAAAGCAAGATTTCTCAAAAGGCATTTCTTTCGTATTCGCGTTAACTAAGTCATGGATTTCTTGTAGCCGTCCAGCTTGGCTTATATATATATCACGTTTACTGCCTTGGAATATTCCCAAGGTAAGAATGAGAGGTGAATCACATTGTCATCTGATTTCAATCCGCTGCTTATTGTGGAGAGGAAGAACTCCATCCCCAAATACGTAAAGAAATAGCTGAGATACGTGCATCTTTCTTAGTGTTGGATAAGCCTTATTATTAACCAGCAGTTGATATGATTAACGTACATTTCCTGCTGTGTTTTAAATGTTCTGCATTCTACGGGCCCCTCCTCTTGACACCCCCCCCC
>NC_092238.1:7751308-7796308 GCF_036320965.1 Panulirus ornatus | reverse complement strand
GGCAAGCCACTCTCTGTCTCAGCCTCTCGTACCCACCCGACTTAATCCCTCACTCTGCCTCCTCACTCAGCTTCATACGCCGAATGAACACGGTCCACAGATCCTGCGTTCAAGCGTTTAGTAGGAGAGGAGAGGAGGAGGAAAGACCCTTTGAAAGGAATGTTGTGGATAAGGCAAGGGGACTACCCAGCTTTCCCATAGATTCATCAGGAGTAGATCGTCAGCTGAAAAAAAAATAAAAAGCTAATCAGCTTAAGTTATTCAAAGGGGAAGAGCTGTTGAGGATGATGTAAGGGGTATGCAAGGACCTAAATGACAAGTTCAAAAGTGTTTCCGCAGTGGAACACACCACAGACCCAAGACTAGTGACGAGAGACGGTGAGGCGGTTTTGAAAAGCATTGCATTACATGGAGAGGACAAAAACAGAAGTGTCACAAGGTCTATGGCTTCGATAAGATATCTCCATATGTGCTGGTGTGTGCTGAGGCACTTGACACACCGCCTGAAATGTTGTTGTACAGGCTGCCGCTGGGAATAGCTAAGGTGACGAGGGAGTGGGAGAGGACGCACGCAACATCTTTTTAGGAAGGAGGAGAGTGGGAAGAGGCAGTGAACTACAGACTGGTCTCCTTAACGACTTTGGTCTCTATGGTAATGGGGAAATATAATTAGGAAGCAAATGGATGACCTTCGCCCGAATTGAAACAACCTAAGCGAGAGAGAGAGAGAGAGCACCACTTCAGGGAATAGAGGTCGTACACAATGAATTATCCTAGATTTCCACGAGAGAGTGAGCTCTGTTTTAGACAGAGGAGGAGGCTTGCTGGCTGGAGTGTCCGTATCTGGACTACCAGGAAAGCATTTGACACTGTGCCACATAGGACATGTGACACGTCCTTCGTTTTCTCCTCTGCCATGTCTACTGTTATCCCGTGCATCACACCATGTTCTCGATTATCTCCTGCACCATATCCTTCCTTATCTCCTGCAGAGTGTCCTCCATTATCTCCCGCAACATGTCCTCCACTATCTCCTGCACCATGGCCTTTCTTAGCTACGACACTATATCCTCCAATTTCTCCAACATCATGTCCTCCGGTTATCCCAAAGACACCATATCCTTCTGTTATCTCTTAACACCAGATCCTCGGGTATCTCCAACACTGTATCCTGCTACGTCTCCAACACCGTATCCACCCTATATCCCCAGCACCACGTCCTTCGGTTATCGCCAACACCTGCGGCCTACCCTTGCCTCCTACTGTGTGTGTGGTAGACGCCACCAACACCACCACCACCAGCATGGTGTGCGGGTGAGACCTGCCGTTGATCAGCGCTGTGGGGAGGAGGGAGGGAGGGAAGGAGGGAGGGAGGGAGGGACATATCCGTCCAGTCTCACAAGTGAAGCCGGTTTTACGTATCCCAAAAGGGGGGGGTAGGGGGGAGGGGGACCATCCCCAGTATACGATCTGCCGAAATTTTGTAATCCGGGACTTTGCTGAGGTGGCCTGTATAAAACTGTGCCTCAGACTCGTAGCGAATTTATCGTTCTATTCGTTGTCTGTGGCGGAGGAGGGAGGAGGAGGAGGAGGAGGAAAATGGGAGTGGGGTTGGGTGGAAGAGGTTAGAAATCTGGGGAAGGGTTCTTGGATTTTCTGGATAATCCACAGGCATCGCTAGAGGAGGTTTATCTCTGTGTTTTTTTTTAAAAAAAAAAAAAAAATTTTTTTAAATTTTTTTAAAAAAATTTTTTTGGGGGGGGGGGCCCTAAAAAGTAAGGGGAAAAAGGGTGGGAAAAAAAAGGGGGTTTGGGGGGGGAAAATTTTTTTAAAGGGGGCCGGGGGGGGGAAAAAGGGTTTTTAAAAGGGTTTTTCCAAAAGGGGGGGAAAAAAGGGGGGGAGGAAAAGGGGGGGAAAAAAAGGGGGGGTTTTTTTGGGGGGGGGAAATTTTTTGGGGGGGGGGGGGGGGGAGGGTTTGGGGGGTTTGGGGGGGGGTTTGGGAAAAGGGGGGGAAAAAATTTGAAAAGGGGGGGGGGAAAAAAAAAAGGAGGAAAAAATTTTTGGGGGGGGGAAAAAAAAATTTTTTGGGGGGGGGGGGGGCCTTTTTTGGTTTTGGGGCCCGGGGAAAAAAAAAAAAAAAAAATTTTAAAAAAAAAAAAAAAAAAAAAAAAATTTTTTTTAAAAAAAAAAATTTTTTTCCCATATATATATATATATATATATATATATATATATATATATATATATATATATATATATCATATAATGCCCTTCAACAGCAAGGACTCGGGTGGTTGGATCAAAATGCTAGGGCCAGATAATGTAGTAGAGTGGAGTATTTGCCGACGTGGTGGGGTGGTCGTGGTGGCGTGGGCATCTTGCTTGGCGTTGCTGGACCCAGGGTCGATATGGTTATCGGGTGAGAGGGTCATGTTACTCCGTTGTTATTGGACGAGGGTACTTGTTTTACTCGAGTCATTCCGTCCTCGTTGGGCATTGGATTAGTTTAATTGCTCTTCGGCCGTCCAGAGCGCCGTTACTGCGACGAGATACGGCGTTGGGTGTGCGTGTTGATGAGGTCGTGGACGTAGATGACGTGTGTGTGTGTGTGTGTGTGTGTGTGTGTTGATGACGTATTGGAAGTAGGTGACGTAGTGTGTGTATTGATGACGTAATGGAAGTAGATGACGTAGTGTGTGTGTGTGTGTGTGTGTGTGTGTGTGTGTGTGTGTGTGTGTGTGTGTTGATGACGTATTGGAAGTAGATGACGTAGTGTGTGTGTGTGTGTGTGTGTGTGTGTGTGTGTGTGTGTGTGTGTGTGTGTGTGTGTTGGATGACGTAGGGTTCACTGATGCTTCAGAGGCGCTTGCTCGTACCTGACCAGCTCTGTAATTACAGGTAATGATGGATATTAATTATTGGTATCGGAAAGTTCCTCTGTAGGTTGCTGAAGTTCTTCGTCAGATTCTGGGATGCTGAAGTTCTTCGCCAGTTTCTGGGATGCTGAAGTTCTTCGTCAGTTTCTGGGATGCTAAAGTTCCTCTTCAGTGGTTCTTGGATGCTACGATCCTCTTCAGTGGCTGGAATACTGACGTTGCTCCCCAGTGGCTGGGATGCTGAAGTACCTCTTCAGTGGCTAGGATGCTGAAGTTCTTCATTAGGCTTGGGTGCTGAAGTTCTTCATTAGGCTTGGGTGCTGAAGTTCTTCATTAGGCTTGGGTGCTGAAGTTCTTCTTCAGTGGCATGAATGCTGAAGTTCTTCTTCAGTGGCTAAGATGCTGAAAATCCTTTCTAGTGGTTGGATGCTGAAGATCTTTAGTAACCAGGATGCTGAAACTGCAGGGATGCTGAAGTTCGAAGCCGTAGAAAGCAAAGTGGCAGATAAGATTAAGCTTGTGTTCGCTTGAAGCTGAATGGCAGGGAGGGCTTAAGCTGTGGGGAATGATTGGCAGGCAGAGACTTAAGCTGGGGGTCGTGAAAAGCTGAATGGCAGAATTGCTCAAACTGGAGTTTTCCAGTAAGCTTACAGTGGTCATACTAAAGCTGAAGCTTACTGGAAGCTGCGTAGCATGCAGACCGAAGGTGAAGGTAAAGGACACTAATAAGCACGCTAAAGCTTGAAGTCATGAGGAGTTCAGTGTGACGGACAGGCTAAAGCTGGAACCACCATTTTTTTTTTTATTTGTCATCAAGCTTAGTTCTCAAGTGTTCTTGCTGAACACCACCTGCTTATATTTTGTCATTGCCATCAGTCACCATAATCCACAGTGATGTTATTGACCGCCACCTGTATCCACTGTGTTCTCGTTGACCATCTGTATCCACTGTGTTCTCGTTGACCTCCACCTGTATCCACTGTGTTCTCGTTGACCTCCACCTGCATCTACTGTGTCCCCGTTGAACTATACCTGTATCCACTGTGTTCTCGTTGACCTCCACCTGTATCCACTGTGTTCTCGTTGACCTCCACCTGCATCCACTGTGTTCTCGTTGACCTCCACCTGCATCCACTGTGTTCTCGTTGACCTCCACCTGTATCCACTGTGTTCTCGTTGACCTCCACCTGTATCCACTGTGTTCTCGTTGACCTCCACCTGTATCCACTGTGTTCTCGTTGACCTCCACCTGCATCCACTGTGTTCTCGTTGACCTCCACCTGTATCCACTGTGTTCTCGTTGACCTCCACCTGTCTCCGTATGTTCTCGTTGACCTCCACCTGTCCCCATCACGTTCCTGCTGTTCACAACCCGCCTCCACTTCCTCCTCCTTTCCACTGTGTGGTTAAGCAGTGGGAAGCCATTCTTACGCCCCTCCCTCTCTCCAGTGGCTGTGTGGAGCCCAGGGACTCAATAAATCTTCACTGTGGAGAGGAAAAAAAGTTAATCACTGCTAATTACTGCCAACCGAGGCTTGCCCTGGTACTCGTGTGTGTGTGTGTGTGTGTGTGTGTGTGTGTGTGTGTGTGTGTGTGTGTGTGTTTAAGCCGCCCAGTGAGGCGGGCGGACAAGCACTAAGGGATTGCTGACGTCAGATGCATCGAGCCCTGTGTGGTGGAGTGGTTAGCACTGGGATCTACCCGGCCCAACGGGTTGGGTCAGGGCAGCCGGCCCACACCCAACGCAGGTGCTCGTTCTCCTCTGTCCGCGCATGGTCGATGAGCAGGTACACCTGGCACCAGCCCGGGGTGTGCATGATGTACATGGAAGGAAAAAAGGACATGGTATCATGTACATGGTTTACGAGAAGGTTTGAAAACCTTTCCCCCTTAACACACACACACACACACACACACACACACACACACACACACACACGGGATTCGAACCTGGCCACTGAACGGGAACCGCGACCGTAAAGGCGACGTCGCCCCCTGACGTATCGAAGTGTCGTAAACATCCGATATTGACGTATCCCGCTTCCCTTTCCGCCTTACGTCGCGTCTCTCTTCTCTATTTTTTTCTCTTCTTCATCGATGACAAATGGCCGACTCGCGGACAGAAGTCGTCTTCATGTCCGGCCTCTGGGATTATGATCGTCAGTGAGAAGGGACGCTGAGGATTATGATCGTCAGTGAGAAGGGACGCTGAGGATTATGATCGTCAGTGAGAAGGAACGCTGATTGTTTGCTTGCCAGTAGAACATTCGCCAGCTGGTCAGGCAGAGGGAGGCTGGCTGGCTTGTGTACCTCAGGGGCGTCCCTCATGGGCCCGTTAGGGCTGGAGACTCGACCGTCTGCAGAGGGTGACATGTGTTGCAGAGGGTGGCTCTGTTGCTGACGGTGGCTCTGTTGCAGGTGACGTGTGTTGCGGAAGGTGACGTGTGTTGCGGAAGGTGACATTTGTTGCATAGGGTGACGTGTGTTGCATAGGGTGACATGTGTTGCAGTAGGTGACGTGTGTTGCAGAAGGTGACGTGTGTTGCAGACGGTGACGTGTGTTGCAGAAGGTGACGTGTGTTGCAGACGGTGACGTGTGTTGCAGAAGGTAACTTGTGTTGTAGAAAGTGACATGTGCTGCAGTCGTTGATTGTGTTGCATAGGGTGACGTGTGTTGCATAGGGTGACATGTGATGCGGAAGGTGACGGGTGTTGCAGAGGGTGACGTGTGTAGCAGAAGGTAACTTGTGTTGTAGAAAGTGACATATGTTGCAAACGTTGATTGTGTTGCAGAGGGTGACGTGTGTTGCAGAGGGTGAAGTGTGTTGCAGAAGGTAACTTGTGTTGTAGAAAGTGACATGTGTTGCAGACGTTGATTGTGTTGCAGAGGGTGACGTGTGTTTTTAAGCTCTGGAACTCAACGGTGCAACTGCTTGAACACGACGGTCGGCGCAAGACCCGTTGCTGTGATGGGTTTTGACTTTGACCTGACCCCAAAAGAAATGAAAAAAAGCTGACCCTATTTACCATGCCATCGTCCTGAAGCATTATACCGTCATTCTCAAGGATCGTACCGTCGTTCTACAGGGTCGTACCGTCGTGCCCAAGGATCGTACTGTCGTGCTCAAGGATCGTACCGTCGTGCTCAAGGATCGTACTGTCGTGCTCAAGGATCGTACCGTCGTGCTCAAGGATCATACCGTCGTGCTCAAGGATCGTACCGTCGTGCTCAAGGATCGTACTGTCGTGCTCAAGGATCATACCGTCGTGCTCAAGGATCGTACCGTCGTGCTCAAGGATCGTACTGTCGTGCTCAAGGATCGTACCGTCGTGCTCAAGGATCATACCGTCGTGCTCAAGGATCGTACCGTCGTGCTCAAGGATCGTACTGTCGTGCTCAAGGATCATACCGTCGTGCTCAAGGATCGTACCGTCGTGCTCAAGGATCGTATCGACTCGTAGTGCTCATAATTCGTACGTACGCTCGTTCGCGCCTTAGTGTTTAAGTTAATATTCTCTAAAACTCTGATCCAAATATAATCTGTAATTCTTAAGATGGAGAGCAGCAGCCACTGCTTTAGCAACAGCAGCAGCTTCTTCTCCAGTTAAAGAAAGCAGCAGCAGAAGCAGCAGCAGCTGTGTGGTGGGAAGAGTACAAAGCCCCACAACAGGTCGACTCTCATCCCCCCCCCCACTTAGTTCTGACCGTCGGACTGATTGTAAGAATTTAAAAGAGCTCAGTTTCCCTTCCTCACTCCGTCCGTCCAATACGGTGTGGGTGGGGGGAAATGGGAGGAACTCGACAAGCGCTGCAGGCGATATTCCCATCTCTCTCTCTCTCTCTCTCTCTCTCTCTCTCTCTCTCTCTCTCTCTCTCTCTCTCTCTCTCTCTCTCGCTCGCTCGCTCGCTCCCCTGACACAGTTTTCGATTTTGTTATCCAGGGAATGTGGAAAAAAATCCCCCTCCCTCCCTCAATCCCCCAGGCCATTAATCACATCTGTGTAAAGAGGAAACACCCCTCCCTACCCTCCTTCTTCCCTCCTCACGGAGACATAGTATGCCGGGTCAGCTCTGCTGGCCATCTTTGCCCCAAACGTTCTTCCTGGCGTGTCCCACATATCTTAGACACCCCCTCACCCTCCCTCCTCTCAGATATATGACCCGAATTTAAAGCTGTTTTATTCGTCATTGCCAGTATTATAGGAGATATGAGGGTTCTCATTCCAGTGAGGAGGAGGAGGAGAAGGACGAGGTGTGGCACGGGCCAGGAAGAAGTTTGCTGATCTGTGGACCGGGGGCATTATTCGGTGGCGTGGGTTTTGGCACCACGAGGGGTTGGGAGGGGGAAAGTTGCCTGGGTTAATTCTTGACGCCAGTCAGGAAAGAGTCCTGGGTTGGGTTCGTGGTGTCTTCAGGACTGTGGAGGTACTAGGGTTGGTTCTTGGCACGTGTGATGGGTTCTGGAGTCGGTCTTGACACCTGACAGGATGGGTTCTGGGGCTGGTTTGGACACCAGTGAGTGAGGTATTGGCAACACGTGTGTGCCAAGGTCATGGTGCCAGTTTTATTGTCTCAGTGTGGCACACAAGCCTGGGAGAGATGACCCTGATACCTCTTGTGTTAGCAGTGTCGTCTGTCTCAGAGTTGAAGATGTGTAGGGTTCCTCATTCCTCCTACTGTCGGGAGAGCCTTAGAAGCAGTGAAGACTTTTTATCAAGAGAGCAAGGCGTGTGTGCGAGTCGGAAGAGAGGAGGAAGAGTGGTTTCACTCGAAGTTGGGCCTACACCAGGGGTGTTTAATGTCACCATGGCTGTTTAATTTGTTTCTCAGGGTCGTCGTCTCGCTCCCCCAACATTGTTGACGTCTTAAAGACCGTGTCTGGTTTTCTGATCCGGTAGTTGTTAGAAGATGGTTTGAAGTTAGCAGAGTCGTCTGTGAGTGTTGTCAACTTGTATATAAGTAAGAGGAGGTTGGCAGTCGGTTCCCTGGGTCTTTCCCTGCCACCTGCAGCTGTTGGCGGGGAATTATGGGCTCAGAGGGAGGCATTTGTTTTATTATTATTACTGCTGCTGCTGCTGCTGGTGAGGCCAGAGTCAACTAGGGTTGGAAGAAGAAATTTAGAGGTTTTTTTTTTTTAAATGAAACTATTCTACTTATTTCTTCTTGTAGCTTGGCGTCGGTGAAATCTTGCATTTTATATATTTCACATGTTCTCTCTTGTTTCCCCTGGCCACAGTGCTGACGTCCTGACTTCCGTGGTCTTTCCTCTCTTGTATGTGTCTTAATGATGTTTCTCTGAGGGGGGGACATCACTGCCACCATGATTCGTCCTTATACCTTGACGTCATCTGCCTTGAGGTCGTCTTGATGTAACGTGCCAGGCCGCTCCTGTAGTTATCCTCGGGAGCGGCTGTGAGGTACTTTGGGGAGGCGGCTGGCTGTGTGGCGAATGACGGAGGATTTCCTGGCTTGCCTGAAGAATCAGACCAACTTAAAAGCAAACCCACTTATAACCAGACCCACTTCAAAACAGACCCACTTAAAACCAGGCCAACTTAAAAGCAAACCCACTTATAACCAGACCCACTTCAAAACAGACCCACTTAAAACCAGGCCAACTTAAAAGCAAACCCACTTATAACCAGACCCACTTCAAAACAGACCCACTTAAAACCAGACCCACTTAAAACCAGGCCAACTTAAAAGCAAACCCACTTATAACCAGACCCACTTCAAAACAGACCCACTTAAAACCAGGCCAACTTAAAAGCAAACCCACTTATAACCAGACCCACTTCAAAACAGACCCACTTAAAACCAGGCCAACTTAAAAGCAAACCCACTTATAACCAGACCCACTTCAAAACAGACCCACTTAAAACCAGGCCAACTTAAAAGCAAACCCACTTATAACCAGACCCACTTCAAAACAGACCCACTTAAAACCAGGCCAACTTAAAAGCAAACCCACTTATAACCAGACCCACTTCAAAACAGACCCACTTAAAACCAGGCCAACTTAAAAGCAAACCCACTTATAACCAGACCCACTTCAAAACAGACCCACTTAAAACCAGGCCAACTTAAAAGCAAACCCACTTATAACCAGACCCACTTCAAAACAGACCCACTTAAAACCAGGCCAACTTAAAAGCAAACCCACTTATAACCAGACCCACTTCAAAACAGACCCACTTAAAACCAGGCCAACTTAAAAGCAAACCCACTTATAACCAGACCCACTTAAAACCAGGCCAACTTAAAAGCAAACCCACTTATAACCAGACCCACTTCAAAACAGACCCACTTAAAACCAGGCCAACTTAAAAGCAAACCCACTTATAACCAGACCCACTTCAAAACAGACCCACTTAAAACCAGGCCAACTTAAAAGCAAACCCACTTATAACCAGACCCACTTCAAAACAGACCCACTTAAAACCAGACCCACTTAAAACCAGGCCAACTTAAAAGCAAACCCACTTATAACCAGACCCACTTCAAAACAGACCCACTTAAAACCAGGCCAACTTAAAAGCAAACCCACTTATAACCAGACCCACTTCAAAACAGACCCACTTAAAACCAGGCCAACTTAAAAGCAAACCCACTTATAACCAGACCCACTTCAAAACAGACCCACTTAAAACCAGGCCAACTTAAAAGCAAACCCACTTATAACCAGACCCACTTCAAAACAGACCCACTTAAAACCAGGCCAACTTAAAAGCAAACCCACTTATAACCAGACCCACTTCAAAACAGACCCACTTAAAACCAGGCCAACTTAAAAGCAAACCCACTTATAACCAGACCCACTTCAAAACAGACCCACTTAAAACCAGGCCAACTTAAAAGCAAACCCACTTATAACCAGACCCACTTCAAAACAGACCCACTTAAAACCAGGCCAACTTAAAAGCAAACCCACTTATAACCAGACCCACTTCAAAACAGACCCACTTAAAACCAGGCCAACTTAAAAGCAAACCCACTTATAACCAGACCCACTTAAAACCAGGCCAACTTAAAAGCAAACCCACTTATAACCAGACCCACTTCAAAACAGACCCACTTAAAACCAGGCCAACTTAAAAGCAAACCCACTTATAACCAGACCCACTTCAAAACAGACCCACTTAAAACCAGACCCACTTAAAACCAGGCCAACTTAAAAGCAAACCCACTTATAACCAGACCCACTTCAAAACAGACCCACTTAAAACCAGGCCAACTTAAAAGCAAACCCACTTATAACCAGACCCACTTCAAAACAGACCCACTTAAAACCAGGCCAACTTAAAAGCAAACCCACTTATAACCAGACCCACTTAAAACCAGGCCAACTTAAAAGCAAACCCACTTATAACCAGACCCACTTCAAAACAGACCCACTTAAAACCAGACCCACTTAAAACCAGGCCAACTTAAAAGCAAACCCACTTATAACCAGACCCACTTCAAAACAGACCCACTTAAAACCAGGCCAACTTAAAAGCAAACCCACTTATAACCAGACCCACTTCAAAACAGACCCACTTAAAACCAGGCCAACTTAAAAGCAAACCCACTTATAACCAGACCCACTTCAAAACAGACCCACTTAAAACCAGGCCAACTTAAAAGCAAACCCACTTATAACCAGACCCACTTCAAAACAGACCCACTTAAAACCAGGCCAACTTAAAAGCAAACCCACTTATAACCAGACCCACTTCAAAACAGACCCACTTAAAACCAGACCCACTTAAAACCAGGCCAACTTAAAAGCAAACCCACTTATAACCAGACCCACTTCAAAACAGACCCACTTAAAACCAGGCCAACTTAAAAGCAAACCCACTTATAACCAAACCCACTTCAAACCAAACTCACTTAAAACGGGACCCACTTAAAACCAGACCCACTTAAAACCAGGCCAACTTAAAAGCAAACCCACTTATAACCAGACCCACTTCAAAACAGACCCACTTAAAACCAGGCCAACTTAAAAGCAAACCCACTTATAACCAGACCCACTTCAAAACAGACCCACTTAAAACCAGGCCAACTTAAAAGCAAACCCACTTATAACTAAACCCACGTAAAACCAGACCCACTTAAAACCAGACCAACTTAAAATCAAACCCACTTATAACCAGACCCACTTAAAACCAGGCCAACTTAAAAGCAAACCCACTTATAACCAGACCCACTTCAAAACAGACCCACTTAAAACCAGGCCAACTTAAAAGCAAACCCACTTATAACCAGACCCACTTCAAAACAGACCCACTTAAAACCAGACCCACTTAAAACCAGACCCACTTAAAACCAGGCCAACTTAAAAGCAAACCCACTTATAACCAGACCCACTTCAAAACAGACCCACTTAAAACCAGGCCAACTTAAAAGCAAACCCACTTATAACCAGACCCACTTAAAACCAGGCCAACTTAAAAGCAAACCCACTTATAACCAGACCCACTTCAAAACAGACCCACTTAAAACCAGGCCAACTTAAAAGCAAACCCACTTATAACCAGACCCACTTCAAAACAGACCCACTTAAAACCAGGCCAACTTAAAAGCAAACCCACTTATAACCAGACCCACTTCAAAACAGACCCACTTAAAACCAGGCCAACTTAAAAGCAAACCCACTTATAACCAGACCCACTTCAAAACAGACCCACTTAAAACCAGGCCAACTTAAAAGCAAACCCACTTATAACCAGACCCACTTCAAAACAGACCCACTTAAAACCAGGCCAACTTAAAAGCAAACCCACTTATAACCAGACCCACTTCAAAACAGACCCACTTAAAACCAGGCCAACTTAAAAGCAAACCCACTTATAACCAGACCCACTTCAAAACAGACCCACTTAAAACCAGGCCAACTTAAAAGCAAACCCACTTATAACCAAACCCACTTCAAACCAAACTCACTTAAAACCGGACCCACTTAAAACTAAAGCCAGACCCACTTAAAACCAGGCCAACTTAAAAGCAAACCCACTTATAACTAAACCCACGTAAAACCAGACCCACTTAAAACCAGACCCACTTAAAACCAAACCCACTCTAAATCAAACCCACTTAAAACCAGACCCACTTAAGATCAGACCAACTTAAAAGCAAACCCACTTATGACCAGACCCACTTCAAAACAGACCCACTTAAAACCAGATCCACTTAGAACCAAACCCTTTTTAAAGAAGTTAACGAAGAAAGGGTTTGGTCTGGTAAGTGATGGAGTCCCTTCTCTGACCATTTGGTGAGTCGGGACATTAACCACAGAAAAAGAAATAAGAACATCAGATGGGAAGCGTCTCCTCTTCTTTATGTCGGCGCCAACAACAAAGAAAAAAAAAAGAAAGAAAAAGAAAAAAATGGCCTTAAAATGAAATTCTCTCTCTCTCTCTCTCTCTCTCTCTCTCTCTCTCTCTCTCTCTCTCTCTCTCTCTCTCTCTCTCTCTCTCTCTCTCTCTACACCTCACTCTCTGTATACGTTCGTTTTCAAGTGGGTATGTCTGTCTGTATCTCTTAAGTCCATCTGTGTGTGTGAAGTGGTTATACCTGTATGTGTGTGTGTGTGTGTGTGTGTGAGAGAGAGAGAGAGAGAGAGAGAGAGAGAGAGAGAGAGAGAGAGAGAGAGAGAGAAGAGAGAGAGGAAGTGTTGGTTTTGATCGGGAAGAGGAAGGGTGGGATGTCCCATAATGAGAGACGGTCTCTTCCCTCCCGTTGATGAAGGAACAATGAAGGTTTCTTTCACATGGTCCTCCAGATCCCCCGCCCGTCTTCCTGGGCATTCACTGCCGCTGCTGGGGGCGGGGGAGGTGGAGGCTGAGCGGGTAGGAGGTGGTTGAGGTGGCTCAGACATGAGGTGGTGGCGATAGATGAGTCACGGGGGGGAAAGGGGAAGATTTGAGGTTGGAGGGGATGAGTGGTGGTGCGGGTGGTGTAGACAATGGAGGTGGGGAAGTGCTGGTAACGGGAGAGGGGGAAGGGGGATGTGCAGGATAGAGAGGGGGAGGGAAGACAGCAGAAAATGATTAGGATTGTAAGGGATCGAGATACGCGGAGGTGGATAGGCGACAGATGGGATAGGGACTGTGGGTAATAGAGGTGTGGGAGGGGAGTTTGACGAGAGAAGGGTCACCAGGAAGGGTAAGAGATGAAGGGGGAAGGTTTAGGGAGGCCGGTGATGAATAGGGAAACGAGGATAAAAGAGAATAGGAATGTAATTCACTTTGTAAACCAAGGAGCGGATGGAGGTCGACGTAGTGGGAGGGAGAGAGGTACCAGTGGGTGACGATGCAGTGGGAAGGGAGGACGTACCAGTGGGTGACGATGCAGTGGGAAGGGAGGACGTACCAGTGGGTGACGATGCAGTGGTAGGGAGGGAGGTGCCAATGGGTGACGATGCAGTGGGAGGGAGGAGGTGCCAGTGGGTGACGGTGCAGTGGGAGGGAAAGACGTACCAGCGGATGGCGATGCAGTGGGAGGGGAGGGAGGTACCAATAGATAACGATGCAGTGGGAGGGGAGAAAGTACCAGTGAGTGGCGATGCAGTGGGAGAAGGGAGAAAGTACCAGTGAGTGGCGATGCAGTGGGAGAAGGGAGAAAGTACCAGTGAGTGGCGATGCAGTGGGAGAAGGGAGAAAGTACCAGTGAGTGGCGATGCAGTGGGAGAAGGGAGGTACCAGTGGATGACTTTACAGTGGTGCACGTCAAGGGAGGAGACTCCAGCCCGCGACAGATGCTGTGTTGTGTGAGACTGTGGAAATTTCCTTTCGTACACAGAGGCTAATCCTCTGACCTTCAGGGGATCTATTTCGAAAAAATGGATTATGAGTTCATGAGACGGTTGCTGACGCCCAGGCGCAAGCTGTGACTTGCGCTTGGGTTGGGTTTTGGATCAGTGCCTCGACTCGCACATCCAGGATGCAACGGTTCGAGTCCCTCAGTCGATAAGTAATTACGATTATCACAGATAACGCAGATAACCGAGCTTCATACTTTTAACTCTTCCTGCAGCAACTGAATGGGACGTTTGTGACGAAACTTGTCATATATATATATATATATATATATATATATATATATATATATATATATATATATATATATATATATATACACAGTTCATGATCAGTTTGCATCTTTGAGCACAATTATCGTGACATGTTAGATTCAAGCATCACGAACGCTTGATGTCTTGATCATTATTCTATTTTCTTTTTTTTTTCATCCTTGGATGCAACAGGAACCTTTCTTAATGGTCGTTTATGTCTGGGGAATGTATTCCAGGGATCATATCTCAGTAGCATTTGTCTAGGATAGGAGTACATCCATTGAGGAGAGCGGCGGGGTTGGTGGTAGGTGTCTATTTTGGTACTGTAGACAAGACTGTGTCTGAGGATCGTGTGGTTTTCCTTTATGTGTTCGTCACTGCGCTCCTTAGCAAGTTAGCGCTACCGGCAGACGAAGAAGTATGGCCTTATCCGCTAACATCCACTCTCTTGCTGTCATTTACACTGTACGAGAAGCATAGCTAACCCTCGTCGTCCACAACCAGGCTCCACGGATCTTGCTGTGGGGGGGTTGTTACCCCGACCGCTTCGTATGCCCGGTTTAGGGTCATTGATGAGCCCCTTCGTGCTCGTGCGCCGTTGCTCGCCCGAGGGAGGTAGGGTCGTGGACCGTCTACTATCGCCTCGCTGTTACACCACCGACGTAAGGCTGTGTGTGTGTGTGTGTGTGTGTGTGTGTGTGTGGGTGTGTGTGTGGATACGTAACTCTCCCCCTCTCTCTCTCACCAGTCCTGTATCCCTTGTCAAGTGCGATGGACACAGACAGTCACTCAAACATTTACGTCTACCGAACGAGTGGTGTTCCCCGAGGCCTGAGTTGTATAATGTACCAGTCCCTGACGTCACGAGACACGCAGGTACAACGAGGGCTGGGTCTTCGCGACGAGGGAGGAGAGACCGTGGCAGGCCTCCGTGAGGTCCGTGGCCCGCAACGGTGCCTGTGACGGGGGGAAGAGACCAGACGAGTCAACAGGTCACGTAGAGGTTCTTCGTGTGAATGTTTACGTCTTAAGCATGATAGGTGGTCCCATGATATATTGATATAGGTCTATAGTGTTATAGAGGTGAGTTGTATGCATATATATGTATATATATATATTTCTTTTTCTTCTTTCAAACTATTCGCCATTTCCCACATTAGCGAGGTAGCGTTAAGAACAGAGGACTGAGCCTTTGAGGGACTACCCTTACCTGGCCCAATTCTCTGTTCCTTCTTTTGGAAAATTAAAAAAAAAAAAAAAAAAAAAAAAAAATATATATATATATATATATATATATATATATATTCCGAAGTAGTTCAGCACCATGCCCATATATATATATATATATATATATATATATATATATATATATATATATATATATATATATATGCATGTTCAGACGCCTCGTGAGAACATGGGACCAAAATGATGCTTGACAAAACAGAGAGAGAGAGAGAGAGAGAGAGAGAGAGAGAGAGAGAGAGAGAGAGAGAGAGAGAGACGGGATGCCAGGAGGATTAATGTGAGGAAAGGCTTTTGATTCCTCCTCCCGTTAACGGAGAGGCGGAGGATGAGCCACCCACCCCCACCAAGATTTGTGAGCGGTACAGCATACTGGAGCGGATACAAGCCCTCTTCTTACTCCAAGGGCTGCCCATGAGAGAGAAGTAATTGCGGCGTCTCTACGACTTCCTCATCTTTAGGGGAATCGGAGGTTGTAATGTTTCTATCGGGTGTCCAGGATAGAGGTAGAGGACGTGGTTATGCCCAACGTGAATTATGTTATTACAGGGATGAAATGTTCTGTGCTCTCGAATCAAACCGAGGGAAGCGAGTGTCACTTCGCATGAGATATGGGGGAAGATAATGCGTCGTAACATTATCAAATGAGAGGAGGAGGAGAAGGAGGAGGAGGGGCACAGCGAGTTGAAAGTGTGCAGGGTCATCATCATGATCATAAGAGTGAATAGGGTTAGAAGTTGAAGAGAGATCCTCGCATATGGAGAGGAGAATGAGAGTAGGCGATTGGAGTGAACCCCGAGGGACACTACTGCTGATAGGGTAAGAGGGAAGGAGGTCGCCCCATCAGTGACCTCAGGAGTGGAATGGTCAGCGACACAGTCCTCATGCCAGGGGAAAGCCAGGCACCGAAGCCACAAAGGGGCGGCTTTCGCTTGCCACTCCAAGGGTGCCACAGTTGGCGTGCTGAGGGAGTTAGGGAGGGAGGGAGTGTGGGGGGAGCAGAGAGCGCGTGGGTATGTCCACAGTGATAGAAAGTAGATGATGGGTCGGTGGATCCCGAGTTGGGTAGGAGCAGTGTGTTTATAGTTTGAGGGTAGAAAAGAGAGAGAGAGAGACAGAGAGAGAGAGAGACAGAGAGAGAGAGAGAGAGAGAGAGAGAGAGAGGGTGAGAGAGAGTGTTTTGTGTGTGTTAGAATGGTGGTCCTGACGGCCGAGGAGAACTTGAGTTGAGTGTTTTATTATCTGTTCCGGATCGTTAAGAAAAAGAGGAGAGGGAAAAAAAAAAAAAAACGGGCCTCGTCACAGCCGAAATAGTGTCAGGTAGACCCCATCCAAAACCTGGTGTTGTGCCCCGGAAATTCCCCACATAGAGGATTTCAGAGCGTGAATGCTTGGGGAGAGAGAGAGAGAGAGAGAGAGAGAGAGAGAGAGAGAGAGAGAGAGAGAGAGAGAGAGAGTGACAGTGCGTCGTGGCGGGAAGCCAAATAGTCGCAAGTGTTGGACATTGTTGGAGAGGAGTTAGTTGGGGGAGGAGAGATTCAAAACATAAAAAAGCAAAGTTATAGAGTGAGAGAAAAAAAAAAGGGAGAAATTTTTAGACCAGATGGCATCAGAGTTCGGAGACTCAAGTTCCATAAAGCGGACAGTGAGGGCTTTTTTTTTGTTTTGTTTTGGGCGCAGGACACCCATCCGTGGGGTGCAAAACGATGGTCGAGATTGAAGTTTGAAATCTGGTCATGTCGAGGAGAATCAGCCTCGGACAGTTCCCCATTATAGTGATGACTCAAGGGAGGAGGTGGACACATGGTGTTCTTCAGGGGGAAGGAGGTGGGTCGATATGACACCGCGAATGTTTGTAGAAGTGAGGATTGAAAAGGGGCAGGTGTGGAAGCTGTTGTCGGAAAGAGTAGGCGGAGGTTCCAGTCTCTTGGTGTCCATCACCGCGGTTCTGGAAACCATGTAGACCACCTCGACTAGTAGAGCAGGTTCCAGGTGTCTGTCTCTGGGGTTCTGGAAATTATGTAGACCACCTCGACCAGTAGGACAGGTTCCAATCACTTGATGACCGTCTCTGGGGCCCTGGAAACCATGTAGACCACCTCGACCAGTAGGACAGGCTCCAATCACTTGATGTCTGTCTTTGGGGTCCTGGAAACCATGTAGACCACCTCGACCAGTAGGACAGGTTCCAATCACTTGAATGTCTGGCTTTGGGGTCCTGGAAACCATTTAGACCACCTCGACCAGTAGGGCAGGTTCCAATCACTTGAATGTCTGGCTTTGGGGTCCTGGAAACCATTTAGACCACCTCGACCAGTAGGGCAGGCTCCAATCACTTGATGTCTGTCTCTAGGGTCCTGGAAACCATACAGACCGCCTCGACCACTGGCTTCGTTCCAGCACGGCGCCAGAGACTCCGGGTGAGGATGATGAACTGCCATGATATTTTCACGTGAAAGGGAGGAATAGAAAACGAGAGTGGAGAGTAAACGGGTGGTGTGAGTTACGACGGGGTCAAGTGTTGTGATGGAGGAGAGGGTTTTGATTTGCAGACTGGATGCCAGCAACCCACATGAAAATGTGGCTTGAGAAAAGACAGCCCCGATCGGCCAGGGAAGGGAACGTGAGAGACCGCACAGTGCTGGCTCACTATCCTGACTATCGAACTCGATACGCAGGCGATAGCATTTTGTTCTGTATTATGGAATCAAATACGTTTCTGTGTGTATACATATACGCCCATACATGTATGTGGAAGGGGAGAGAATCCTGCCCCTCTGGGGGCGACGCTTATTATATTGTCTTTAATATCATGCAAATTTTCTAAACTTCTGCGGACATTTTATCGTTGCCTATAATAAAAAGAAGTTTGGGAAGTTATCTAGTGTAGGTAGGGTTGAGAGGATGGAGGGGGGGGGGGTAAGAACCGCTGGCATTATTGCTCTACTTGAAGTCGTATCTGCGCTATGTTAGAAATGTGGTTCATGTGTGTATATGGTACTACGGGCCCATAAGCTTTCCCACTGTATATATATATATATATATATGTGACACCACTGCCCATACTTCCTCTCCCACTGTATATAGCACCACTGCCCGTACTTCCTCTCCCACTGTATATAGCACCACTGCCCGTCCTTCCTCTCCCACTGTATATAGCGCCACTGCCCGTACTTCGTCTTCCATTGTATATGGCACCACTGCCCGTACTTCCTCTCCCACTGTATATGGCACCACTGCCCGTACTTCCTCTCCCACTGTATATAGCACCACTGCCCGTACTTCCTCTCCCACTAGATATGGCACCACTGCCCGTACTTCCTCTCCCACTGTATATAGCACCACTGCCCTTACTTCCTCTCCCACTGTATATAGCACCACTGTCCTTGCTGCCTCCCTCTTTATATATGGCATCGCTGTATTTACCCCCACCTCTTGCCTTATATGTGGTACCACTGGACTTACCTCCTCTTGCCTTATATGTGGTACCACTGGACTTACCTCCTCTTGCCTTATATGTGGTACCACTGGCCTAACCTCCTCTTGCCTTATATGTGGTACCACTGGCCTAACCTCCTCTTGCCTTATATGTGGTACCACTGGCCTTACCTCCTCTTGCCTTATATGTGGTACCACTGGCCTTACCTCCTCTTGCCTCATATGTGGTACCACTGGCCTTACCTCCTCTTGCCTTATATATGGTACCACTGGCCTTACCTCCTCTTGCCTTATATATGTGGTACAATTGCCCTTACCCCTTCCCACCTTATGTGTTGTATTACCGCCTTTTGTTTTTACCTTCTGCTCAAAGTGGGTCCATGTATAGAGCTGACTCCATTCCTCTCTCTCATGACTTGCTCTTGCGGTTTTGGCTGGAATCAGTGGTTTCATCAGTAGACATTCCTCGTACACCTTTGGAGGTTAAGATGGAGACTACCTAGCACAGCTGCTGCCCCGCCTTTGGAGGGTCATTTACATGTTTGGCACCACCGCCACACCTTTAGAGAGTTAGCCATATGTTTGGCACCACTGCTACACTTTTAGAGAATTAGCCACATATTTGGCACCAGTGCTACACCTTTAGGGAGTTAGCCACATATTTGGCACCACTGCATTACCTTTAGAGAGCTAGCCACATGTTTGGCACCACGGCAACATCTTTAGGGAATTAGCCACATATTTGGCACCAGTGCTACACTTTTAGAGAATTAGCCACATCTTTGGCACCACTGCCTCACCTTTAGAGAGTTAGCCACATATTTGGCACCACTGCCTCACCTGTGGATAGACAGACACACACCTGGCACCAATGCCTCTCCCTTTGTGGTTTTGGCACCACTGCCTGACCCTTAAGGGGTCAGGCACATATCTGGCGTCACTGCTTCGCCCTTTGAAGGGTTAGCACAAGTCTGGCATCACTTTTGCACCCTTGGAAGATCAGGCACCTGTTTGGCATCATTCTATCACCCTTGGCGCACTTGGTAGAACTCCCTCACCCTGGAGGTTCTGGTATCGCTGGCTCACCCTTGGCACCACTGCCTCATCCTTAGAGGCTCGGGCATCATATTCTCACCCTTGGAGGGTCACTCTTGAAGGTTCTGGTGCCTTTAACTAACCCTCAGAGGTTCTAGCGCCCTTGCCTCACCCTTGGAGGCTCTAGCACCCTTGCCTCACCCTTGGAGGCTCTGGCATCCTTGCTTCACCCTTGGAGGCTCTAGCATCCTTGCCTCACCCTTGGAGGCTCTAGCATCCTTGCCTCACCCTTGGAGACTCTAGCATCCTTGCCTCACCCTTGGAGGCTCTGGCATCCTTGCCTCACCCTTGGAGACTCTAGCATCCTTGCCTCACCCTTGGAGGCTCTAGCATCCTTGCCTCACCCTTGGAGGCTCTAGCATCCTTGCCTCACCCTTGGAGGCTCTAGCATCCTTGCCTCACCCTTGGAGGCTCTAGCATCCTTGCCTCACCCTTGGAGGCTCTGGCATCCTTGCCTCACCCTTGGAGGCTCTAGCATCCTTGCCTCACCCTTGGAGGCTCTAGCATCCTTGCCTCACCCTTGGAGGCTCTAGCATCCTTGCCTCACCCTTGGAGGCTCTGGCATCCTTGCCTCACCCTTGGAGGCTCTAGCATCCTTGCCTCACCCTTGGAGGCTCTGGCATCCTTGCCTCACCCTTGGAGGCTCTAGCATCCTTGCCTCACCCTTGGAGGCTCTAGCATCCTTGCCTCACCCTTGGAGGCTCTAGCATCCTTGCCTCACCCTTGGAGGCTCTAGCATCCTTGCCTCACCCTTGGAGGCTCTGGCATCCTTGCCTCACCCTGGCGTGTGCCTAGCTATCAAAGCGCTGCCTTGTCTGCCGGCGGTCAGCCAGCTATATATAGCTGCTTTAAAGCTAATTGTGAAAGTTAATGGGGTTCTTCCTCTAGGCACGTTCCTTTGATTACACCGCCTTGCCTCCCTTAATTACTGAGATAATTAATGGTGATCTGCTGTTAAAATTTACGTATTGTCTGGTGATGAGATGGTTTGAATATTCACATGGTTTACGGTAAATGGTTATGGACTTGGAAATACATTATTAGCTCGATGTGAAAGTCAGGTTGATTGAAGCTAACTTTGATTACTTGAGATAGGGGTGTGACCCATCCATAGGGGAAGTCAGCACCACGTCGAAGAGCTGCGAAATAGACCTTTGAACTACGCAGTAAGGAAGGACCTTCTGCCTTAATGTATCTCCGATATCGCCTGGTTATCGCCCGGAAATGAGCATGTCCCCACGTCCCTAACGCTATCGCTATAGGTTCCGTTTATCTCCAAGGCACACGCTTAATCTCGATTAGATTGCATTTCCTGTCGGTCCAGACCAAAGTAATTAGGTAATTAAGGCCGAACTATGGGCTATATTATCATGGAACTGCCCATAAGGATCGTTCTTTACCTCTCTTTATCGAGAAACGCGCCGTGACCCTTAAAGGTCAGATTAAAGGTCACGTCTTCATACGCAAGGGTTGTAACGTCGTCGCCACTGGTCGTTCCGTCGTGTCGTTTCTAGAGGACCGAACTGTCGTGCTTAGTGGTTATATCGTCGTGCACAAGGGTCCTACCTTCGTGCTCAAAGGTCGTACCTTGGTGTTCAATAAGGATCGCGCCGTCGTGCACAAGGATAACACCGTCCGGCTAGAGAGAGACCTCACATAACACATTCTGCAGGGCTTCGGGCCAGTTTTAACTTCCCCGCCCCCCTCCCACACAATACCGATGGCAATAGCCATCAGTAAAGCATTTGACACCGTCCCCTAACATATCCACACACAGACGATACGAGATAGCACCCTCCACAGCAATGACCATATGTGGTTGTCCAGCTTCATGACGGACGACCACACTAGAATCACCCGCAGAGGCATCACATCTAAAATCCTGTGGCTCTGCAGTGGAGTCCCCCAAGGAGCAGTTCTCGCTCCAGCTCTCTCCACTCTCTTCCTACATGACTCTCCATCATCTGTAGACCGCTGTGAAGGTCCTCTTTCACATGCAGACGAAGTTCAGATCGCAACAACAACGCCCTGACTCCACGCAAGTAGCAACTAGCATACAACACTGCATCACACAGATGGGGCGTTGGCATTTCCTAGAACAGAACTTCCCCATCATCACAGAAGAAGTTGTCAGTAACTCGGAAGCAGTGAGGAGCTGAGGACGGCAGTCAGAGGTGACCGATGGCCAGTGTTAGTTCGAGACTTTGACTAAGAGTGTTAGGACGAGACTGGATCACAATGTTCGTACGAGACTCCAGCTCACAATGTTCGTACGAGACTCCAGCTCACAATGTTCGTACGAGACTCCAGCTCACAATGTTCGTACGAGACTCCAGCTCACAATGTTCGTACGAGACTCCAGCTCACAATGTTCGTACGAGACTCCAGCTCACAATGTAATCCTCAGCAACAAACTTAGGACTGAAACTTACAAGAATTAAGATCTTTTTTCTCCTCCCTCAACTCTCTCATCTTGAAAATGTTTCAGACTCTTCTCAGAACTTGAGGAGGAAAAAAAATTATTATTTTTTTTTGTGGGGGAGAGAAAGTTGAATCTTGGGTGAAAATGAACCCGGTTTTAAAGCTCGCATCATATGATGGTGACGTGGGAAGTCCATAAGCTTAGTCAGCCCGCCGCGTCAGCTTGAGTGAGGAATATATTTTCTAAGCTGACGGTAAGACGAGGACCGAAGGAAGATATCTTTGTGGACCGAAGTTTTGAGAGACGCTTCGTCATCTTTCTCATTACGACGAACTGGTGCATATATATATATATATATATATATATATATATATATATATATATATATATATATATATATATATATGTATATATACATATATATGTATATATTATGTATATGAGAAATGACGTTCCATACGTACGTCGCATTTGAGTGATAATTTGATTTCACATAAATTGATAAATGCTATATTTTGAAATGTAAAGGATCGAAGGCTAATATTGTAGAGGATCTAAGGGTAATAATGCTAGAAATATTTAAAACTATGATTAAAGGTCACATTATCATACAATTTCAGATTGTCTTGATACAATAAGAATCAATATGGACTCAAGGTTATTAGATAGAGATTTATAGTTTTCAAATCCTTAAATTTCCCCTGTTGATTTATTGATCGTATGATCAATAAGATGTCACTGCGTTGTGGTGTTTTATATATCTACTCATAGTGAACCAAGAACCTCCTTCTGAGAATTAGAAATGCTGTGACTCAGGACGTCTTTCTAAAGGTCGCTGAAGATCGAGGCTGCGCTACGTCCAGTTGCAGGGAAACGTAGACTCCCTTGGAATGAGAAGCTCTTTGACGCCTTGTGGTGTAGACCGTTGCCAAAGGTGACTCTTTCACTGGCATATGGAGTCCGGTAGCACCCTATGGTGTGTATACATATAGGTGCATGAATATAGGGTCATAGAGACATTATGTCTTGTTCATGTTTATTTGAACAGCTAAAAATCCTGTGCTGGTTATATATAAAGTTGTCACCGTCTGATGAATGAACATTCGAAGGTTTCGAAGCCCTGTTTTGATGTCATTTTCTGCCGGTCGCATCCACTCGAGCGTACCCCTTCAAGGACGAGAGCAGCTGGTTGGGCCAAAGCACTTGGAGTGTATCTTGAGTCGTGTTTTGCCTTCTGGTGTCCCACCTTCTTTGCTTGGGATGGGATACAAGCAACACGTTCTGAAATGTTATCTTTAGGAAACTGGTACAACCTTCAGTGTTGTTAGTCTTGTAGACGAACACCTAATCTCCCCACATTTGAATGTATTTGTTATCAGTTTAGATATACTTTATTTAAATGCCTTATATGTAGTTAGACTTCACGGGGGCGTGTTATCAGCAGCCACTGCTTGTGCACTGGTAACTGTGACTAGCGAATGCAGAGCAAAGCAGTTTTGCATAGCGTGTCTTCTCAAGCGTTTAGGGACGACCCTGGGAATGTGATGGGTTGATCGGAGACCTGGCCATCGTGGTCATGGAGTTCGTCCCGTCTTGCTTCAAGGGTCGTAACGTTATGCGAGATCGTCCTACACCGCCATGCTTAAGATACCCTCCCGTCGTACCCAGTGGTCGCAACGGGGTCCTCGAGTCTTCTAGTCGTCCTCAGGGAACTCACTTCTGGCTGGAGGGCAAGCACGACCCTTGATGCACGACCTTTGCCAAACAAGGCTAACAATAATGTCGTTTGCGAGTGTCGTCTCAGCACCATGTACTAACTGCTCGCTAACGATGCGTTGTCGCCATTCAAGATAACGAGGGACTTAAGACATATATTCCATTCAACCTAACCACCCGGGTTGGAGGCCATTATTACCACTGTCATTAGTGGTGATGAACGAGTTATAATCTCTCGTTAATTACTTACAATTTTTTCGACCCGTGGGAACTTTTGGTAACTAACTGAGCTTATAGATCTTAAAGCTGACCAAGCTCCGTGCTTCTCCCGAAGTATTATGTCTTCTCCCGGAGTATTATGTCTTCTCCCGGAGTATTATTTCCCGGGGAAAATGTAATCTGAATGTAATTAGACGAGAAACTTAACGACGCACCTAGTTAAGTAACTCGGGCCAATTCCCAAGAAGCTGTCATCACGTTTGGGGAAGTTCTGGCTGAGTTGGATTGCGTGTTATCGTGTGTTAACATGTTAAATGGCTGTAATTATTACCTCCAGCCTCACAGATGAGGGGTAATGAGGAATGACCCACTTCACCGCCAAGGGGAGGTGGTGTTGGTCAGGTCAGGTCGTAAGGGAAGACGTCTCCAGCTCTGAATGTAACTGAAAAAAGATGAAATATGAGCTGGAAATAGCTGGAAATTTCCTCCTCAAAAGACAGAAAAACGTAAGTTGGAACTACGAGTATTTCCCTTACGATTCGTCCCCGAGAGCCAACCAGAGACCATCAGGTTATGACCTCCTTTGAACACGAGGGTAAGAAGACCCTCTGAGGACCACGTACCGACCCTTGTGGATTACAAGCCCTCGGCCTTTGACGTGAGGATCTTGAAGGGTCGAGTCAGACGCTTAGACACATCATCATACCCTTGGGTCATCACCATGTCGTGCATCAAGCTATTTTTTCATTTATTTTCAAACATGGCCACAAAAGCCTCACTTCATCATACTCTTCGAGTTGACGAGAGGATGATCAACGCTGCCCGCCCCCCTCCGCTCTCCGCTCCACAGGGACAACCTGTCAATGCTAGGTTGATGAAGGTGAGGCTGTAAAGGCACGGGGAGAGCTCGCTGCGTCGCGCAACCCCACAATCATCCGCTTGCTTGCCTCTCCCATCGCGAGCCGATGGGTGGGAACTGACCTCCACATCTGGAGGCATCACTTTGGCTGCTCGAAGCACCGTTGTGTAGGTAGACTCTTCGTCGTATCCATCGTGTCTGTTGTCGCTGAGATGCCGTTGTGAGGACGACAGAGATAGATAGATAGATAGATAGATAGATAGAGAGAGAGAGAGAGAGAGAGAGAGAGAGAGAGAGAGAGAGAGAGAGAGAGAGACTCGTTATCTGACCTCCATTTTATATCCTGATGCTGTCGAGAGGAGCGTATACTGTGAGGAAGACCAGGTAACACAAAGACCATGATGGTCTCTGGCGACACGACATTTGCCGCAGGATAGGTGAGGTGGCCTGATGTTCCTGAGTGCGAGTAGGTGGAGACCGGAGAGTGAAGCAGAAGTCTCTTGATCTGCATAAGAAACATTATATGGCCACCTTTTTCTTTTTTGCCCTTTGTTGGATGGCTGACATCTGCGGAGGGAACGCCTTGGCCCTTACTGCCCTTGCCTATGGTTCACATACGCGGTGAGAGCACTTTAGCCCTTATGCCCTTGCCTGGGTGGATCACACTCGCGAAATGAACGCCTTGGCCCTTACTGGCCCTTACTTGGCTGGCTCATATCCACGGAAGGGAGCGCCTTGGCCCTCAGCGACTCTTACCTGGCTCTCTCACATCCACGGAAGGGAGCGCCTTGACCCTTACTGGTCCTTGCTTGACTGATCCACATCCGCCGGAAGGCTCGCGTGGCTGATCCACCTCAGCCTGGAGGGAGGAGGGAGCCTTATCCACGATAGTGCCTCGGTAAATCATGCGTTGCTTTGCAGGAATCGACAGGCCGAGTTTATTGGGCGGCCCGTCAAGTTTCGTGCTGCCTGCTCCAGCAGAGGATGTGGTGCTGCGATGAGACATGGCGCCTCCCACCCCCCTCCAAGCCCGCTGACTTGCCAATACTCTCATGGGAGGTTGCACACACACACACACACACACACACACACACACACACACACACACGGGTCAGGATTGCCAAGTGATGCGAATATCAGATGGAAGATGATGATGTGTATACAGATGTGGATGGCCTCGTTGTCAATGGAATGGAAAATTAAGTTCAAGGATCGTATAAGGGAAAACAAACCTGATATTATGGTTGTTATTATGGAGACCAAGCTTACTAAAGAGCTGAGATCCGACTCATTCTGTTTGGAGAGACACATGGTAACAAGAAGAGAATGGGAAGAGAAAAAGGATGGGGATTGGCCTCTATGATAAGGAAACAACATTGTCACAGGAACTATTGATGAACGGCCCATTCAATTATGACGTTTTGGGAAGAGTGACTGTATGAAACTTTGCGCAGTGATGTTGATGATTAATAATACATCAAAGACTTTGAATAAATCTGATCAAATCTTTCAGTAATGAGGAAGAAACTATCGGAATGGTTCAGGAAGCAGCAGGATGTACACTACCCCCCGAGGTGATCAAGTTTCTATGATGGGAGATATATTCCATACTATTCGCCATTTCCTGCGTTAGCGAGGTAGCGTTTAGAACAGAGGACTGAACCTTTGAGGGAATATCCTCACCTGGCCCCCTTCTCTGTTCCTTCTTTTGGAAAGTTAAAAAAAACGAGAGGGGAGGATTTCCAGCCCCCCGCTCCCTCCCCCTTTTAGTCGCCTTCTACGACACGCAAGGAATGCATGGGAAGTATTCTTTCTCCCTTATCCCCAGGGATAAAAGAGATGGGAGATATATCTTGGGGAAATTTAGACTCTCACGGAGAAAGAGTTGTCGTGGAGAGACGAATTCTTGAGAGTGTATACAGTAAAAGTTCCCGCATCAGCATACCACAGAACGACCCAGAATCAGAGAGAGTCTGATACACCACCATTACTAAATCGTATATTTACTAAGCTGCACAGAAAATGAGAGTATCCAGTATAACACACCAGTTAGGGAGACTGATCATAAGGCTCGAATTCGATTGTGGTGAAGTGAATACATAATACAATCCCACAAGAAACCACACTCAAAGAGGAGATATAATCGTTGAAACTCTGCAGAGCTAAACAGTCTCATGTTTAGAACATTTGAATGGGAAGGAGAGTTCCGTACCCATAGAGCAGACCTTTGTCAGAGAAGGTCCTGTGTGAAGCCTACTCTGAGGGCGTTAGAAAATGGGTACCGCTGTCAGCAAATACAGAGGGAAAGGTAGGAAATATATAAAAGATTTCCAAAGAAAATGAGAAGTCTGAGGTAAAAGCTTCACGACAACCAGCCAGCCAATATATGATGAGGACAGCAAGATAAGTAAGAAGAAGAGGAAGAAGAAGATGAAGAAGAGGAAGAAGAAGAAGAAGGATCAGGGGGAATTTTGTAAAAAAAAAAAAAAGCAAAATCGTGGACAGGGCTTTTAAGATAATCCAAAACTTTTTCGTAAATGCATCAGGAGTAAATTGTTGGTGAGAGAGGAACTAATCAGGCAGAGGGATTCAGAGGGAAGAGTTGTCAAGTTGCAACGATATGCGAGGCGATAAATGACAAATTCAGAATTTTTTTCCCACGACGGAGGACACGTGTATCCCCCATTACCAGCGACCTGGGATGGAGGAGAGTGGCCTCGGAAAGCATTGGAATGTGTAGGTCACACAGCGTCAGTGGACTGCTGAAGAGTCTTGACCCATTTAAGGATCATAGTCCTCATGAGCGTTCCTCCGTATAGGTCGTAGAATTGTGCAGATGCACTCGACTAGCCAGTTGAAATGATGTTCAGTGCGAGGCCCCTGAGAAGGGGGTGTAGTGCCTGGGGAATGGAATACGACAAATGTCGTGTCTCTCTTTAAGAAAGTTGGTGGGGATATTGCGCTGAAAATTAGGCGGGTGTTGCTGTCAAATGTGGTCTGTACGACTCTGATAAGAATAGATAAGATAGAAAGAGTGGGGGACGATCTACATCGAAGAAACTACCTGAGGCCCATCGTTAATTCTGGGAGTAGCAAATCTCTTCGACTTCTAAGAGAGACTTCTGTTATGATCGTATTGATATCGATTGTGTGTTCCTAGATTACCAGAACGCATTTGTCTGTACCACAAAAGAAGTTGCTGATGAACTAGATTTTCAAGCACTGTTGAAGAACAGAATCCTTCGGTGGATAGAAACATCACTTTAGTGAGAGGGAACAAAGGCTGCGTGTCGGAGAAGCCTACTCAAGATAGGGTGAAAATCATTATTGGCGTGCCGCAGGGTTCGACTTTGGAGCCATTGTTCTTCTTGATCTGTAGATGTAGATAGATGGACACATACCTTGCCCTTCCTGTCTGAGCGAGGTATAGCGTTAGTAACAGATGACCGAACCTTTAAGACTCATCTTTTTTTTTTCTCTCTCTCTCCTTTCCCCATGCTTTTAAGGTATTAATACAGGAGGGGAAGGTATCTCCCATCATTTCCCGCCTCTTCCACTCATCCTACTGGCCTCCTACCGCACGCAAGGTGATGCATAGGTACTATTCTATCCCCATTATCCCCGGAGAGGGGGTAGATAGAATTAAAATCTGAATCGAAAAAGAAAAAATGAAGTTCAACGATGAGGGTTCGAGGATCTGGTGCCTCCAGTCCGAGAGGCCTGCCAGATGAAGGAGACCACCATCTCGTGGTCCTCAGACCATAGGTGGTGCTCTGGCCCTCCCCTCTGTGGGTGTCGCAGCCTCATCCTTCCTCCCTCCCTCCCTTAATGTCGACAGCCACCTGAGTGTCCCGTGGCTTCTCTATTATGCAGGGACTGTCTGGCCATGAGTGGCTGGCTGGCTGGCTCCTCTCTCTCTCTCTCTCTCTCTCTCTCTCTCTCTCTCTCTCTCTCTCTCTCTCTCTCTCTCTCTCTCTCTCTCTCTCTCTCTCTCTCTCGTCCATGTATCAACTGTTTTATATATAAGTTCAGCACAAGACGACCTAAAGCGTGGGCCGATACCCATGGCGTCTGTCTTTCCCACGTTGCTTCTCTCTCTCTCTCTCTCTCTCTCTCTCTCTCTCTCTCTCTCTCTCTCTCTCTCTCTCTCTCTCTCTCTCTCTCTCTCTCTCTCTCTCCCAGCGGTGGGGAACACACCCCCTTCCCCATCCTGGTCGAAGCGGCCAGTATGGGCATCATGGAAACGTGTCGACCGTAAACACGGCTGGGCCCAGATGTGCCGTGGGTTAAATGGCTCTGTTTCACCGTCGAGGCTGTGAGTTTGGTTTTTTTCCCCCCCACTTGTGTTTCCCTCGTCTGTAGATAACTTACCATTTTCCGCGCAATTAGTTCACCCCTTTTTTTCCCCTCTCCTCCTCCTCCTCTTCCTATCCTGTGGAAACCAGTGATATACGTTAGCTTTGGTTTGTGTGTGTGTGTGTGTGTGTGTATGTGTGTATGTGTTATTGCCAATTTTTGTACCGTTCGTGTGGAAAGGAATCGTAAAATGATGAGGCGCCCCATTTCTTGAACTTTTATCAGCCAACTTTTTCTTTTTTTTTTTTTTTTTTTTTGCTTAAACTTTCGTATACTTCCAGCGCTCACAGTTTTATAACCTAGTTTATTTCCAGTTATTGCTCACAGTTTTATAGTTTAGTTTATCCCAGTTATTCACTGGGTTAATGCTATTATTCACTAACATTTTCCTGTCTAGTTTCTTGCTCAATTCCGTTCATGTGGCCTTTATGGCCTCTGGTTGGTCTGTCTGTCTGTGCATCTTCCCAAAGAGCTGTTCACTTTCATCATCAAATTGCGATTAAAAACTTGAAGGTTTCTGTGTGTTAGTCACTCCTGACTCTTCTCTCCTCCTCGCTGGGTAAATTCATGGACCTTCATCTCTCTCACAGTAAACTGAGCTCTCTTTTTGCTCTTCTTCTTCTTCTTCTTTTTCTTCTTCTTCTTCTTCTTCTTCTTCTTCTTCTTCTTCTTCTTCTTCTTTTTCTTCTTCTTCTTCTAGACCGTCTCTTTAAGTTCTTTGTTCTTAAAGTGCGATGCACTGATTTGGTGGGAAAATATCGACTGTGATTCTAATATTTGCCAGTAGAGAGAGTCTCTCTCTCTCTCTCTCTCTCTCTCTCTCTCTCTCTCTCTCTCTCTCTCTCTCTCTCTCTCTCTCTCTCTCTCTCTCTCATGAACGCCGACCCGTTCCAGGCCTCATTCCATCTAGTGCTAGGCCTCAGGGCTGTCCCTCCACCGCGCGCTTCGACGCCGCCTTCCTTCAGGCGTCAACGATGAGCGTCCCTTTGGCCTGAAGGCTTCTAGCTGGCTCAGGGTCTGAGGTCCATTTGGCCAGGCCCAGGTCCCTCAACCTCCTTCCCAGGTCCGGGTTCCTCCCATGGTTCATTCCACGTCCAGGCGCACCCCCTCATCCCCACCTCCATCCCACACAAAGGTCCCAGTCCTTTTTTTTTTTTCAACTTTCATCCCAGGTCCACGTAACCCCCCTCCATCCTTCAACTCCAGGTCATTACGAGCATCAGGTTCCCCTTCCAGGTCACCTGTTAGAACCGCGCCTCCACTGGGTCATCCCGGATCACCATCCAGACGTCTTTACTCTCCCTCCCTCTGTTCCAGGTCATCCAAGGTCATGAACTGGCTCCTCTTCCACCCTGAGGGCTTCGCCCTTAACCCTGTAGCCCTTGATCCATCTCAGGCCTTATGAAACTCCCTCCCCTTCAACCCCTTAAAGACCTTCCCCCCCCCTTAAATCCTTTAGCCCTTAACCCCCATCTCTCCTCTTCACCCTGAAGCCCTAACGCCGCCCCCCATCTCAGGTCGTAGTGGTGCCTCCTCCCTCACCAGCCATTTACATTTAGTACTTATGTTCCCGGGATATGGTCTTCCATGGCTGTTTGAATTCCATTCCCTAATTCCACTTTTTTTTCCATAGCGCCCTCCTTCAGACCCCTCCCTTCCCACCCGGGCGCCTTTCCTCAAACCCCCCGCGCCCTCCCTCAAGCCCCCCTGCGCCCTCCTTCAAGCACCCCGCGCCCTCCTAAAGTCTACTTGGAGTCAATTTGCATAAGAGTCTCATATCTGATGACAGCGGTCTCCGCGAGGGGCAGGCCAGGGGAGGGATGTAGAGGGGAGGGTCGGAGAGGAAGGCTGCGGAATAAACCGTCGAAGATTCTTTTGTGTAGCGGGGAATCTTGTGCCAGATCGACTGCGTCCTTCGGGCTAGATCGACTGCTTCCTTCGGGCTAGATCGACTGCGTCCTTCGGGCTAGATCGACTGCGTCCTTCTGGGTAGATCGACTGCGTCCTTCTGGCTAGATGGACTGCGTCCTTCGGGGTAGATCGACTGCGTCCCTCTGGCTAGATCGACTGCGTCCTTCGGGGTAGATCGACTGCGTCCTTCTGGCTAGATCGACTGCGTCCTTCGGGGTAGATCGACTGCGTCCTTCTGGCTAGATCGACTGCGTCCTTCTGGGTAGATCGAGTGCGTCCTTCGGGGTAGATCGACTGAGTCCTTCGGGGTAGATCGACTGCGTCCTTCGGGCTAGATCGACTGCTTCCTTCGGGCTAGATCGACTGCGTCCTTCTGGCTAGATCGACTGCGTCCTTCGGGGTAGATCGACTGAGTCCCTCTGGCTAGATCGACTGCGTCCTTCGGGCTAGATCGACTGCGTCCTTCGGGCTAGATCGACTGCGTCCTTTGGGCTAGATCGACTGCGTCCTTCGGGCTAGATCGACTGCTTCCTTCGGGCTAGATCGACTGCGTCCTTCTGGCTAGATCGACTGCGTCCTTCGGGGTAGATCGACTGAGTCCCTCTGGCTAGATCGACTGCGTCCTTCGGGCTAGATCGACTGCGTCCTTCTGGCTAGATCGACTGCGTCCTTCGGGGTAGATCGACTGCGTCCTTCGGGGTAGATCGACTGCGTCCTTCTGGGTAGATCGACTGCATCCTTCGGGCTAGATCGACTGCGTCCTTCTGGCTAGATCGACTGCGTCCTTCTGGCCAGATCGACAGCGTCCTCCAGGCTTGACGTGTCTGTGCTCGGGTACCTCCACTCCCTCGTTGTCGAGATAAAGTTTTGGGACTTTATATCATCCCAGATCTAGAGAAATTTCTGGGACTATATCATCCCAGTTTAACAAGGTGCTGGGACTCTTATTTCCCCAGTTTAGGTGAGAGAAAGTTCTGGGACTCCTTATAATCCCACTTGGAAAGTTCCGGACTCTGTATTATCCCAGTTAGAGAGTTTTGGGACTTTAGTATCCCAGTTTGAGAGAGCGTTGGACTGTGTTATCCCAGCTCGAGAGAAAGTTCTATATCAATCAAGTTCGAGAGACAGAAAGTTCAGGGACATTGTATTATCCCGGTTCACTTTTTTTTTTTTTTATCCCAGTTCACTTTTTATTGTCCCAGTTTAACCTGTATTATCCCAGTTCACCGCGGAGTAGCTTGGTATGTCCCATGCACCCGTGCAGTGTCCCAAGACGGGAACATCGCCATGCGTCCCGTGCTTCGTGCAATGTCCCAGGACGGTAACATCACAATGTGTCCCGTATTCCTTCTAGTGTCCCAGGACGGGAACATCGCCGTGCGTCCCGTGCTGCGTGCAATGTCCCAGGACGGTAACATCACAATGCGTCCCGTATTCCTTCTAGTGTCCCAGGACGGGAACATCACCATGTGTCCCGTGCTCCGTGCAATATCCCGGGACGGGAACACCACGGGATACGACGACCAGTGTCTTCAGTTCACGCTCTCAGGGATGGAGTGACTCAGTCATGCTACTCACAACGGTCATGACTTGAGCGGGAATCATTGTGACTCAAGTCACTCGTAGGTATAAGATGTCTCCAGGTCACTCTTTGATGGTACAGTGGTATGAATCGTTCTCAACTTACCACCAATGGTGGGAAACATGTTCAGCCAGCCACCACTGGTGCAAAAGGTGTTCAGCCAGCCACCACTGGTGGAAAACGTGTTCAGCCAGCCACCACTGGTAGAAAACGTGTTCAGCCAGCCACCACTGGTGGAAAACGTGTTCAGCCAGCCACCACTGGTGCAAATCGTGTCCAGCCAGCCACCACTGGTGCAAAGCATTTTCAGCCAGCCACCACTGGTGCAGAGGATGTTCTGTCATCCACCACTGGTGCAAGAGATGCTCTGCCATCCACCAGTGGTATAAAAACGTCATCAGCCATCCACTAGTGTTACAGAACATGTTTAACTACCCACCATTGATACACAATATTTCCATCCGTCCTCCAGTGGTGCGAGGCGTTCTCCACCATTCTTCAATTGTACCAGATATTACTGACCACACTCGAATGAAAGAAGACGCCCTTAGCCACCGTGTAGAAATAAAAGAGGTATCCCCTTAACCACCATGTGGAGGTAAAAGGCAATCACCTGGAACCACTTCCTAGAAGTAAAAGGCCACATCATATACCTCTCTCAGGGCACAATTTCCTGTGGTGGCAGAATACTGACTGCCCCACGACCTCAACCCCCCTACCAGTGATCTGAGATGCCAAGCATCCGCCATGAACTTCCTCACACACACACACACACACACACACACACACACACACACACACACACACACACACACACACACACCACGTCACCCCGTCAGGCAACACCAAGCCCCTCCACACCACTAAAACCCTCCTAGAGTGTGGCTGTTTGTAGACCTCCCGAGCTTCCCTGTGAGGAGACGGAGCGGTGCGGACGAGATCCTATTGGTTTTAGTATTAGCATTGTGGAGAAGGAGAGATCCCCTCACTAATGGGATGACGGTCGAATCAATAGCTGGGCTGATACAAGCGCTGCCTCACTGCCTAATCACTTTAATTAGGTTCCCAACAGGACTAAGCATCCTCTTACGGGCGGGCATTACTTCGACCTCCCCCTCTTTCCACCCCCTGGAAGATCAAGATGTATTTCGTCTTAAGTCTACGTGTCGGCAAAGAGCAGGGCGAGTGTGTGCCTTCCTCTCTCTCTCTCATTGGTGCTCGTGGATCATCATCTCTGTTTATCGAGGTGGGAAGTGACGTTTATCCTGATAGATACTACAGCAAGGTAGTAATTAGACACGAACTGCTGTTTAGCATTTGATTCTCCACCGTTGGGACCGTTGTCTTCCTCAGGAGAAGTGAGGAAGACAACTTTCGAACTGTTGAGAATTGAATTCCAAATTTGCAGCTCGTGGTGTCTCGCTGCTCCCATACTACCTGTCTGGTGTGAGCGATGCTTTTTTTTTTGTTATATCAGTGTTGTGTGTGTGTGTGTGTGTGTGTGTGTGTGTGTGTGTGTGTGTGTGTGTGTGTCAGTAAAGAGCAGAGGCGTTTTTGAGGTGAACGTTAATACGTTGGTGAGGGAGACGCTACATGCGTTATGCTCTAACCTCCCCAGCTCCTTGAGAAATTGCCAGATGATATCTGCATAAATTACATACGCTATCTAGAAAGGAGGACTTTCTCTCTGCGTAAATTTCATGCTCTTTCATAAAATAGACGTTGTATCTGCGTAAGTTTCATACCCTTTGTATAAAAACGACATTCACTTTGAAGTAAGTGGTTATTGATTAACATGGGTGAATTTTTCAGGTGATTTTAGCACCGCTGTAGTTACTACATCTAGTCTGTTGTGTGGTTTAGTTCTACATTTTAAGATTTAGGGTTGCGTGTGTCGTTGGATTTTCGCCCTGTATGCTGTATTCTGTGTATCTGCCTCTCTCTCTCTCTCTCTAGTTGCATTCTGTTCCTACGTCCGTGTGTAGAGTGGACGTAGCTGGTTTTGCTCAGTGCTGTTGGATCAGAGAGGCATTTTTTTGTCCGTCATGCAACTGTTCGTGAATCTCGATCTTGTGTATGAATACCTACGACTGACTGTTGTCAGGCCCTAACGCACCCAAGTCACTCCTGCTGGTGGTCAGGTGTTCAGATCCCTGCCGTGGTGAAGAGCGTCCTTACACCTCTCTCATCTCGCATTCTCAACGCCTCTCGTCCCTGGCACTCACCCTTGGCACGTTCTTTTATCATTTTTTCTTTTACAAGTTTTCATATTTTATTATTTCTTACTCTCGTACACACGCCCCCGAAGCTTGTTTTGTTTTTGTTTTTTGTCGAGGTTGAATATACGTGGAGACTCGCTTGTCTTCCGTGGACTTGCCTGGGGCGTGTTGTACACAGGGTGTCTTCCGTGGACTTGCCTGGGGCGTGTTGTACACAAGGCCGAGTGTGTCAATGTACACCTTCAGCTCGTTACTGCTGGTATTACATTCATGTGTTCTTCCTCTTCCTTCTCCTGCTGCTGCTACTGCTGCTGCTCCTGCTGCTCCTGCTGTATACTCGTGAGGGAGGAAAGAGAAAGAAATGGTCTGGGGTTGTCATAGCGTCCTGACTTGATACATTCCTCCGTTATTACCTGATGATTTGTTCCCTAAGGGACCATACATTTATCCTTGAGGACCAGACCTGTCCACTCGGGTAGACGAGAGAGCTTAAAGCCTATGTGTGTAACGGGTGTAGTGTCAGATGAGTGCGGGTTTGGTGAAGTATTGACCAGTTGACGGAACAGTATACCTATATATTTAGCAGTAATGAGATGGCCTTGATTAAGGCGTCCAGTTGCCCGTGCCGTTTTGGCTAGCATGATAAAGATGGTGGCTTACTTTACGCCAGAAACCATCAGTGTCGTGTTCTGACATCATCCACTGTACGAGGCGAACTGGAACATCTCACCAGTAGTCGCTACATCGCCCTGTGTGTTGTCACTACGACTTAAAACCTCCAAATAGCTCAAACTCGCTGTGGTAAAGTACAGCACGGTTTTCGAGGTCGTGTTCAGGACCGCTGGTACACCGCCGAGGCCCAGAAACAGCGTGGGTGAAAGAGCAGGTTAGGTCGTCGGAGCCACAGTGTGTTTCCTAGATGTCGAGAATGTTAACACAGGGGGAAAGTCAGGCGTCGCCCCATGTACGATCCAACCTCTCGTGCCACTGGCTTAGTTCATAAGCATCACAAGGATGTCAGAATCAGTGGCGGCGACAGTGAACCCGCCAGGGTGACACAGTACTCGCCCTCACCCTTGCAGAAAGGTTCAGGAAGAATAAAAGGGGATCACGACCCTCCTCCACACAGGTTTCAACCCAGAGTTAGCAAGAGACGAGAAACGTTTCGTGTACTCAATATTGGGTGATATATCAGGTAGATTTGCATTCGAGGTATTCAGAATGGCAGCTCAGTGTCTCAAACCACCTAATCAAATCGCTTTAACGACGGTGTATATCATGGACTACATGACGAAGGCATGTCTATATATTTTTTTTTTTTGGCTGAATTGCAATTGTTTAAGTGTCACCTTGCCTTTCGTTGATCTTAACTGGGCTCTTGTTATAGCAGTCAATGGTTGATAATGCCTCGATGTCTGGACATCTCGTTGAAAACGAGATGTCCAGACACCGCTATGCCGCCCATTGCATGGTGGGAATTAGCCTAATCCGGAATTCAAAAGACGTGATAAACGAGTAATGGAATAGACAGATTCATCACTTGCAAACGCGCGTCATAAACACCAGTGATAGGCAGCCTTCATTAAGGTCTTTCTGTACCTGGTGAACCTGATTTACCTGTCGCAATGGCAGCAATGACCTCAGCGTTGACAGCAGGTCATCCACACACGGAGGATGTGAGTGAGGGAGATGTGTCCTTGAGCTTGGCACTGACCAGCCTCAGCACCTCGTTAGCAGCTCTCAGCTAACCCAAGGCTACTAAGGAGGCCAGTGAACTCCCTCAAAACCCACAATTCGTGTAAGTAAATGATTGTAAATACGGTGGGAGAAATGTACGACCATGGGTGGCTGGTGGAGATAATAGCAGCACTCGTCCCTCGCCACAGACTGTGTTACGTGGGGTTCTGAGAGGCAATGGACACACGAAAAGATTTACATGTGCTTATAGCAGGGAATACTTTTGATTCGTAGGGGAGTGATCCAGGTCGAGTTCCTCCCTGATCCACATTGCTGCCGTGTCAGTGATCTCACCATGTGTTTCCCATTCTTTTGTGCAGCCCATTTCTCCCTCGGTAGAAGCAGACCACACTCGATAGACCATGGTGGTCTGTTATGACGTTGTGGCGAGTTATGACGTTGTGGCCTGTTATGACATTGTGGCCTGTTTTGACGTTGTGGCCTGTTATGACATAGTTACCTGACATAGTGGCCTGTTATGACATTGTGGCCTGTTATGACATTGTGGCCTTTTATGACATTGACATTGTGGCCTGTTATGACATTGTGGCCTGTTATGACATTGTGGCCTGTTATGACATTGTGGCCTGTTATGACAATGTGGCCTGTTATGACATTGTGGCCTGTTATGACATTGACATAGTGGCTTGTTATGACATTGTGGCCTGTTATGACGTTGTGGCCTGTTATGACATTGACATAGTGGCTTGTTATGACATTGTGGCCTGTTATGACGTTGTGGCCTGTTATGACATTGACATTGTGGCCTGTTATGACATTGTGGCCTGTTATGACATTGTGGCCTGTTATGACATTGTTTGGCATCAGACCATTTCGTCTTGCTACCAGGTATGGCAGTAATCGGTTCTTGAATATCGGTGTACCCTTGATTTTTAGGTCATACGCCATGCTATAACACCAAAGGGTCGTACCGCTGTGCCCAAGGGTCGTACCGTCGTGCCAAAGGGTCGTATTGTCGTACTCAAGGGTCGTACCGTCGTGCTCAAGGGTCGTACCGTCGTGCCCAAGGGTCGTATCGTAGTGCTCAAGGGTCGTATCGTTGTGCCCAAGTGTCGTATCGTCGTGCCAAAGGGTCGTATTGTCGTACTCAAGGGTCGTACCGTCGTGCTCAAGGGTCGTACCGTCGTGCTTAAGGGTTGTACCGTCGTGCTCAAGGGTCGTATCGTCGTGCTCAAGGGTCGTACCGTCGTTCCCAAGGGTCGTACCGTCGTGCTCAGGGGAAGGTAATGTTATTCCCGTTCTCTTTCATCATCCAACTCCTTTTCAAGTTTCAAAAAATCGTAAAGTCGTGCTTTATTACGTCCGTCGTAAATGCTAGCCATGATGGTGTGGAAGAGCCAGCCACCACCAATTCATCTCGCCTGGACCTCCAGTTTCGTAACTCATACCACCTTCTGGTTCTCCTTCGAATATACAATGGGACTGTTTTATAGAAAATGGTTGAGGTATCCCCGTTTTCGTTACTGTTGCACGAATATATAAAGGGACTTTCATAGAAAATGGTAAGAAAATGGTAAAGGTATCCCCGTTTTCATTACAGTTGCACGAATATATAATGGGACTATTTCATAGAAAATGGTTGAGGTATCCCCGTTTTCGTTACTGTTGCACGGATATATAATGGGACTATTTCATAGAAAATGGTTGAGGTATCCCCGTTTTCGTTCCTGTTGCTGCCGAGGGGGCACTACGGTATGTCATTTCTCTGCCTTTCCACCATTTTTTTTATTGCCTATAAGACATGATACGTCTACCCTCCTCCCGATGATTTGCCAGCCATAGCTTTACCTTTCTCAAAACAGTTCTCACTTATGTTAATTTAAATCGCATAAAAAACGGAATAATTGAAAGCAGGAGAATTTTTTTTTTACGCCGTTTTCTATCCTGCTCATACCATTATGGAATACTCATCCGTTCCCTTTACTACCTCTTCCATTGGGTTGGTACTTTCTTCTTCATCTTCTCTTCCGTCTCCAAATCAGAGCATGAATTACCATTCAATTTCACATTCCAAATCCCACCATTTTCTAACCCCAGTTAACCAAGGCCTTTCTCACGTTCAACCTCCCCCCCCCCATTTTCTAAAGCATCTCAGAACGCGCTGGGGTCTCTCTCTCCCTCTCTCTCTCTCTCTCTCTCTCTCTCTCTATCTCTATCTCTCTCTCTCTCTCTCTCTCTCTCTCTCTCTCTCTCTCTCTCTCTCCGTCCCTCCCTCTATTATCCGATTATCCAACCCCGTGCAGCCCAATTACATTACTGCCTCCCAGTCTATGCTCCTGAATTGAATTCAATGGCCGTGGTTACTGGCTCTCTCTCTCTCTCTCTCTCTCTCTCTCTCTCTCTCTCTCTCTCTCTCTCTCTCTCTCTCTCTCTCTGGGCGCGCGCGCGCGCTGGCTGCCGAGGTCTCTTTTTAATCCTTGGAGTGAGGCGACCCTACCCCCCCCACCCCCACCCCCCCCAGTTATCACAAGAAGGTACCTTGGAGAGGTTTAGAACTTGCTCGCGTAATTAATGACGCATTTGCTGGAAGGATTAAGCGATGCTGTTTTCCTGTGGGGCGGGGTAGCGACAGGAATGGATGAAGGCAAGCCAGTATGAGTATGTACATGTGTATGTGTGTAATGTCTTGCGTATGTGTATGTATATGTATGTATATGTTATGTATATGTATGTACATGTGCGTATGTGGGCGTTTATGTACATGTATATATGTGTATATGAGTGGATGGGCCGTCCTTCGTCTGTTTCCTGGCGCTTCCTCGCTGACGCGGGAAACAGCGATTATGTATAATGAATAAATAAATGAATATATATATATATATATATATATATATATATATATATATATATATATATATATATATATATATATATATATGAAGGTAAAAAGGCTCCACTTGCCATGTCTCTAAGGATATATAGGCAATATTTGTCTATTCAATGCCTCGGTAAATCATTCTTTGAGGTTCGCGCGGGTTCGATGCTGCTTCGCCTCGTCATCGAAAACGGGGGTCGAGTCGAAGAAACTTACAAATCATGAAGACGTGAATATCTTTGATTTTCATAGAAATTCATAGATATCATATCATTTTATCTTAATTCTCACAGATTTCAATGGTTTGTATGAATCATTTACTCTTCCCCAAGAAATTGAAAGATGAATCTACATAGTTGTATGGAAACACACACACACACACACACACACACACCTTACGTTAAGTACCTCCTTCTCTTACGTTCCTTAGTACGTGCGTCTCATTGTGCTCCTTGCGTACGTATATTGTTTGCTTGACGCACGCACGTGTGCACGTTCCTAAAATACTTTCGTCCCTCGAATTCCTTACGTACGTACATTCCTTCCTTCCCTTAGTACGTACATTCCTTTTACGTACATTCGTTCCTTGGTAAGAGGCTTCCCTGCGTACGCATGTTCCTAGCGTAAGCACGTTACTGTCGTGGCTTACGCACATCTGTTACTTGCGTCACTAACGCACGTAACTTTCTTTGTGTTCCGTATTTTTTTTTTTTCCTTTTCATGATTCATAGGATTAGAGGTGTCCGATTACTCACTGGTTGTGAGTTGTGTGAGATTACTCACTGGTTGTGATTTGTGTCCGATTACTCACTGGTTGTGATTTGTGTCCGATTACTCACTGGTTGTGATTTGTGTCCGATTACTCACTGGTTGTGAGTTGTGTCCGATTACTCACTGGTTGTGAGTTGTGTGAGATTACTCACTGGTTGTGATTTGTGTCAGATTACTCACTGGTTGTGATTTGTGTCAGATTAATCACTGGTTGTGATTTGTGTCAGATTACTCACTGGTTGTGAGTTGTGTCAGATTACTCACTGGTTGTGAGTTGTGTGAGATTACTCACTGGTTGTGAGTTGTGTCCGATTACTCACTGGTTGTGATTTGTGTCAGATTACTCACTGGTTGTGAGTTGTGTGAGATTACTCACTGGTTGTGATTTGTGTCAGATTACTCACTGGTTGTGAGTTGTGTGAGATTACTCACTGGTTGTGATTTGTGAGATTACTCACTGGTTGTGATTTGTGAGATTACTCACTGGTTGTGATTTGTGAGATTACTCACTGGTTGTGATTTATGTGATATTACTCTGGTTGGGATCACAGGCGAGAGATTATTCTCTGCTTGTGATCATGTGTGATGGATTACTCATTGGTTGTGATATGGAGGGATGAGGTTACTCTTTGGTTGTAACTAGAGATTCAAGATTACTCACTGTTTGTAATCATAGGTATGAGATTACTCACCGGTTTTAATCGGAGGTGTGTGATTAATAAATGACTCACAATCAGAGATATAAGATTAGTCTGGTTTTTAATCAGTGGTATAAGATTAATCAGTTTGTGATCAAGTATGTACGATTAGACAAACTTTGCCGATCCTTAATCAGTGGTATAAGATTAATCAGTTTGTGATCAAGTATGTATGATTAGACAAACTTTGCCGATCCTCAGTGGACGATTATAGAAGTGTAACCACACACCTTTCTTTCTCTCTCATCCTTGCCCCGTGTTCCTTCACACCATCTCGCATTAACCCTTATTATTTCCAGTTTAGTCTCCGACCGCCACTTTTGCTGAATCATACGGAATATTGTGGATGACTCGCTGATTGTATTGATCGTTAAGGCAAGGTCGGAGAGAGAGAGAGAGAGAGAGAGAGAGAGAGAGAGAGAGAGAGAGAGAGAGAGAGAGAGAGAATCGATTCGCGCTTGCGCATCCCTCCTTGGACGAAGGAATGGAAAGAGGCAACAGGGTATAGAACCCTTAGCTTAATAATGGTCTGTTGTGGTTTGGTTGTAAGGGAACCCTTAGTGTTATTACTCTCAAGACTTACGGTTAGCCGGAATTGCGCATGCGTGAGTACGTTCGAGTGGAACTGCGCATGCGTGAGTACGTTCGAGCGGAACTGCGCATGCGTGAGTACGTTCGAGCGGAACTGCGCATGCGTGAGTACGTTCGAGTGGAACTGCGCATGCGTGAGTACGTTCGAACGGAACTGCGCATGCGTGAGTACGTTCGTAGCCACGTCTGAAACGACACATACATCGCGTCCCGCCACCGTGTTTTGCAGATGCAAAATCGCGTTGAAGATGAGGTCTGAGTTGCTATGGGGGGTTAATGCTACCCTCGACTCTGTGGTTCGTTCCATTAGGCGAAGGTGTGAATCCAACCTTCGTTATATCGGCCGTGAGGACGTTCTAAGATTACGTAGCTTGGCTTTGCGAACATCATATTTGAGGAGATTTTTTTTTACATTTATTTTTTGGGTGGTATTTGTTCGATCCTCATTTCTGGAGTCGTGACAGGAGACAAGAGGAGGAGGAGGAGGGTATATGAATACACACACACACACACACACACACACACACACACACCCGAGAGAGAGAGAGAGAGAGATAGAGAGATAGATAGATAGATAGAGAGAGAGAGAGAGAGAGAGAGAGAGAGAGAGAGAGAGAGAGAGAGAGAGAGAGAGAGAGAGAGAAAATGCTTCTTACTACCCGTGCTCATTCTGTCCATAGGTTTCTTTAACTCGTGTTAGATTTTGACGAATCAGTTATCGTGATTTTGACGAATCATTTATCGTGATTTTGACGAATCATTTGTCGTGATTTTGACGAATCATTGATCGTGATTTTTGACGAATCATTTCTCGTGATTTTTGACGAATCATTTGTCGTGATTTTTGACGAATCATTTCTCGTGATTTTTGACGAATCATTTCTCGTGATTTTTGACGAATCATTGATCGTGATTTTGACGAATCACTTCTCGTGATTTTGACGAATCATTTGTCGTGATTTTTGACGAATCATTGATCGTGATTTTGACGAATCATTTCTCGTGATTTTGACGAATCATTGATCGTGATTTTGACGAATCATTTGTCGTGATTTTGACGAATCATTTCTCGTGATTTTGACGAATCATTTCTCGTGATTTTGACGAATCATTTCTCGTGATTTTGCCGAATCATTTGTCGTGATTTTGACGAATCATTTGTCGTGATTTTGACGAATCATTTGTCGTGATTTTGACGAATCATTTGTCGTGATTTTGACGAATCATTTCTCGTGATTTTGACGAATCATTTCTCGTGATTTTGACGAATCATTTGTCGTGATTTTGACGAATCATTTCTCGTGATTTTGACGAATCATTTCTCGTGATTTTGACGAATCATTTCTCGTGATTTTGCCGAATCATTTGTCGTGATTTTGACGAATCATTTGTCGTGATTTTGACGAATCATTTGTCGTGATTTTGACGAATCATTTCTCGTGATTTTGACGAATCATTTCTCGTGATTTTGACGAATCATTTCTCGTGATTTTGCCGAATCATTTGTCGTGATTTTGACGAATCATTTGTCGTGATTTTGACGAATCATTTGTCGTGATTTTGACGAATCATTTGTCGTGATTTTGACGAATCATTTCTCGTGATTTTGACGAATCATTTCTCGTGATTTTGACGAATCATTTGTCGTGATTTTGACGAATCATTTCTCGTGATTTTGACGAATCATTTCTCGTGATTTTGACGAATCATTTCTCGTGATTTTGCCGAATCATTTGTCGTGATTTTGACGAATCATTTGTCGTGATTTTGACGAATCATTTCTCGTGATTTTGACGAATCATTTCTCGTGATTTTGACGAATCATTTCTCGTGATTTTGACGAATCATTGATCGTGATTTTTGACGAATTATTTGTCGTGATTTTGACGAATCATTTGTCGTGATTTTGACGAATCATTTCTCGTGATTTTGACGAATCATTTCTCGTGATTTTTGACGAATCATTTCTCGTGATTTTGACGAATCATTTCTCGTGATTTTGACGATTCATTTCTCGTGATTTTGACGAATCATTTCTCGTGATTTTTGACGAATCATTTCTCGTGATTTTGACGAATCATTTCTCGTGATTTTTGACGAATCACTTGTCGTGATTTTGACGAATCATCTTTCGTGATTTAGTAATGACTGGGCGATGGGTCATTCATGTCGATGGTCTGACATCTTTCTCTCTTCTTTTTTCTATGTTTTATTACATTATTTCTATGTTAGATTAGGTTTGAATCTTTGTATGTACGTATGCCTCTAGCTCCGTGTCTACATGGACGTACATATGTGCGAATGTAGGTGTATGTGTGTGTGTGTGTGTGTGGCATGATTTTATATGTGTATATATAAGGTGTTACCGGACTCCACCTGCTTGTGCTTGGGTAAGGTTGTATCATGAAAGTACAAATCCCGCCTGTGGATTTCCTACTCCAAAGGAGTCATCCCTTTCCCTGCTACTGAGTGTACTGCACCTTCAAAGATGCACGAACCCCTAGGAAAGGAGTTGTATATATATATATATATATATATATATATATATATATATATATATATATATATATATATATATATATATATGCGGGAAATGGCGAATAGTATGAAAGAAAAAGAAAGATATATATATATATATATATATATATATATATATATATATATATATATATATATATATATATATATATATATATATATAGGTAGTTAGATATATAGATAGACATAATTAAGGAACTAAATAGTGGTATTCAGTCGTTAATTAACACGCTCATACGGAGCGAAGTTTATGTGTTAACGGGATTCAAATGAAACAATCGTGGGGTCTCACTTGTATCTGGAGGGTTCATAATGAGGTGCTCAAATGATTCAGTTATACAGGAGGGTTCAAGATGAGGTGCTCAAGTGATTCAGTTATACAGGAGGGTTCAAGATGAAGTGCTCAAGTGAGTCGGTTATACAGGTTATGATGAGGTGCTCAAGTGATTCAAGTGTTTCGGAAGGTCTCGGGTGTTGTAAGGGCGTCTCAGTTGTTCCAGAGGGCACCATACGTTCCAGACGGCCCTAGGTGTTCCAGAGGACCCCAGATATTCCAGAAGGGCCCCAGGTGTTCCAGAGGGACCCAAGGCGTTTCATAGGGGCCCCGGTTGTTCCAGAGGGACCCAAGGCATTTCAGAGGGGCCCCAGGTGTTCCAGAGGGGCCCCAAGTGTTCCAGAGGGGCCCCAAGTGTTCCAGAGGGGCCCCAAGTGTTCCAGAGAGGCCCCAGGTGTTCCTGAGGGTCCCTGACGTGAGGTGCTGAAGACAACGCTAAACTCATATTGACTGACGTGTGGCGACACAGGAGGCACCTCTGGTCCGGTTCGAAAAGA
>NC_092238.1:7703808-7743808 GCF_036320965.1 Panulirus ornatus | reverse complement strand
AATGCAAGCCACTGGGTGTACATAACACACACACACACACACACAATACAAATTGGAAATTACGACCAGAATTGGAAAAAAAAAAGGACACATTCTTCAAATATACCCATTACCTTCCTACTGTTTCCATTCATGGGACTGGCTTAACCCAATTTTCATGGAAAACCATAAAACTGTCATGTGTTGGTGTAGGTACAGGTGCAATATGTGTGTATATAAATATATAAATTTATACGAAAATTCCATTTGATCTGTGAATCTGTAACACATTTGTCACCCATTGTCAGTCTAGGCTTAAATCCTAGTGTGTAAATTGGACAATTTTTTTTTTTTTGAGGTAAAATTCATTGATATCATTTCGAATATGAATATGTAGTATCCTGCATTCGATTTACATATATATATATATATATATATATATATATATATATATATATATATATATATATATATATATATATATTTATATATTTATTTATATATATATATATTTATTTATATATATATTTATATATATATATATATATATATATATATATATATATATTTTCTTTTGGAAAATTAAAAAAAAAAGAAAAAAAAAAGAGAGAGGGGAGGATTTCCAGCCCCCCGCTCCCTCCCCTTTTAGTCGCCTTCCACGACACGCAGGAAATACGTGGGATGTATTCTTAATCCCCTATCCCCAGGGATATATATATATATATATATATATATATATATATATATATATATATATATATATATATATATATATATATATATAAGTGTTACCGGACTCTGCCTACTTATGGTTGCGCTGCATGTGAAAGGTCACATTCCTCGGGATTGTATCACTGTCTATAAACGAAAACGAGCACAGTCTTGAAAGGAGTACATCTTTCCCCTGTTACTGATTGTAGCGCAGGCTTGAAGCTCCGGGAGCGTTATATACCGTAGAAAGATTAACGAGTAACAAGGTGATTAGATGGGTTGACAGAATTATGTGTAGACAAGTAGTTTAGATGGGTAGACAACCAGGATTGGATGTAAACAGGTAGTTAGATGGATAGACAAACAGGATTGTATGTAAACAGGCAGTTAGATGGATAGACAAACAGGATTGTAAGAAACAGGTAGTTAGATGGATAAATAGACTAGATTGTGTAAACAGACAGTTAGATAGACTAGATCGTATGTAAACAGGAAGTTAAATGGATAAATGGACTAGATTATGTGTAAACAGACAGTTAGATAGATAGATAGACTAGATTGTGTGTAAACAGACAGTTAGATGGATAGATAGACTAGATTGTATGTAAACAGGAAGTTAGATGATTAAACAGACTGGATTCGTTGTAAACAGTTGGATAGGAGAGGAAGTAAATGAGAAATATCACAACTGTTTAGATAAAGCTTTGGCATGGCATGACGCCTCGTGACAGAAGATCCACTGTCATGACAGAAGATCCACTGTCATGGACAGAAGATCCGCTGTCATGCAGGAGGTAAGCCGACCTTATCTGTCATCCAAGACGAGCCCTCTCCCATCATGGGCTCCTTTTTGGCCCTAGGACCCGCAATAGAATTAAGGGGCCCCTCCCTCACTCCCTCTTGGCACCAGGGCCCGCAATAGGATCAAGGGGGTTGACCTCTAACTCATTCTTGGGCCCCAGGACCCGCAATTAGGATCAAGGGGCCCTCACTCCCTCCCCCAAGTCCTCAGGACCCGCAGTAGGATCAGGGGGAGCCCTCAGGGCCCTCCCTCCCTCTTGGCCTGAGGGCCCGCAATGGGATCAAGGAGCCCATCCCTCCCTCACTCTTTTGGCCCCCAAGACCTCCAGTAGGATTGAGGACCCACTCATTCCCTCCCTAGGACCCGTAATAGAATCAAAAGGCCCACACTCCCTCCCTCTTGACCCCCTGAACCCACATTAGAACCAAGGGAGGCCCTCCACCCCACATTCCCTCCCTCTTGGTCCCAGGACACGTAATAGGATCAAGGACCCCCGGCCTCTCCCTCACTCCCTCTTCATCTCAGGATCCTTCGAGTTCTTCTTTTTTCCCTCCAGCTTAAGCTGACGTAATGCTCAGGGCTTTACTGTGACAAATCAGCGACTTAGAGGAAGGAATAGCGTCCCCGAGGCGTTAACACGGATATATGGCCAGTCTTCCGTGATCCAGGGACGCAGACACACAAACATTAACTACCAAAAGAGAGAGACAAAAAACAAAAGCATTCTGCTCGGTGAAACTAACAGACAGAAAAACAAAAACAAACCAAATAACAAAAACATTCTGCTCGGTGAAACTAACTGACAGAAAAACAAAAACAAAACACAAAAACATTTTGCTGACTTAGATGAAACAAATGCCACATACGAGCTTATCAAAAGAAAAACAAAAAAACACAACCCCGCCGCGTCTCCCTCTCACACACACACACACACACACACACACACACACGACACACACACACCCCTGACTCTCAGCTGTACAACTCACAACCACAAGTATAGGGAACACTGTGGGATCTTCATGCGACCAGCAACACAAACACAACCATAGACGAACACAACCCTGAACGAACAACGAAGTGATAATTTGACACAAATAGGCACCGAGAAACACCTCACAAACACAACGCAAAAAACAAAGAGAGAAACACATCCCGATCAAAATCATGATCAGAAACCCAGCCTAAACACAACCCAAGTAAACACAACCCCAAATGATTACAACCCAGTGAAACACAACCAAATAAAAACACAAATAAACACAACCCGACACACATAAGCCATAGAAACCCAACCCTGAAACCCAGGCCTCCCTTAAAAGTGAGATAAGAAGACACTAATCAGAAACAAACTTTCAGCAGCCGACAGGCAAAAGGCTACGGGAACGCAAGCCAAGACAGAAACACAAACCCAGAAACACCATTCGAGGCCAGAACACTCTATCTGGACCACAAAACCTCTTAATTTATTGCCTGGAGGAGTTGGGGTTGGGGGGAATATATATATATATATATATATGTGTGTCTCTCCCCAAGCTGATCTGTTCTTATGTTTCTTAAAAACCACCTCTGGCAACACTCAGAGGCTTGTGTTCTCTGACACAGAGAGAGAGAGAGAGAGAGAGAGAGAGAGAGAGAGAGAGAGAGAGAGAGAGAGAGAGAGAGAGAGAGAGATTCTATTTTTTATACTTTGTCCTCAGTAAGTTGCTCTTTTTGCCTCATTTTTCTTATCCTTTCTTTCTTTCTCTTTCATTTTCTTTTTCCTTAATGACCCTCTTTATCATGATCCGCTTTAATTAAAGAATACATCCCTCGGTTAATTATTATTTATGCATCTCACGCACCATGAACGTTTCCTAATTATTTCTCTCCCTTGACGGATTTAGTTTTATGATGAGTGATTTGCTCTCTCTCTCTCTCTCTCTCTCTCTCTCTCTCTCTCTCTCTCTCTCTCTCTCTCTCTCGCTCTCCCACCCCTCCTTTGATCATAAAAATCTCTCACAGTCTCGTCTCCTGTTCCCTTCCTGCTCATGTATCTATGTGTCGTATATACATTCTTGTCTCACCAGAGTCTTTACCATTCATCTCTATCTCTATCTCTCTCTCTCTCCCCAGCGAGAGATAGTGAGTCTCCTTATCCTCTGGGAGTATTTATATTTGTTGAGATAATGGATTCGTGACAGCGAGAGGGAGATGAGTGTGTTGGAGGGTGGGGGAGATTCGTGCTTTTGTGTGCTTGTGGAGTAAGGAGATTATAGTGTGTTGGAGGGGCGAGGAGGTCACTATGTTGGAGAAACAGAGAGCAGCTTAGTGTGTTGGAGGTGTGGGAGATTAGTGGTGGTGGTGGTGGTGGGATTAGTATGTTAAAGACCCGTGGGAGATTAATGTGTTGAAGGGGTGGGAGATTAGTGTTCGGGAGGCAGGGAGATAAGGGCGTTGGACGGCAGAAGAAGGAGGGAGTCCTCCCTCTGGTGCTTCCTCAACCCCAAGCCCCGCCCTTCACCAGGAAGACACGACGGAGGGTGACCAGGCTCGAAGAAGCTGCAGGAGGAGGAGGAGGAGGAGGTAGTAGAGGTGTTGCCTTCGTGAAATTCGCCAGTTGAGAAGTCAGGCGTCAGACAGACCAAAAGGCTCATAGGTATACAGACCAGCAGTGTATAGCAGGCATAACGTGTGTCGCTCCCCCCCCGGGACACAGACGTAAGTAGCCTAAAGCATTTGTGTAACACTCCGTCTAGTCCTGAAGCCTTGCGTACGTCTCATAACAAAACAACCGAGATGGTAATAAAACACCGAAATGCTAATAAAACACCGAAATACATTTTATCTTTAGTCTAGAGGCGACGGGGTATTCATTCTGCTCAAGTTGAGATCGTAAAAGGAAAGTTTAGTGTTGCATTTTTGTTGTTGTTGGTTAATTTTTCTTTTTCTTTTTCAAGAAACGTCATAAAAATTGGTGTGTAAAATGTTGGCGGCTTGAGGCGTAGGTCATGTCAGCTTGGTGTTGTCCTTAGGGATCGGGGTGTGTTGTTTTTTAGGGGGGGGGAGGTTGATATACGCAAGGTGTACGTAGAGGGGGTTAGTGGGTAGGGTGGGGTGGAAGTGCTTCTCTCACGCGGTGGTGGGGAAAAGAGAGAGGTGGTACAGCTGCTGCTGCTCTCTCTCTCTCTCTCTCTCTCTCTCTCTCTCTCTCTCTCTCTCTCTCTCTCTCTCTCTCTCTCTCTCTCTCTCTCTCTCTCTCTCTCTCTCGAAGTGGTCCCTCCTCCCTCTCGCTCCGTCCTCTGTCCCATCCTCACCCGTCCCTCTTCTCCTATCCTCCTTCCTATTCTTTTATCCTTACAACATCCTTCCCTGTCCTGTCTTTTTCTCTGGCCTATTCCTTGTGCAGACGTGGTTGTACGGGCACGAGGCTGGGAGTAGCCGGTTCGATGCTCGGGGTCGGGGGGGAGGGGTAATGGAAGAAAAGGCTGAGGTTCTTTTGAGGTTGGAATTGAGGTGGTTAAGGCTCTGCTAGGGTTGGAATTTAGGTGGTTACGTTCTGCTGGGGTTGTAATTGAAGCGGCCGAGGTTGTGCTGAGGTTGGGCGTAAGAGGAGGAGAATATATTCACTCAGGTCTCCTCCGCGAAGGAGCTTTCTCCGAGGACTTCATCCCTCCACTCCTCCCTCACGTTCCCACCCACCGCTGTGTCGTGTCGAAGCCAAACGCCTCACTACCATCATCCTCTGCGCACCTTACACCACCACGGCCCTCGTAACGATGACACTAGTGACCTGGCCTTCATCTGAGAGCACGCGCGTGTGTGTATGTGTGTGTGTGTGTGTGTGTGTGTGTGTGTGTGTGTGTGGCGGAGGAGGAGGAGGGAAGCCCTGCTTGCCTCATATTTCACGGCGCCACACCTCCTGCTCCCCACCCTCCCCACCCCCGCCTCTAAACCTCCTCTTTATCCCTTGAGATAAAACCCGTCTTATCGCCCTCCCGTCCCATTAGCTATCTGTCTTCTAAACCCGTCATTTCTCTCACTGTAGTAACCTTATCGCGATGGTTCGTGTCCCATAAAGCCAATATTTTCTCCCAAGATATCATCTAAATATCGCCCCGTTTTCTTTAGGGTCTTGGGGAAAAATTCAATGTTTATGACTTGGTGATTGGACGTCCCGTTGGCCGTGGGGAATGGAAATATATGAGCCGTTTTACGCGTATACAGAACCCGTATGTTAACGGAAGAGGGAGGAAGGGTAATAAGGCTTTTTTTTTCGCTCCTTGTGGTGTGCAAGGGAGGAGCTTGACAGCCGGGGAAGTAGACAGTGGAATGGGGAATAGACATGGAGATAGTCTTGCGTGAGCACTTGTGAGCTTTTGGGCACATTGTCGCTCTGGCTCACGTTATCGGGGAGTGTGTGGGAGGTGAAGTGATGTTCGGGAAGAGTGAGCGATGGTGTGGTAGCGAGAGATGTTTCCACCGTCTCTTCGTATATGGGGACTGGCTGACCCTATCCTATGATCTTACCTGCGCAGGTCTTGAGATGCAAAGGATCCTCATCTTACTACATTGAAGACTTTGTATTCAACCTGTGTTTGTTAGTAAATCAGTACAATCAAGAAGTTCTTCGAGTACCTGTGATGGGATGCCAGCGCCACGCCGTAGCATATCGGGTGTTAAGTGAAGTGATGAGACTAAGAGTTGTGTGTCTACAGGGGATATAGTTTAGTATGTCACTTTGGCTCTGTGTGTGTGTGTGTGTGTGTGTGTGTGTGTGTGTGTGTGTGTGTGTGTGTGTGTGTGTGTGTTTGAGAAGGCCGAGTGAAGATGTGACACAAGCGAGATTCTCGAACCTTGAGGGAGTGGAGGGTGCGACCCAGGTCAATGCTCCTTTTATGTGAGGAGGAAACGTAAAATTGTAAAAAGGGAGTTTGGGATGACACTGAGAAGCGATGGATGGGAAGAGAGTAATGCCGAGGAGAGAAGGTGGACTCGTGGGGGAGGCGTGAGTGAGACCTGTCATAAGTAAGGAGTTCGTTGAAGAGTGTGGAGGAAGGCCCATGGTGGAGTCCTCCTCCTCTTTCGTCCTGTCACCATTTACCATTAACTTGGCCTCAGTATTTAGGGTACAGTGACTCTCCTCCAGCAGCTGACCTCTTCGTCGTAGACCATCAGGTCTTCTATTGTCTGACATTCCCCATACACACCCATCAACTTGTTCCAGTTCTTCTTGTATTCATATATGAGGACACTTACTTTTCTCATCATACTTCTGTGGAAAATTGAGAATCGTACGAACGAATAGTCTTAGTAGAGTTGTGGGAAATGAGAGGAAAGCAAGGAATAAAGATGGATAATCATGGAACTTAAGAAAAGATCTAAGTTAGTATTGTCATGTAAGACGTGAGGTGAGGGAAGAAGAAATGGCGTGGTTGAAGGCACAAGGGTGAGTGGGACGCGCCCTAAGAGATGGATGGAACCATTGACTGAGTCATGAGGGCCGAGGCTATATCTGGAGCTGGTGGCTTGCGGGGTCGACCAGTAGTGGGAAGCGGAAGGGTTCTGCAGGTGAGGACGGAGGGGTGAGTGGCCGAATCATCCACGTGTGTGCAGAGTGAATGGACTGGACGCGAGGCATTCGAGTGAGCGTGGAGGCGTTTGCTCATTCCTTCACGCTGTGTGTACGTTTAGGGTTCAACGCTGGGCATATGTTTGGGATACACGCGAGTATCTTTTTTATTTTTTTCATGCGGTGACCCATTTCGCGTCATTAGGAGTAGATTTACAGGCAAAAGATAGACAAATAGATAGTTAGAGATAGATATGTAGATAGATATATTGGTTTCCCGTGGCGGGTTTGTGGAAGAAACTATTTTCAAACCAGTTTTGGTCGCCAGTCGATCACCAATACCCATTACAAGGCCCACGATCCCTAAGCCTCGAGGTCCACCTACAAGGCAGAGCGCTTCACTCGCCGGGTCACTTCACTATCGGACACGCTTAACGAGTTAAGTCATCCTCACCATCCATGTCCCCTCTGTCCCTCGTCATCTCACCATCCAAGTCCCCACACCATCTGTATTCCCTCGCCATCTAGGTCCCCTTACCATATAAGTTCGTTCGTCACTTAGTCCCCTCACCATCCAAGTCCCCGCGCCATCCAAGTTCTTTCGTTACTTGGTCCCCTCTCCATCCAAGTTCTCTCTGCATCTAGTCCCCCCTCACCATCCAAGTCCCCATCTTTACCCCGCACCTCACCGGCGTCATCACAGGTGCCCCCAGTGTCGTAACAAAGTAACGCAGTTTCTCTCACTCGCTGTGTTCCTCGATGACGTCATTGGAGTGCCTCGCTCTGGGAACACAGTCTCCCATCTCCTCTCTTGTCGCTGGTGACGCCTCCGCCCACAGAAAGGTCTTTCCTCTTGCTCCTCTTCCTCCTTGCGAAGGCCTTCCTCCTCCTCCTCTCCTCCCCCGCGTGTGTCTTTGATCCCAGAAGGACCTCAGTGCTCTTTTTGAGATGTATTTCCGCGACTGGCTGAGGAAAAGGGGGCCATGTCGTCCTCATTCTGCATACTCAACCACCCACAGGTGGTGTAGTTCTTCTCACACAGATGGTACACATCGACTCCCTCTAGCTGGTATTGATCCTCTTGGAAGGTTGTATGTCGCTTTCAGTGATCCCCAGCTGGTGTAGCTGACGATGCGCTCAAGTGGTAAACTGCCTGTACACTCCTCTTGAGTGTTAAGGTGTCTGTACTGTCCCTAAGCTAGTAAACTGCCTTTATACTCCCTCAGGCAGTAAACTGCCTTTTTCACTCCCCTTGCTAGTAAACCGCCTTTACATCCCCCCTTAGGTAAGTAAACTGTCTCTTCCCTCACCTTGGCAGTAAACCGCCTTTTGTCCATGTGTTACACTCCTTCACCTCTGCTCTGTTCCTCCACCTCACACCTCCTCCTCCTCCAAGCAAGTACGTCTCTCCCTCCCCTCCTTCCCTTCTCCCCAGGTAGTAGAGTACCATCATTAACCTCCTCCTTCACCTCCCCCACAAAAAAATGGCCTAGTTCCACCACTCCCTTCTCCTGCTCCCGTGTCAGGGAGGAGCTGGATGTCCTTCCTCGATCCTTCCCTCCTCCTTTGTAGGACCAACATCCTTTATCTCTATAAGGGACTTGTATGGTGGCGCCCCCACCACCGCCTCTCTCTCTCTGTGGGCAAAGCGTCTTGTAGTAATGTGTTTTTTTTTCTCTTCTTTTTTTTTTATAACACTATTAGTTTGCTGGTCTTGCCGCCACCCCGTCCACTATTGTTCGTGGGGAGATGGACGTTCAGGGTTGCGACGCTGGATTGTGTGAATGAGTAAAGGTTTTTTTTATTTTTAGGGGAGTTATATTAGGGGGAGGAGATGGGGGGAGAGAGAGAGAGACTGTGTGTGTGTTTGGGTGGGTGTGTGTGTGTGCATTCTTGCGAGCTTCCCTCGTCTTTGTGTGTGTGTGTGTGTGTGTGTGTGTGTGTGTGTGTGGGTGTGTGTGTGTGTGTGTGTGTGTGCATTCTTGCGAGCTTCCCTCGTCTTTGTGTGTGTGTGTGTGTGTGTGTGTGTGTGTGTGTTGCTGTATGGCGTTGTTAACGTCTGCATCTTTATGAGGTCGCAATGGATTTTTTACTACGGTCGTGGCAGTGTCTTCGTCGTCTCATCATCGTGCTGGTCGTCTGTAAGCCCATTTGGGGTGCCTTTGCTCTCTCTCTCTCTCTCTCTCTCTCTCTCTCTCTCTCTCTCTCTCTCTCTCTCTCTCTCTCGGATGTAGAAGTCGATAGCAATGGCTGTAAGTACCCCTCCCCCACCCCCACCCCCCCAAAAAACCTGAAAATTAACCCCCACCGAAAAATATTAGAATGTGCGAATTTCCAAAACATGAGCCGAAAAAGTAAAAAAGTAAAAGGTTTGTTCATACGTCATATAGACTCGCCGCCGATGCCCTAGTCCCACTGGTGGAACTGTTTATCCAGTTATGATATTTCACTGGTGGACGGCAGCTTAGCATAATGTGTCCCCTCAGTACAGTGGCGTGTGTTACTGCTCGTCAGGGACGTGCCATAAAACATCCATGTTTAGTGACTGTTCGCTCATTCGAAGCGACGCGTTCAGAGCTTCGGTTCACGGTTGTTCGAATGCAATGTTCGCTCATTCGAACCGACGCGTTCAGAGCTTCGGTTCACGGTTGTTCGAATACAGTGTTCGCTCATTCGAACCGACGCGTTCAAAGCTTCGGTTCACAGTTGTTCGAATACAGTGTTCGCTCATTCGAACTGACGCGTTACTAGATTCGGTTCACAGTCTTTCGAATACAGTGTTCGCTCATTCGAACCGACGCGTTCAGAGCTTCGGTTCACAGTTGTTCGAATACAGTGTTCGCTCATTCGAACCGACGAGTTCAAAGCTTCGGTTCACAGTTGTTCGAATACAGTTGCATGTATTTTAGTTATCTCCCATCCTTTGTGTTTGGTTGTAGTTGTAGGTTCAGTCCCAAGGTTGATAGTTTGAAAGATTATGTTGTGTATAGTTTAGTTTGAGTTGAGTCGAATTACTAGAAAACCACAAGGAAAGGCGTGTAGTTATGTCATACGAGATACTTAAACACAGTGATTCGATCAGCCTTGCTTTCATGTCTGAGCAATTAATCAGTTTAATCTCTTTATTTATAGTATTGATCATGGAGTAGCGCACTTCTGGCCCCCACACAAACCAGTCATTTATAGTAATACGTCACCACATTCCTTGGGGTGAAATTAGAAGCACTTCGACACGTCGTAAGATATTCCCGCCATTGTAATTCTTACTAAATGATGGTCATGTATTTACGTTTGGTCAGATTCCAGCACGAATAGGTGCGAGAGTACGTTATGTACTTCACACATATACACTTAATGTCATCGTCAGAAGTGAGTAGAGAGGATACATGAGATTGAATAATGCCTGAAAGTCTCACTGAAAAGCAACTTGATTTATCATAGTTGGCGATCGGAAGTTGGACACGCATGAAACACTGGTCTAGCCACTCTAAGACAGTATCGGAAGCTTCAGCTCGAAGCCTCGTAGACATGTCTCAGGGGAAACCATTGGTCTGTTTCATCTGTCGCGAACCGAGGAGAGAAAAGTCAGTACTCTTCATAGTTTGAATGACTATTTGGCATTAGGTAGGAATAATGGATATAAGATAAAGATGATAAGGCTTTCAAGGGAAGGTGACATAGAATGGCACACGTCAGTCCTCTCCTCGTTTATCCTATGTCTCTCGATGCACAGAGCTCGTCGTGACTCGTTTGATCAACATTAGATATCGTTAACCATCGCTGGTGATCGGGAACGTGCATTCCCGGCGGGCGAAAGTATAGGTGATTCACAGGAACGGCAACAATTTAGGCCCCACGCAAATCATCCCACCCTCACCTTCCTTACCCACTCCACCTTGCCGTTTCCTTATTGATCGTATGGGGTCCACTGTGTCAGATTTTACCCAGTGGGGGATTCATAGAGGGCTACACACACACACACACACACACACACACACACACACACACACACACACACACACGTCCACACATCTGGATGGTGACACCCACACAAAGGTCATCGTCCAGTGCTCCACCTATCCTCCCCCAATACAAAGGTCATCGTCCAGTGCTCCACCTATCCTCCCCTATACAAAGGTCATCGTCCAGTGCTCCACCTATCCTCCTTCCCCCCAATACAAAGGTCATCGTTTAGTGTTCCTTCTATCCTCCTCCCCCCTATACAAAGGTCATCGTCCAGTGTTCCACCCCTCTCCTCCCCCTATACAAAAAGTCATCACCTCCAAAGCCACTGTAGCCAGTGGGAAGACCCCTGAAGGAGCCGAGGAGACAACTGAAGGCTCCTGAAAGGTGCGAGACACACCAGGAGGGGGGAGGACATCGAGATAACCCTGTCCTCTCTACTCGCGCCCTCCGTGCATCCCATCGGAAAACCCCAGAGGGCGAGACCTGGACGTCTTTTGTCCTCGAAGACGGGTCGTCCTCGCCTTTGATGACTCTCGCATATCCTCCAGGGGTGACAATTTCTTTCTTTCGTCTCGCGTGAAATTTATCATCGTTGCTCGCCCTTTGAAGGACGCGCGCCCGCCCCCCCCAGCCCAACCCAAGCCCCCGCCCCCCAAGACGCTGCCCGCCAGCCCAGCTGTGGCTGGATGTTTTAATTTCTCGAAGGCGAGGGAGAGGTCGGCATATCTCGGATATTTGTAGAACGAGAATGTCTTTCGCTGCCAGGTCGTGCGTGTGTGCGCTTGTGTGTGTATGTGTGTGTGTGTGTGTGTGTGTGTGTGTGTGTGTACGTTTGCATGCATGTGTGACAGAGTGCGTGTGTGAGATTGTAGAATTCGCCTTTTCCATGTTCCTTCGATTATTTGGACAAGGGTATAAAAGAAACCCATGTTCTAAAGTGTATGGTATTAACAGGATTCGAAGTCATTAATGTTAATCAAGGTATATTTTAAACGTGTCGTGATGTGTATTATTCCCCCCCCCCCCCCCCACACACACACACACATAAAGGAAATGGGAACTTTTTTTTCTCTCTCTGTTTGAATGCGATGCATCTCTTGAACCCATATGCAAATGACATTTAGCTGAAAATGGTGTTTTCATTCAGATTCTAAACAAGGCCTGAATGCAGGAATGCCTAGCTCTCTCTGAGAGAGAGAGAGAGAGAGAGAGAGAGAGAGAGAGAGAGAGAGAGAGAGAGAGAGAGAGAGAGAGAGAGGAAGAGAGAGAGAGTCGTGTGGAATATACGTTGTCCAGTGCTGTTAACCTGTGTGAGACGGAGAGGGTGTGTGTGTGTGTGTGTGTGTGTGTGTGTGTGTGTGTGTGTGTGTGTGTGTGTGTGTATTCCTCAGCAGTTTCTTTCTTATGACAGTTTTAGAGACGAAGGCAACTTAACGTACACACACACACACACACACACACACACACACACACACACACGACATTCATCTCAGCCTAAAACACATCACAGAAATAACTAGAGTATGTGGGAAAAATCACTGTATTTATATTACTTTAAAGTTTTCGTAAAAGCATCATATTTTTCGCAGTTTTGCAGTTTTCCATCATTTTTCTTTACTCAATTTCGGATATTTTACCCTTGATAAATTCTCTTGTTTCTGTTGAACTAGTTAAAGTAATCATCTTCAAGTTACTTTAAGGTAATTATAGACCGTTTGAGTGTATTAAAGTGCAACAAAGGTAATCAGTATACCAATTCCTTCCCCCAACCCAACCTAATTTTTTTTTTTTTTTTACGTTTTCGGAAAACGCGAAAAAGATAAAGCCACAGTGTTGCCATACAAGCGATGCCGTAATTTCGGGGTTTTTTTCATTTTTTTTATTACCCAAATTATCGTTCCAGAGTTGTGCATTGAACAGGTAGGCATGGTAGGGAAGGGGGGCGGGGGTTTGGTTGGTTACTCATGGCCCGAGGCTGCCCTCGCTCACAGCGGGTAAACATGGCTATAACACTTTCCCTCCTCCTCATATTTCTTTTTTTCTTTTTTTTTGTCCTTTTTGAGTAGTGTATCCCCCCCACACACACCACCCCAAAAAAAATCTATTCAGGGACTGTGATTGGCATAGTAATGGCTCACCCGACCGTGTTCGGGAATGGTTAAGTGGGTGGGGGGGTGTAGTTCTAGATAGACTGGTAGATGGTAGATAGGAGACGGATGGTAGATAGATGGATGGACGGTAGATAGACGTGCGGAAGACAGACAGACAGATGGACGGTAGACGGAAGGACGGGTGGGAGACGGACGGGCGAACGGATGGGGTGGCTGGCTTTTCGTTACCATTTGTGCTTAAAAAATCGTACCGTCGTACTCAAGGGTCGTACTTTAGCGATGAAGATGTTAAGAAAAAGGATTTCATGATTTTCAATAAATTTTTTTTTATTTTTTTTTAGAATAATTTTGTATGGCTCAGTAATAAAAAAAAATTTAGTCATAGAGACATTCTAGTTTATTGAGCAATGGTCATGGTTTTTTTTTTTTCCATAGGACTCTCGTTGCTTTAATGCTGTATGACGCAAAAGTGGAAAATAGTGGTCACTTTTTATGCAAGTTCCCCATATGTCGAAAACTACAAAGAAAACGGGTTGAATGATCTTTTGAATAGCAAATTTGAATTAATTTGAATCGTATAAATCTGTTTTTTTAACTTCATTCTATAATCGATATGCTTAGAATTTCATCATATATATATATATATATATATATATTCGGGTAGTCACTTGTTCACCAAATGGCGTCTTAGCTACGTGTCTTCGCTGTATCTCGGCTAAATGTTATATTCCATTCTAGTATCTCCCCTGATGATGTGATTATTACACGAAAGGGCACTTGGGAACCTATCTGTTTCATTTCCCCTTGGACTCATAGGAATATATATATATATATATATATATATATATATATATATATATATATATATATATATATATATATATATATATATATTGTAACTTTACGATGGGAAGTAAGTTTCAGACGGTCCCTCGTAATACTAGCCTCACATTTGAGGAAAGTTTGAGGAGGTGGCTTCCTTCCTGTCTCCAGCAAGCCATGCTATTCATGAGACCCCCAGCTCTCATGAGGATTATTCTCCTCATGATTCCTTGGAATCATGACTTTCCTTTCGTTCCTCCTCACAAACAGGATGTTATTTTCCCTGATGAAAGAAAGAAAATGGGAATGGAAGTCCCTTCTCTTTAGAAAAACTCTTATCTAAAAAAAAAGAGAAAAAGGACAAAAAATACAACCTCTGGGCACATTGTCAGCGACTTTGGCTCTGAAAACCTGCATTTAACTGTGGCCAAAGAGGTTTTTTCCCACCCAGACTCTAAGGCCAGGAGAACTGTCTTAATGGTGGATCAGCAAATAGAAAACACAATCGCTCGCTTTATCGTATTTCTACAGACAATTCTTAAAACGTAGATTCTCTCTCTCTCTCTCTCTCTCTCTCTCTCTCTCTCTCTCTCTCTCTCTCTCTCTCTCTCTCTCTCTCTCCCTCTCTCTCTCTCGGTTTTGCTTAAGTGTGTTGAGGGAAAGATTTGTGTACATGCTTTTAAGTCAAAGGCATTTACGTGATGTCCAGCTTTGGGGAGGGGGTTGGGGAGGGGGGGAAGGATGAGTATATGTATGTGTATGTATATATGGATGTATGTATATGTGTGTGTATGTAAATACAGTCAGTAAATACTCTTGCTAGCACATTTTGTTAAAGTTCAGACTTTCTTCTGTATATTTTTTCTCTTCATTAGGTAGGCATCACACACACACACACACACACACACACACACACACACACACACACACACACACACACACACACACGGCCATGTACCCAGTTATCGACCCAACCCCGAAGGGAGGATGAACGGCTAGGCTAGGCTGTGGGCCGACTACCGCCTCTAGGATTGGAACCCATGCTGGGCACGACCCCGGCGGACTGACCTGTGTTGCATCGTTGTCAGCAAGGCTAACCACTACAGCGCAGAGGTGTGTGTGTGTGTGTGTGTGTGTGTGTGTGTGTGTGTGTGTGTGTGTGATCCTCTTATTCCAAAGCCCTTTTGGGAATAATAGCAAAACTTACAAACAAGTCCTCTCAGTTCTAACTGCCTGGCGTCACTGCATCGTCTTTTCTTAGAGGAATTACGTAAACGAAAAAAAAGAAGAGGAGAGAAAACGAGCCTTTCCTTGATGCCCCGTTTTCTATATATTTTCTTACAAGATTCCCTCAAATCCTGGCCTTTTTTTTTTTTTTTCTTTCCTTTCGAAATAGTCGAGTTGGCGGCCGACGAACGAAGATTGGTAATCGATTTTTCCAGCAATTGCTGATGTGGGAGAAAAAAAAAGAAAGGAAAGAAAACGACCTCTCGTCGCGCGTCGTTTTCGAGAGAGAAAAAAAGAAAACGACGGATGGGGAAACGATATTCTTTAAGGCGTCGTCTTCGTCGTCTTCCTCATCGTCGTCTTCGTCACCGACACGTCATAGACACGTCGTAGAGTTCACAGTCCAGCAAAGAGACTGGGCAACAGCAGCAGTATCTTTGAACACGCTGGAAAAAAAAATACAGCATTGTTCAGTTCGAAAATTTAAGGTAAATGAAATATTCTCCCATGTGGAGCCGTGGGGTTCTGACTTCACTCGCTCGAGTGGTGTTGCGTTAGCGTCCCTGCGCGTGACGCATTCACGGGGCGACGCCTAGAGTCTCAGTGCGCATAGGTTCGAATCCTGGTTGCGGTAGTCGGTCCACAGTCGACCCAGTTGTTCGTCTACCCCAAGGGTGTTGGCCCAGAGTCTCAATGCGCATAGGTTCGAATCTTGGTTGCGATAGTCGGTCCACAGTCGACCCAGCTGTTCGTCTACCCCAAGGGTGTTGGCCTAGAGTCTCAGTGCGCATAGGTTCGAATCCTGGTTGCGGTAGTCGGTCCACAGTCGGCCCAGCTGTTCGTCCACCCCTAGGGGTGTTGGTCGTGACTGCCTTACGAAATTGTTGTTGTAGAATCGTTCGTGAGTTTTCGTCACGTTGAAAAGCATCGTAGACTCTTGTTAAGGAACTATGTGGTGAAGAGCTTATGCAGGTGTGAGTAGGGTTCACACAAGCCACGACCGTAGTGAAGCATCCATTAGAAACTTTGAACCCCAATGAGCTAGTGAACCTTGAACCCTAATGAGCTAGTGAACCTTGAACCCTAGTGAGCTAGTGAATCTTTTTTCTTTTTGGATGTTTTGAGCATTTTTCATAGTAGTACTTTTTCACTCCACACTCATGATTTTTTTCTTCGATATATGTGAGTTGATAAGCTATTAAAAGCAGTTCGTTAAGCTGTCATATGAGTTGATATGTCAATAATCATGTTTTCCATTGCGGACGAAGCGGGTGCTCAAAAATTCTACCCATATGCCTTTGACGAATCTCCTGAGTAATTACCCAGATTTCATTTATTGTGTTTATTTACGCCTACATAAAATTTTACCTTGGGGTCCGTACCATTTCGGTTGGCCAATGATGAAAAAGAAGAAAAAGGAGAAAACAGTGACTAAATATGGCAACATTTCCCGAAAAGGTTTTATCTTTCCTCTCATATTTTTAAAGTTTTTATTGTCCAACGAAGACCTTAGACTTTGAATATCCCTCTCTTAAATATCTCCCTTACGTCTTCCTTACTCTCCGAGCCTATGGGGGTTTTCTCTGATTTACATAATAATCTTTTACGGGGATATATTATCTTTTTTTTTTGATGAGTGGCAACTCGTCTGTACACTGTGGGGCTCCTGTGTTGTGGAAGATAGAGAGTTACTGTTCTGTATACAAACACGCAGATGGAGGCGCAAAGAAAACGTCAGCAAAGAGAGGGGGTGGGACACCATATACATTTTTGTTTCCTGTGATGTAGGCTCCAGTGCACTTCAATATCCAGAATGTCTTTGCCTTATACTTTCGGGTCCTGTTGCGTGTGTTATGACGTCAGAAAAGACGGTCGTGTTTGTAAATAGAAATGTTATAACTGTAGCTTGTAATGTTTTGAGAAAGGCAGTTGCAGTATCTACATAAATTATGTAAACTGTGTCGTAGCTTTTTTGAATTTTCAGCGTTAGACTAGGTTCCCCGTCTGTGAAATTCATCTTTTTTTTTTTTAAGTACAAATTTGCAAAATAGACCCGAGAAATTTCTGTCCCGATTTTTTTTTCTTTTTCTATTTTTTTGCTGATTTTTTCATTTTTTTCATATTTCTTTAATTTTTCTTGGTGTCTCTCAAGATGGAAGTCGTAGCCCGCAGTGTACGAGGCTGCTTGACCAACACACTTGGCAAAATGTTTCTTCAGTGGTGATCTTCCCCCAATGCGAGACTCGCGCTGTTGCATTGGTATTCATTGAGTCTTGCCTCTCGCGGGCGGTGACCATTCTCGTTTAGAAAAAAGAAAAGAAAAAAGGATCTAATCCTCTTGGATTCATGAGCCCTGTCGCATCCCACCGTCAGGGGAAAAGGAATAGAAAAAAAAAACAAGGTTGTTTTCTGCCCAAAAGGCTGAGGCGAAATCAAAACAGCATCGTGGAAATTCATCCCCGATGCATAGTAGAGTTCTTCATTTCCCCAAATACCCACTCCTAAACAAACCTCCCCCCCTAACACACACACACACACACACACACACACACACATTCACACACGAAAAAGAAAAATGATGATATTTAGAAAAAGGTACACCTTAATCCTTTATACACAATAGCGTCGTTTTTAGCCCGGCAGACCTGAATTTCATTTAGGCCAATGGGGCTCCTGTGAGGCTTATTACACCTTAAGCCCGGTGGTTTGATGTTGAGGTATGGTCACTCCTCTTGAAGCGCCCTTGGCGAGATGATGGTCCCTTGGGGGAGAGAGAGAGAGAGAGAGAGAGAGAGAGAGAGAGAGAGAGAAACTGTTTACTAGTACTGAGGTGATCTCCCCCCCAAGTGAAAAAGCCAATTTTTTTCTTTCACATGTGACCCAGACATCCTATAAGCCATATTTCAGACAGATAACAGAGTCGTCTGGTGGAAAATGGTTTAACCGATAAAGCGAAACGCGAAACGGACGAGCGTATATACCATCACATGTGGCAGCGGCGCGTGTCCAGGTGTCCGCCGTGGAAGGGAGAAGAGTAAAAGGTGAATTGATCAATATCATTCAATTTTTTTTTTTTTCTTTAAGCCAGTGTGTAGACGTGAGCAGCGAACAGTTCTGGATTGGTAGATGATGAGTATCTTATCCCTTCGTTTCAGAGCTCTGTCTATAATACACTGTTGTCATCTGTCTGTCACCTTTGTCTGGCAGATTCGATTCCTCCTTCCAAAGTCTTTTTCTTTCCTCCAACAGCTGGCATGGATCTTCATTCCACCGTGTTGTACCTCGCCTTTTCACAACCCATGCATGAAGACTGTACACCACACTCACCTGTCAGACTTCAGTAAGCAGTCTTAAACTACCTCAGCATCATCTCACCCTGAACTGTTTGGGATCATTTTACCTATTCGATTAACTTCTCCAATGAAAGTTACATTATACCTTCCCATTCCCAAACTTTCACACTCATATCCTTATCATTTCATTCTATTCATGTTTCTAGTCTTACCTACAACGAAATATAGAACTTGATTTAACTACCACAAGACCTGATAAAGCCCTTTGCACCCATCTCCCAGACCAATCACAAACAACACATATATTCCCTCATGCAATACATCAACCAGTATGGTTGTAACACTCATGTCTGCTGATGCACACACACACACGAAATCCTTCACCACTAACACCTGTTCCCGAACCTCCTCTTCACCCGTCTCCCCTTCCTTCACTCTGTCCTCCTCCAACACACCCAGCACTCACAACCAATCAAGCCATCCACCACAGTTATTCCCGCGGGTCTACACACATCCGCAATTGCTCTTTAACCTTCTCTCCTGAGGGCATACTTAAACCCCTTTGTTCTCCTTGCGCGGCACGTATGCAAATGTTAAGAGGCATTCTTAAGCTCCCACACTTGAACTTAACAGCCGTAGTTCGTCTTGCACACTGGCACACAGTTGTTTGCACCTTCTCACACCACTCCTGCTTCATTATCATTACCACCCCTTCCGTTGCATTACCATTTGCATCATCTCATAAGACGTCATCACAAACCCGTCGCTCCATCCCACTGAAAACTCCCACTATCTCTCAACGTTATCTCTCACAAACACGTCTGGGTTTCCCTTTACAGAAATTTCTACATAGTCTCTCTCTCTCTCTCTCTCTCTCTCTCTCTCTCTCTCTCTCTCTCTCTCTCTCTCTCTCTCTCTCTCTCTCTCTCTCTCTCTCACACACACACACACACACACACACACTGCGTTGCTGAATGGTTCAGCTGTACCGTTCGATATTTTTGTATTTTTTCTTTTTTTCTTTTTTTTTTTTTTGAACTGACAGACGCAGCCGGGCTGTTAGTGTCATGTCTACCATGCCTTTTTGAGGTGAGGGATCTCGCACGTTTTGAACCATGTTGAAGACACGGAAATTTGGCAAACGGTCAGATACGAATTTTCATGTAGATTTCCTACATATTGGCAAATATCATGACACTATTTTTCCCCAAATTCCTATGTTGGCAATATTTATTATGAGTGGCAAGGAGGAGTGTATGTGAGGTGTGAGTTGTAAAGAGGTGTGTATGTGAGGTATGAGTAGCAGTAAAGAGGTGTGTATGTGAGGTATGAGTAGCAGTAAAGAGGAGTGTATGTGAGTTTTCGCACCCACTCATGTCACCAAAATTATTCATGATGATTGATTGAACACGAACAACAAATTACGTACAGTATGTGTAAGTGTACTGAGAATGTACGGTATGTATGTGTACTGAGAATGTACGGTATGTGTGAGTGTACTCATTACGTACTGTATGTGTGAGTGTACTCACTACGTACTGTATGTGAGTGTACTCATTACGTACTGTATGTGTGAGTGTACTCATTACGTACTGTATGTGTGAGTGTACTCATTACGTACTATATGTGTGCGTGTACTCATTACGTATTATATGTGTGAGTGTACTCATTACGTACCGTATGTGTGAGTGTACTCATTACGTATTATATGTGTGAGTGTACTCATTACGTACTGTATGTGAGTGTACTCATTACGTACTGTATGTGTGAGTGTACTCATTACGTACTGTATGTGTGAGTGTACTCATTACGTACTGTATGTGTGAGTGTAATCATTACGTACTGTATGTGTGAGTGTACTCATTACGTACTGTATGTGTGAGTGTAATCATTACGTACTGTATGTGTGAGTGTACTCATTACGTACTGTATGTGTGAGTGTAATCATTACGTACTGCATGTGTGAGTGTACTCATTACGTACTGTATGTGTGAGTGTAATCATTACGTACTGTATGTGTGAGTGTACTCATTACGTATTATATGTGTGAGTGTACTCATTACGTACTGTATGTGAGTGTACTCATTACGTACTGTATGTGTGAGTGTAATCATTACGTACTGTATGTGTGAGTGTACTCATTACGTACTGTATGTGTGAGTGTACTCATTACGTACTGTATGTGTGAGTGTACTCATTACGTACTGTATGTCTTGAGAGTGAACGGCTCCAGCTCAGTTTGATACTAGAAGGCAGAACAGCTTTGCGTCGCGCGACACTGTTGTGTGAGCTTATGTCTTAATACCTGCTGCTCAGAATTCTGCCACTCACACCAACGCTGGAGTTCTCTCTCATATGTTTGAGTTGAGGTAACTTAAGTACGTATTTGAAACTATATGTATATATATATAGAGAGAGAGAGAGATAGAGAGGGAGAGAGAGAGAGAGAGATGGGTAGATAGATAGATGGATGGATGGATATAGATTGATAGATAAATGGATAGATAGATAGATAGATAGATAGATAGATAGATAGATAGATAGGAACCTCTACCAAAGAGACGTTCTCTCATCCTCCACCCAGGTCCCTCACCATGGGTCTCGCTCGTCTGCTGCCCGTAGTTAATAACTCGGTTGTGTACTCATTAACAGAAAGCTAAATCAGGCACTAATTAACTTTTTGTATGATCGGATGATGAGGGGTGGGAAGGGGGGGGGGGGTTTGGTGGGGGTGGTGAGTGGTGGGGGTATGGGCTGGGGGGGTGGTATACGTACACTTTTTTGATCTTCTTTACCCGAAACGCTGATGAGTTCAACTGGCGGTGATTACATGTGTTAATTTCTTTTCGTTTCGCAAAGTGACTGAAATAGTTTGTTAAATTAACTGCTTGACACACACACACACACAGTGTGTTTACTTTATAAACCTGTCTCCATTCATTACCACTGATGCTGTTCTTATGGCTTGCCAGTAATGGATGAATTGCTCTGCCATTCTTCCTGGTCTTTCTTGTAAGCGATGGAAGTATTTTCCTGTTAACCTGTGTGTGTGTGTGTGTGTGTGTGTGTGTGTGTGTGTGTGTGTGTGTGTGTGTGTGTTGCGGGGAGGGAGTTTTACACGTATTACACTCATGGGACAATTGACCTTCTTGATCCCTACAAATGACTTGCCCTGAGGGACCGGAACTCTTACTTGAACGTTTTTGCAGATGATGCCGTGGTCATGCGGGAAGTGGAGAAGCGAGGGAGATTGCATCTACTTGCAAGGGGATCTAGACAGAGTTCAAAGTTGGTCTGATACACGGTTGATGACATTCAACCCAAGTGAAGGCACAGGAGTTAGCAAAGGGGACATAGTGGTAAACGACTTCTGTGTCATTGATATCTAGCAAGATATACGCTTCAGGAATCTCTGTGCCAAGTGGAATTTTTAGGAGTCGACATTGGTTCTCACCTATCGCCAGGTCCCTTAGGGATCTTACGAGAACTGTGAGGGGAGACAAACTGTCTATTGGCACATATGAAACATTACATTCAGGCAAGTTGTTCACATCCAGCATCAGGCGCTCTCTCTCTCTCTCTCTCTCTCTCTCTCTCTCTCTCTCTCTCTCTCTCTCTCTCTCTCTCTCTCTCTCTCTCTCTCTCTCTCTCTCAGGTTTGATCACAACACTGAAAGAACAAAGAAATGATAGAGAAGATCCAAAGGAAGGGGATGAAAAAAAAAATAATACCAGAATTGAGAGATATGAGCTCTGGGGAAAGGTTAGAGGCCATGGATTTTCTTTGTCCACCATGGATGAGAGAAAAGTAAGGGGTGACTTGATCACAGCCTTTTTAGATTTTTTAGACCCGCTTTGATGTTGTCAAAAGTAAGATATTATTTTTTTTCGAACGATGTACAGACGGTAGGACCAGAGGCCATAACATGGGAGTTAAGCAGTAAACTCGTTATGCATGATGAAGAGGGGGTATTTTCCATGAGCGCGAGAATGGCGATAGATGAATGAAACTGTGAATGAAATTGTGAAGGACGAGAGGATAGAGAAAAAGTTGAAGGATTTTATGATGACAGTGAAAGTCTGAGAGAGATGGGGAGGCCTGAGAGTGCAGGACTCCCTCCCCGTAAAGCACCAGGAAGTAATTACGAGGGCATTCAGCATTGTAATTTCGCCTGATAAACATAAAGCCGTAATGCCACAATACTTCACACCAAATTAAACCTAAGAGCGCTAGAGCCCAGTCAGCGAGACACTTTATTGCCCCGACAGCGTCTTAAGCTGCATTGCCACAGAAATTTCTCTCGTTTAAGAGTTTTCAGAAATTGTTGTGCTCAGAGATAAAGAGAAATTGTTCTTACTTACAGGTTTATGTGTATTATCATTATATATATATATATATATATATATATATATATATATATATATATATATATATATATATATATATATATATATATGGTGGCTGATTCATGTGAGAAACTGCAGAAGCTGGTGACTGAGTTTGGTAAAGTGTGTGGAAGAAGAAAGTTAAGAGTAAATGTGAATAAGAGCAAGGTTATTAGGTACAGTAGGGTTGAGGGTCAAGTCAATTGGGAGGTGAGTTTGAATGGAGAAAAACTGGAGGAAGTGAAGTGTTTTAGATATCTGGGAGTGGATCTGGCAGCGGATGGAACCATGGAAGCGGAAGTGGATCATAGGGTGGGGGAGGGGGCGAAAATTTTGGGAGCCTTGAAAAATGTGTGGAAGTCGAGAACATTATCTCGGAAAGCAAAAATGGGTATGTTTGAAGGAATAGTGGTTCCAACAATGTTGTATGGTTGCGAGGCGTGGGCTATGGATAGAGTTGTGCGCAGGAGGATGGATGTGCAGGAAATGAGATGTTTGAGGACAATGTGTGGTGTGAGGTGGTTTGATCGAGTAAGTAACGTAAGGGTAAGAGAGATGTGTGGAAATAAAAAGAGCGTGGTTGAGAGAGCAGAAGAGGGTGTTTTGAAATGGTTTGGGCACATGGAGAGAATGAGTGAGGAAAGATTGACCAAGAGGATATATGTGTCGGAGGTGGAGGGAACGAGGAGAAGAGGGAGACCAAATTGGAGGTGGAAAGATGGAGTGAAAAAGATTTTGTGTGATCGGGGCCTGAACATGCAGGAGGGTGAAAGGAGGGCAAGGAATAGAGTGAATTGGAGCGATGTGGTATACAGGGGTTGACGTGCTGTCAGTGGATTGAATCAAGGCATGTGAAGCGTCTGGGGTAAACCATGGAAAGCTGTGTAGGTATGTATATTTGCGTGTGTGGACGTGTGTATGTACATGTGTATGGGGGGGGGTTGGGCCATTTCTTTCGTCTGTTTCCTTGCGCTACCTCGCAAACGCGGGAGACAGCGACAAAGTATAAAAAAAAAAAAAAAAAAAAAAAAAAAAAAAAATATATGAGAAATTGGTGGTACTTCAAGGTATGTTTATTTATTCATTTGCATATTTATAATATCATTATTATTAATGTTATTATTATTTTTCTTCTTTCTTTCAAACTATTCGCCATTTCCCGCATTAGCGAGGTAGCGTTAAGAACAGAGGACTGGGCCTTTGAGGGAATACCCTCACCTGGCCCAATTCTCTGTTCCTTCTTTTGGAAAATTAAAAAAAAACCGAGAGGGGAGGATTTCCAGCCCCCCGCTCCCTCCCCTTTTAGTCGCCTTACTCGTTATTATTATTATTATTATTATTATTATTATTATTATTATTATTATTATTATTATCATTAGTAATTCAGCCGACACTGTCATTGCCCAGGGCTGTTAGCTGGCACTGTCGTTACTCAGAAATATTTCATGGTTCGTCCCGTCGTGCTCAAGGGTCGTACCGTCGTGCTCAAGGGTCGCACCGTCTTGCTCAAGGGTCGTACTGTCGTGCTCAAGGGTCGTACCGTTGTGTTCAAGGGTCGTACCGTTGTGCTGAAGGATCGTACCGTCGTGCTCAAGGGTCGTACCGTCGTGCTCAAGGGTCGCACCGTCGTGCTCAAGGGTCGCACCGTCGTGCCCAAGGATCGTACCGTCGTGTTCAAGGATCGTACCGTCGTGCTCAAGGGTCGTACCGTCGTGCTCAAGGATCGCACCGTCGTGCCCAAGAGTGGCTAGACTGAGAACACTGGAAGGAGCCGATGATTATAATCTTATCTCGATAACTCGTGATTAAGGAAAAGGTCAGACAACGGCGCCAAGAACCAAGCCCCTCCACCCACACCAGCCAGCAGCCGCCACGTTCAGACAGTTGTGGAACCTAATTTCCGTGTTTTATCGTTTTGTAAATTAGATTCGGATCCTTTAAACGCAGTCCATGGTGTGTTGGTGAGGCGATACGCAGCCTGTGGTGTGTTGGTGAGGACGGTACGCAGCCCGTGGTGTGTTGGTGAGGACGGTACGCAGTCCTTGGTGTGTTGGTGAGAACGACATGACGTACGCAGTCCAAGGTGTGTTCGTGATGATGATATACAATCTGTTTTTGGTACGGACGATACGCAGGGACGTGTGGTGGCGTGGACGATACGCTGTCCGTGGCGTACAGGTGCCTCGGACGATGCGTAGTCCGTAGTCTGTTCGCGTGGACGATTCGCAGTGTTAGTGTTGGTAGGGACGATACGCAGTCCTTGGCGTATTGGCGAGAGATGACGATGCGGACGAAAGATTGTCCGTATTAGTACGACATTATACGCTGTCGGTGACGTCGGCACGGACGGTAACGCAGTCCGTGCGTTGCAACGGACGGTACGCAGCGAGTGTTGTTGGCTACGGACGAGAGCCGTCCGTCGGGGCTTGTGGCTCTGAGGCGATGGCGATAGAGCGGCGCGTGTGTGTGGATGATGTCTTCAAGCTGTTCCGCCTACGTCCATATTCATCTGCATTACAGGGCCCTAGCGAGAGGGAAGGAGACGGGGTCTGTGTCCCAGCGATGGCTCTCTCTCTCTCTCTCTCTCTCTCTCTCTCTCTCTCTCTCTCTCTCTCTCTCTCTCTCTCTCTCTCTCTGAGCCGCCGGTGCTTTAAGGTGCCTCTCAGCTCCGGCACTTAGTGCCTCAAAAGCTCCGTCTCTTACCTACTGCCTCTCGAAGGCTCCTGTTATATTTTGTTGCCTCCCAGCTCCACCTTAATTGATGCCTCGCCTCAGAGCTCTGGCTTCCGCAGTTGCCTCTCAGCTCCACCTTAATTGATGCCTCGCCTCAGGGCTCTGGCTTCCGCAGTTGCCTCTCAGCTCCGGTTTCAACGCATCTCAGCCGCGCCGTCTCCTCAGCGCCCTCTCAGCGCCAAGCTGCGGTGTCTGGCTTGGCTGTGGCACTTGGCTGCTCCCTTGAGGAATTATCGCTAGGTGCTGCACGGGTCTGGGTGCTGCTTGGGTAGACAGCTAAAGCTTCCTCCTGAGACACGATCTTCCCTCCAGCTAAAGCTTCTTGCCTCAGACAGGCTCATCCCTCCAGCTGAAGCTTCCGCCTCCGACAGACTCGTTCCAACCAGCTAAAGCTTGCACCACAGATAAGCTCTTCCTCACACCATCTAAAGCTTGCACCACAAATAAGCTCTTCCCCACACCAGCTAAAGCTCGCACCACAGATAAGCTCTTCCCCACACCATCTAAAGCTTGCACCATGGATAAGCTATTCCCCACACCATCTAAAGCTTGCACCACAAATAAGCTCTTCCCCACACCATCTAAAGCTTGCACCATGGATAAGCTATTCCCCACACCATCTAAAGCTTGCACCAAAGATACACTCTTCCCCACACCAACTAAAGCTTGCGCCACAGGTAAGCTCTTCCCACACCAATTAAAGCTTGTACCACTGATAAGCTCTTCCCCACACTAGCTAAAGCTTGCACCACAGATAAGCTCTGCCCACAGCAGGAGCGTCGGTCGTGTCCCACCTGCCCTCCAGATATCATTAGGACGCAACAGGTGTGTTGCTCACAGGTGCATAATGGCTGCCGGATCTCACCTCTCTCTCTCTCTCTCTCTCTCTCTCTCTCTCTCTCTCTCTCTCTCTCTCTCTCTTCCATCGCTCTCCCCTCCCACCGTCCGTCGCGTATCCCCCCCCCCCTCCCGTCTCTCACCCTCCCACTCTTTCCCATGTCCCTTTCCATGTATACCCATTCCTTCCCTTCCTTTATCGTTCCTTCTCCATCCGTCATTTGTTCCTCTGGTAACACAGCCCTTCCCATCTCCTCCTCATTATCCTACGTGTTCCCTCCCATCATTCCCCATGCTCCCCACCCATCACCCATGCCCCGTCCCACCATCTCCCATGCCCCGTCATGCATCCTTTTGCTCCATCCCACAACCCTTCATGCTCCCTCACACCATTTCCCATCAGTCATCCTCAGTCCTCCCTCTCATTATCTCCCATGTTTTCCTCCCCTTCCTCCCCATGTCCCTCGTCTACCTACCCCCTCACCAACCCTTCCTCCTCCCTCTTGGTCTCACCTACCCCCCCACTCATCACTCCAATCATACACCCACCCTGAACCCATGACGTGCACGCAGTTCTTGACAGCATACGAGAGGCGAACGTGTGTCACTCACACACCGGACGAGAGAGGGCGTGTCAACGCGCTTGTAACAGAGCTGGATTGCTTGTAAAGGTGAAAGGTCGGAGGTCAAGATTTAAAGGGCATCAGTGGAAGAAGCAAGTGTTGGAAGAGGAGGAGGAGGAGGTTGGGTGGGGAGGAAGGAAGGGAGGAAGGGAGGGGGGTTAGAGGTGGAGTTGTCATATGCCAGGAGGAAGGAGGAGGAGAAGGGGTTGGGTGGGGAGGAAGGAAGGAAGGATGGGGTTAGAGGTGGAGTTGTCATATGCCAGGAGGAAGGAGGAGAGAGGGGGTTGGGTGGGGAGGAAGGAAGGGAGGAGGGGTGTTAGAGGTGGGGTTGTCATATACCAGGAGGAAGGAGGAGAGAGGGGGTTGGGTGGGGAGGAAGGAAGGGAGGAGGGGTGTTAGAGGTGGGGTTGTCATATACCAGGAGGAAGGAGGAGAGAGGGGGTTGGGTGGGGAGGAAGGAAAGGAGGAAGGAGGGGGGTTAGAGGTGGAGTTGTCATATGCCAGGAGGATGGAGGAGAGAGGAGTTGGGTGGGGAGGAAGGGAGGGAGGAAGGAGGGGGCTTAGAGGTGGGAGTTGTCATATGCCAGGAGGAAGGAGAGAGGGGGTTGGGTGGGGAGGAAGGAAGGAAGGAAGGATGGGGTTAGAGGTGGGGTTGTCATATGCCAGGAGGAAGGAGGGGGTTGGGTGGGGAGGAAGGGAGGGAGGAGGGGGGTTAGAGGTGGAGTTGTCATATGCCAGGAGGAAGGAGGAGGGGGGTTGGGTGGGGAGGAAGGAAGGAAGGAAGGGGGTGTTAGAGGTGGGGTTGTCATATGCCAGGAGGAAGGAGGAGGAGGGAGGAGGTCAGAGGTCAGGTTTCAGAACCCAGCAGGAAGAGAGGAGGGGGGTCATAGTTTGGTATCTTGAGAGAAAGAAGGTCATCTTTCATGGATTAGGAGTTCAAGACGAAGTGTCTAGTGTCAGACGCCAGAGGTCAGGGGGTTAGAAGAGGATGAGGGCTACTGGTCAGAAATCAGACTCTTCCACCGACGACATCCTGAGCACGACGGAACGACCCTTAGCTGTGGTGACCTGGCTTTGGAACTAGCCCTTAAGGAGTCGTATAAAGGTCTCGTCGTCATATCTAAGGGTCGTTTCGTCGTACTCAAGGGCCGTACCCTCGTGCTCAAGGGTCGCACCGACGTGCTCAAGGGTCGTACCGTCGTGCTCAAGGGTCGCTCCGTCGTGCTCTAGGGTCATATCGTAGTGCGCAAGATTCGCTCCGTCGTGCCCAAGGGCCGTACCCTCGTGCTCAAGGGTCGTACCGTCGTGCTCAAGGGTCGTACCGTCGTGCTCAAGGGTCGTACCGTCGCGCTGAATGGCCGTTCTGTCGTCATGTACCTGAAAGGAGTCAACAGACCAGTAACAAGAAATACGTCGCTTTGATGCTTATGACAAGACTCCATCCCCACTCGCGCCCGCTGGCGACGTACAAGGCATTAATTTACATCACCTCTGTAGTCCTCTCAAAGCCCACCATTCGTTGGCTTCGTTTTAGCGACGGTGAACCACACCAGCGCTGCTGACGCTGCGGACGCTCACCTCCTTGTCTGACGAAGGAGAGGAAGGAGGGTATGGGGGCGCCTCATCCAGACCTGAGAAAATGGATGGCGGTGGTTCGTGCCGTAATAAAATTTGAATGGACTTAGTTTCCTGGTGGTTGAGAGGTTGTCAGATGGCACACATTACGGGAATTATGATACCTCCCGTTATGACAGCTGTAAACGGGTGTGTTATAGTAATGGTCTGACGGGAGTGAGGAGAGATGAAGGTTGTGAGGTGAGCAATGTGGATAGTGAAGAAGTTAGGTGATTAGGAGGCTGTATGAGTCTTAATGGCGTGCAAGGTGGAAGTATGTTTGGGGAATTTTGTTAGGGTGTGTATGAAGGAGTGCGGTATGGTGCGTAGGAAAGAGTGCGTGTGTAAGGAGTGCGGTAGAGTTTGTGCTTGCAGATTCGTGCCCTCCGGGCCCACACCTACACGATCCTGCTGATTGGTACCACAACAATCACATGTTTACCAAATGGCGACTTAGCTTCGTCTCTTCGATGTATATCGACTGACTTATATTTCTCTCTTGATGATTTGATTATTACACGAAAGTGCACTTGGGAACTTATCGTGTTTCATTTTCCCCGTGGACTCATAGGAATATATATATATATATATATATATATATATATATATATATATATATATATAGTCGACTAAAAGGGGAGGGAGCGGGGGGCTGGAAATCCTCCTATCTCATTACTTTTTTTTAATTTTCCAAAAGAAGGAACAGAGAAGGGTGCCAGGTGAGGATATTCCCTCAAAGGCCCAGTTCTCTGTTCTTAACGCTACCTCGCTAACGCGGGAAATGGCGAATAGTTTGAAAGAAAGAAAAGATATATATATATTATAGTCGTGTCTGTCCTCTCTCTCAGTGAACTTTGTAAACAAGTATACGTGCAAGAAAAAAAGATTGGACGCAAAAAAAAAAGATTTTTTGTAAGCGTTCTCATCCAAACATCCACGAATTTATTCTTGTTATTAGATTTTCTACCAGTTTTTTTTTTTCTTTGTATTCTATAGTTGAAACGAGATACGATTTAAAAGAATATCTTCTTGAACTTTCATACGAGAACGAGCCAAATAATTTTTTCTTTTTAACTCGCCGATTAACTCAGGGACACGCCAAGTGGATGGAACGCGACAACCACAGAAACATGTTTCAGAAAACATACTGTCACGTTAATGTCTGACGTTAAGGAAAAGTTAGTTATGACTTTCATAAGTTTCCCCTTGATTCCAATGTTTCAAAGTATTAGTGGCCTTTCCCCTTGATTCTTAAGTGTTTCTTCCAATATTTTAAAGTATTAGTGCTCTTTCCCCTCTTTCCCCTTGATTTTGATACGTTTTTTCCCCCCTCTTGTTTTATAGCATCAGTGTCCACAGTAGTATCCCTCGAATTCAGTCCCCATCTCGCCGTTTTCTTCAGCCTATGCCAAAAAGACTCAACACCGCCCACGTATCGTAGTGATGTTGACTACCTCTGTAAGATCGATGGATAACATCTTCGTCGACTTGAAGTCGAAGTCCCCGATCCGTTAACCTCAGCTACCTTCTGACGCTACAACTCCGAAGGGCGCTTCAAAGACACACACACACACACACACACACACACACACACACACACACACACACACACACACACACACACACACACCTAACTCCTTTATGTGTACAGATTACATTGGCTTCCTTGTCTGAACAAGGAGAAGATTTGGCACCGTGTTTGGACAAGGGCTCTGTTGTCCTCCTTTTTCGGAGCACGGAGTCGTGACGTCATGTGGCCTCCCTTTTCTGAGCACGGAGTCGTGATGTCATGTGGCCTCCTTTATCTGAGCACGGAGTCGTGATGTCATGTGGCCTCCTGAGCACGGAGTCGTGACGTCACGTCGCGACTGCTGGGCTGGGTAAGGTCTTCGGGTTTCTGTGTCCCAACTTACCTGGGGTTGGGTAACACACACCCTCACCCCAGTGAGGCTCAGCTCATGCCTCCCTTGGACCTGGAGGTGAGGCGAGTGGCCAGCCATGAGCACATTTGGGAGACGTGAGCTGACTTTGACTGGCTGAACTGACCAGCGCCGGTGTATGTCACCTTTCCCCCCGAACGCCGCTGGCATAGCCCTGAGAGAGAGAGAGAGAGAGAGAGAGAGAGAGAGAGAGAGAGAGAGAGAGAGAGAGAGAGAGAGAGAGAGAGGATGGAAGGAGGGAGAGAGAGAGAGAGTGACTTAGTTTTAGCATATACCTATCTACACACACACACACACTCACACACACTCGGTTAAGAATACATTTTTCTCATATTCTCTTCCCTCGCTTTCTCTCACCCATCTAACCATTCCCCCCTCCCTTCTTCTCCCATCTCTATTTTCCTCTTCCACCCTCCCTTAACTTCCTTTAACCCTCTGTCCTCTACCCTTCCTTCCTCCCTTCTCCTCTTTAGAGTGTCCTCCTTCCTCACCCCCCTTCTCTCGTTCCCCCTCCCCAAACCTTTCCCCTCCAATCCCCTTGCTCACCCATCCCTCGCCCACTGCCCTCCGCCTCCGCGTGGCCGAAAGAGAGAGAGAGAGAGAGAGAGAGAGAGAGAGAGAGAGAGAGAGAGAGAGAGAGAGAGAGAGGGTGTGTGTGTGTGTGTGTGTGTGTGTGTGTGTGTGAGTGTAGTGTCGCTCACTGGGGCGTTCCAGCCGTCCAATCATGGCCGTGTTTGGACCAACTTCTGTTCCCTTTGCTGGCGAACCGCCCCTTAAAGCTGCCTTTCCCTCGCTCTAATCTCGCCCGCGATATTGTGTGTGTGTGTGTCCCTCCCTCCCTTCCCTAACCCGACCTCCTGGACCCTGAGGGCAGTAGCCAGGTCCACCAAGGGGCGCCGATCATCACACGCACGTTGCCTCCCGAACTCCCCCGACGTTCCCCGACACCACGGACTGAAGTTGCCTCTACGGTTGTCGAAAGCGGCGTGTGTGGTGGTGTGGTTGGGGCTGTCCGTGCTTACAAATTTGGTATGTGGTTGGGGCTGTCCGTGCTTACGAATATGGTGTGGTTAGGGCTGTTTCATACTTACGAATGTGGTATGTGGTTGGGGCTGTCCGTACCGTTGCACCGTTGAATCCCATCACCGTACCGTTCCACCTTTCTATCAACAGAGCCACTCACCGTACCATTCGTACCATCGAATCTGGCCTCCGTACCGTTCCCTGCCTCCCGCCAGGGTACAGGCCGCCAGCCCCTTCTCTGGGACTTACGTTACGTCTCCGCGGGAAAAATCGAGACGTGTCAAAGTCCTCCCTCCCTCCTCCTCCTCCTTGACTCTTGGTGGGTGAGAGAAAGCTTTAATTTTTTCTCTCCATCTCGTTGAAATCCAGTCCTCTCTCTCTCTCTCTCTCTCTCTCTCTCTCTCTCTCTCTCTCTCTCTCTCTCTCTCTCTCTCTCTCTCTCTCTCTCTGTCCAATTGTCTGTCTGTGTATCTGTCTATCTGTTTGTTTACCTGCCTTTTGTCTATCAGTCTATCTGTCCTTCTCCCCATCTTGTCTGTCTGTCTATATGTCTGTATCTGTCTTTCCTTTAAATGAAGAACTTCTGTCTTGGCTGTTTGGAAGACGTTATAGGGTTTGCAGGATAGACACAGGAACCTATTGGTCCCTCCTTGATGATAAGACTGACCTCCGTTTTCTATTCAGAGAAATACAACCATCTTCCATTTTCTTTTTCTCATCTCCAGTAAGTATCCTTTCGTTAATCCAAGTTTTCAGTTTAAGATCAGTAATAAGACCTTTGACCATGAGCTTTTCTTTATCTCTGTGATCATATCTTGATCCACTAAACTGTTAGAGAACCTTCAGTCTTTGTCTGGGTGATGGAACTGCTTATCCAGTATGAGTTCCCGTGGTCGAAATTACTTCAGTTAATCATTTTAAGTTACAGGAACTTCAAGTGACAAGGTGACCTTAAATGTAAACCTATGTGCGTTACAAGTTAGCCTCGGTTATGGGGTTATTAGATAAGCTGTGAGTTACAAGTTATTTTGGAATCGAGAGACCTAATCAACGAGTTACAAGCTACAAGTTGTACTTGTGAGCAAGGCCTCTTTTCTTACCAGGAGCTACAAGCTTTGAACAGGTCGGAGGACTTATCAATAGTAGTGCTAGGAGTTACCAGCTGTTCCAGGTAGCCAGGAGGAGTTACCAATGTTCCCCGGTCACTAGACCACTGGAGAGTGTGAATTACAAGCTGGTCACTGGTAGCGATCCCTCCACCACTGTTGACTGTAAGGCGTCGTCAGAGGCATGGGAACTCGAGCGCCTTTTGAGTAGCCCAGGTCGTCCCTCGTCCCGGATTAGCATTATCCTCTCCATTACACCTGCTCGTATGAGGGCGGTGCAGACACATGTGTCACACGTGTTGATATTCAGTTAGGAACAGGTGTGTGTGTGGGACACCTAACCTGTGTTTCTGTTACGAGTAGAAACAGATGTGTAACTTACACTCTGTTCGGGTAAAAACAGCTGTTGGAACACACGCGCGTTCGCTGTAGAGGAGAAGTGTGTCGACGCATCTGTCGACAGGTGTCGTCCAGTGGGGGAGCATGTGTTGGGAGCCCACCACGGGAGAGACAGATGTGCTGCGGGATGATGATAACATGTGACCGTAAGACTCCTCCTCACCCTCTCTACCTCGTCCGCTTCCACCCCTCCTGACTACGCCATGCCGCCCGCCGCCGCCCGCCGCCCCCGCGTCGTGCCTGGGTCCCCCTGGTAAATGAGGAGGGCCGCGATGCCGTCTGTAAACGTCATTAGCTCCCTCATGAACGTCGCCGTTCGACTGTGAGTAGGGCAGTGAAGGGCCCGGTCGGGGAAGCGGCCTAAATGGAACGGGCCGCTCCGCTCTCCCCCTAACACTGTCACCTTGTTAGCACACACACACAGAGCCTCCTCCTCCTCGTCCTCCGGTCGGCTGGGCCAGGCTGCTGGCATCTGGGTCGTGGATTTGTGCGACCTCTCTCTCCTCCCCCTCCTCCCTCACATGCCTCCTGGCTCCTCCTCCTCCTCTTGGCCTCTGATGGTGGTGGGTGGTGGTGGTGGAAGGGATTGTGGTGGTCGTAGTGTATCGATGGTGGTAGCTGTGGTGGTATGGAGGGTCGTTCGTTGGTACTGGGTGATGATTGGGCGGGTCGTCCCGTCGGTACTGGGGTGAGGTCGTGGTACTGACGACAACAGTTGGGGGATGGGATGGGTATAGGGCAGGGAAGTGGCCGATATCACCATACACAGCTGAGGGAGGGCGAGGAGGAGACACCAGGTCATTGGCTGGTATTGCCCCCCATGGTCGCTCAGTGTCGAAGCGACTCCAACAACGCTGGCGACGAGGCGAAGTGCGCTCCTGCACCCTCAGGAGGGTGTGAGAATGCCTCCTTCTCCTCCTCCTCCTCCTCCTTCTCCTCCTCCTCTTCCTCCACCTCCTCCTACCGCTCTCCCTAAACCCTCCCTCTCATTTCCCCTTAGGCGAAGTGCACTCCTGCACCCTCAGCAGTGTGTGAGAACGCCTCCTCCTCCTCCTCCTCCCGCTCTCCCAAAACCCTCCCTCTCCTTTTCCCTTGCCACCAATGTTGTCATCACTACCAACACGACTATTAACACCATCACTTGCCAACATCACAGCCACTCGGCCCCATCATTGATACCAACCATCCACACTGATCTAAACAGATGGATAAAAAGAAGGACGTGGGGTATCTAGAAAACGGATGATTAATCTCCCATACCTATACTGGCTAACCTAGAAAACGGATGATTAATCTCCCATACCTATACTAACCTAAAAAACGGATGATTAATCTCCCATACCTTAGTGACTAACCAGGTGACTGTGGGATGATCACATCTCAGCTCAGCTTCGACTGTAGACGCTCCCCCCACACACCAAGCCACGAGTGACAGACACCCCAGAAAAGACACACGTAATTCGTCCTCAGAATCAAGATTTCTTTTTGAGGGGAAATACTCGATATTTGCAGATCACAGACAGCCATTTAGACTGACGATGCTATTAGGTTCCTCCTCTAGAAGCGAGTTACTAGACACACACACACACACACACACACACACACACACACACACACACACACACACACACACGCACGTACACATGGTCATGATGGGCGAACAGCTGATGGCGTTAATCACTGTGTCCATTTTTCCTTCCCCCTCCACCCACTGAATAATCCCGATCATTAACTCTTCACCCTCGCCCCCTGCAACCAGTGTGCCAACCGGTTGCAGGGAGGCGAGGGTGGCCAGACTGCGTGGGATGTTGTATGTGTTTAGTTCTACGCGGCTTAGGAAAAAAAAAAAAAAGAGCTTGGTCCGGGGACGTGTGTGTTGCTGGGAACAGTGGAACTTTCTCTGGGGTGAGAGAGAGAGAGAGAGAGAGAGAGAGAGAGAGAGAGAGAGAAGAGAGAGAGAGAGAGAGAGAGAGAGAGAGAGAGATTTTGTGTGTAGTGTGTGTGTGTCTGTGTGTATTGTGTGTGTGTGTGTGTATGTGTGTGTGTGTGTGTGTGTGTGTGTGTGTGTGTGTGTGTGTGTATGTGTGAGAGAGAGAGAGAGAGACACAGAGAGAGAGAGAGAGAGAGAATAAGATATATATGTATAGATAGTTACGTATCCGCTACGAGGCGAGATATCACAGAGCGAAATTTTTCCTTTTTTTTTTGGTCCATCCCAATTTTGCAGAAGCCGCCAGTGATATGGGAAATGTTATCTAGAAGTTACCGTGACTTTCAGAGTGGAGGAAACGTCTGCCGATAAGATATCAGGTCCCGCCTCTCCTCCCGTACACAAGGAGGTGATATACATGAGCTTAGAGGAATTAGGCCATGGTTGAACCCCTGTTCAGGCGCGCGCGCACACACACACACACACACACACACACACACACACACACACACACACACACACACACACACACAGTCAGCCAAGCGAGGCAAAAAAGAGAAAAAAAAATGTCTGAAGTTGATTTCAAAATACAAAATGGATTCAGACAAGGGAAGGTGCATGATCAAAGACTTGTGCCTGGGTTCTTATCAAGGAGGCTATGTGATGGGGGGGTTCTATTCAGGTCTGACCAAAGACGGAGAGAGAGAGAGAGAGAGAGAGAGAGAGAGAGAGAGAGAGAGAGAGAGAGAGAGAGAGAGAGAGAGAGAAAAAGACGATGCATAGAGGAAGAAACTGAGAGTTCATACGAGACCACAAGTGTGGGAGAAGTTGCTAGAAATGATTGAGAAACAGAGAAACTGATGGAAATTATTGAGAAACAGATTCAGAAGCTGCCGCAGTTGAGGGAACAACAATTAAAGAAGCAGAGGATAGGGCAAATATAAAAGGAAAAGGAAGTGTGCCATCAGCTGAGAGAGAGAGAGAGAGAGAGAGAGAGAGAGAGAGAGAGAGAGAGAGAGAGAGAGAGAGAGGATTTGGGAATTAGACAATACTGTCAGCGGGTATATGGACTGAGAGTCACCTCAGCTCATAGGAGTGAGAAGACACATTAGCCAGAGGAAGGAAAGGAATAATGACTGGAAAAAAAAAAGAAAAGAAAAGGCTCTAGAAGGGCGTTTTCTGGATATCCTAGAGAAAAAAAAGACAACAACTTTTAAACGAGAGGAAATATCCATCACACAGGATAGAAACTATTGAAAACAGCAGGTATGGGAGCGCGGGGAACGAGAGAGACATGTCTGAGGATCATCAGCAAACTCGGGGAGCAAAGACCGATGCTGTTGGGCAGAGGCGAAGGAACGCTGGAACACACACACACACACACACACACACACACACACACACACACACACACACACACACAAAACACACACAAAAGGGAAAATTAAGTGAAGCTGTAGAAAGAATAATGTGCAATAGTCTCTGATCCGGGTAGACGACGGAAAACACAGGCTAAGCTCAGAGGCCACAGGATTAGTGCTTGTTAGCGAGAAGGGGAGATTAGAGAGAGAGAGAGAGAGAGAGAGAGAGAGAGAGGTTGGTTGATGACTTAAAGCTGAGTGACTTTGCAGGATAGTGGGTGGCACCAAAATTAGAAAGATTTGGGTTAAGCTCGAGGTTTGATAGACGTGAATCATTAGCGATTTTTCATACGGGATAAGGGTCGTATTTCAGGTGAAAAAAAAAAGAAAGGAGGATTGAATGAAAGAAAGAAAAAATAATGCTGATTAATAGGGTACGAAAGGCTATAGTTTCAGTACTGAAAGAAAGAAGAATTGGTGGATATGATCAACGTAAAAAAGGTCTGCCAGTTTTGATAACATTTGATCTGGTGTCAGGTAGCCAATAGGTATTAAGCAGGATAGGAAACTTAAAAGTATGATCCAGTATAGGGTATCCATCAGACACAAGAAAGCAAGGGTAGAGACAGGAGGGAGAAGCGAGGAATATAATCAGACGGCAAAGAATGGGAGATCCCAAATGAGGCAAGAGGACAACGGAATAGCCTCGCCACTGCACGCAGAAATCTGGATATGATAATAGTATTTGGACGAGTCTGATTGAGAGTAACGTATACAAACACATTTAGACTGGTAATGACTAGCATAGAACGTTAAGGATTCAAGAACCGGATTAAAGAGAAATGGCCCCTGATAGTGATGGGGTTTATAAGATACAAACCTTTGTAAAGGGCTAAGATCTCCCTTGTTCTAAGGATGCATGATCGACAAAGAAGGAAAGAGATGACAAAGGAAGAGGAGGATTGGCCCTCCTGATGTGAAGAGTACCCGTAGAGAAAGTAGTAAGCAGTGCATAGTGATGTTATTGAGATGTAATCATCCATAGAAGGTGAATGATCCGGAGGAAGTGGACTATGCAAAGAGCGACGGAATAACTTTGATGGTGCTTGAGACAGTAGAACGAACACTACTCAGAATTGGGTAAAGTGCTAGTCATGAGGGATCTCAGCTGTAGAGCGACTTGACTTGAGAAATGTAGATTCTCATGGAGACAGAGAGAGAAAGAGAGAATTGGTTCTCATGGAGACAGAGAAAGGGAGTCTTGGAGTGACAAGTTCTTCGAGGATACGCAAGAACATTTCCTCTGCCGGCGTGTTGTTGAGCACACTAGGATCAGAGACAGTGATGCACCATCACTATTAGATCTTATCAGTATGTATTGCAAGATGGTTGTTGAGAGTCTTACCTGTGATACACCAACTGGACAAAAAGTGTTCATGAAACTGGAGTTTGCTTCTGGGGCAAATGAAGACACAGAAGACACCAGCACTGGAACCCGACTCGAAGTGTGAGATTATATATAATCGTAGGAAATTATACAGACCCTTAATTTTTGTAACGACAATAATGGGAAAACGGAGTGCAGTACCCAGGAAACCACGGCATTGCGGTGGTAGCAGTTTTCTGTGGAGTATACAATAAGTTGAGAACATGGGTTCCTTTTACCCCCCAGACGCGGAGCGAAGGACAGAGAAAGGGGAGAGACGAGAAGGTTTGGTATAAGATTTATAAAAGCGAAGGAGCTCAACAATGTCCTTTGACGGAGACAAAGGCGGAGCCCAAGTTATCCAGCAGTTGAAAGGTGCATAAGGGAACAAGAAACGCCAACAATAGCTGGACGCGGAACGACGAACAGAGGAAACTTTTTTAAAAAAAAAAAAAAAGAAATATTGCGCGCGAAGCAAGAGACGGTCCAGCAGTTTTCCACCAATTCATCAAGACTAAATTGTTCAATTAAAGAGCAGCGAATAAGGTCAGTGGTTTCGGAGAGTAAGACCTTTTTCTTTTGAGGGGAGAGGAGAGAGGTGTCAAGATATGCAAGAAGTGGGGTGATAAAGTTCAATAGTGTTTTCCCTATAGGTGTAGGATCGGTGTCCTACGAGCGTAGGAGTCCCTCCTCGTACAGTACAGACAGGTAGTTACACACACACACACACACACACACACACACACACACACACACACACACACACACACACACACACGCCGTTTATTCGCTCATGATTTGCGTATCTAAACACGGACTCAGAATAGGAAAAAAGCTATGTTTCCCAAATGATGGTGTGAAAAGAGAGAAGGTAAATGGTGAGTGGAGAGGGGAGAGAAAGGCAGCTGGTGGTGGGAGGGGAGAGAAAAGAGAAAAGAGAGTGAGTAGAGAGGAAGAGAGAGAGGGAGAGAGAGAGGAAAAGAGCAAGTACTCTGTGCTCAGGTGGTGAGCCAGGAGAATGCTACCACTCGTCATAGTATTGGCAGATTGTTACGCTGGGTCCTCGTGCGTGGTGTAGTGATCCGCAGGGGACGGACGAACAGGAGCAGCGGTCCGCAAGGGGACGGACGAACAGGTGCAGCGGTCCGCAAGGGGACGGACGAACAGGAGCAGCGGTCCGCAAGGGGACGGACGAACAGGAGCAGCGGTCCGCAAGGGACGGACGAACAGGAGCAGCGGTCCGCAAGGGAAGGACGAACAGGAGCAGCGGTCCGCAGGGGACGGACGAACAGGAGCAGCGGTCAGGAGCGGTACAACAGACGGATAGGCGAGGCGTTCCACTTCGTATGTAGATAGACGGGTACAGCGGTCCGTAGGGAATAGACGGGTAGGTGCCGCTGTCTGCGGTGGACGGATGGACGGGTGCAGGAGCCATCAGGAGACAGACGAACGGCTTCAGTAATACGGATGGAATGGATAGACGGGTGTAGCGGTCCGCGAAGAAGATACAGGCAGATGCTTGCGCCATGATGTGGGATGATCCTATAATCTCCCTTCGATGTATCCCAGTAGCGCTTCTCCTTCTCTAGACACAAGCAAGGCATAGGGGTCATTTAACATCCCTCCTTGTATTTTGGAATGTGTCATTGAGCCTGCGCCTGTGCTTGCTCGTCTGTTTAGCTCCACCCCATCTTCTCTTGCTCGATTCCACGTCTCGTTGCGACTGTCTTTATACAAACATGGATTTGGAAAGGCTTGTCCAGTGAGGCAGATGCAACCGTCGTTAAGTTTAATGCCTCTGTAACCCCAGTTTCATTTCATTTCATTTCTCTCTCAAAAGATCCCCCTCCCCCCTCGCAACTTTCCCATCTCCTCTGACGGCTCGTACGTAGAACACCACCACTCAAATGAACATGCTTAGTATCATCGCAACGTCTAATCTCCCTTGGAAACTGGAGTACGCAAAGAAAGGGACTGATTGTCCCTGGTGTGGGGCATTGCCTTCATTGAGGAGGAGGTTCTAGTCGCACACCCTCTCTTGACAGGGGGTCGAGTCCAAAGGGACCCTTACGTGTCATCTCTGCCAATCTGCCCTGAACACTTGACCTAATTAACCTACGCCGCAGGGCGTTGGTTCTCTTTCTCTTTTCTATGTATATTA
>NC_092238.1:7661308-7698808 GCF_036320965.1 Panulirus ornatus | reverse complement strand
GGAGGAACCTGGGCTAGGGAGAAAAACTTGACAGCCACTGTCGTGCCGGCTGGCTGCGCCGTCGGCACTGACTATCCTTCTGAATACGCAGATGGGGAGCGCCCGCCTCCCTGGTCGGTGGTTGCCTACCATCCACCACCTGTGTGTGTGTGTGTGTGTGTGTGTGTATGTGTGTGTGTGTGTGGGTGTAGGAATGTGCGGGGTAGGACAGTGAGGTAGGGTGATGGGAGACTGTTGGGTGGGAGAGGAGGTAGTGGGAGATTGCTGGGTGGGAGGAGAATAAATGGGAGATTGTTGGGTGGGAGGGGAGTGAGTGAGTGGGAGATCGTTAGCTGGGAAAGGGGAGTGAGTGAGTGGGAGATCGTTAGCTGGGAAAGGAGTGAGTGAGTGAGTGGGAGATCATCGTTGGGTGGGAGGGGAGTGAGTGAGTGAGTGAGTGGGAGATCGTTGGAAGGGGAGTGAGTGAGTGAGTGGGAGATCGTTAGCTGGGAAAGGGGAGTGAGTGAGTGGGAGATCGTTAGCTGGGAGGGGAGTGAGTGAGTGAGTGGGAGATCATCGTTGGGTGGGAGGGGAGTGAGTGAGTGAGTGAGTGGGAGATCGTTGGGTGGGAGGCTGGGGGTAGTCGTCATCGTATTGACCGCCTGCAGTTCTCCCACCTGCTTGGTAGTGTCAGGCCGGGCGCTAGTCCACCTCTCTTCCTCCTCCCGACAGACACACACACACACACACACACACACACACACACACACACACACACACACACACACACACACACACACACACAAGCACACACACACACACACACACACACACACACACACACACACACACACACGCACTAATTGATTAGACTGCGAAAACGAACGCCACAGAGAAGGCTAAAAGAAAATCGTATGGTAATGTGAGTAAGTGGAAGAGATGGGGCTGCCCCCCCCCCCCCCCCCTCACGAGAGTAGACCTCCTCCTCCCTATATACTTGCTATAGACAGCTCATCACGCAGTGTTGGTCGAGGTTCAAGCAATCAGGCAAGCAAAACCCCACCACCCCCACACAAACACCAACCCCACACACACTAACCCCACCCCATTATCCTGTGAAGGTCTTTGCGCATAAGGTTTCCCTAAGAGTATATTCAAGATCTTCTCCTCCAACGCTTCATCCTCCTCTCTCCAACCATCATGGCCTCCAACACCACTTTGTTAACTCCGTCATTATCGCCTTCTCCATCATCTTGGCCTCCAACACCACTCCGTTAACTCCGCCGTTATCGATCGCCTCTCCACCACCACATCTTCCCCACTGTCATCACTGCTCCCCCCCCCCCCTACAATCTCCCCCACTCCCCCTATATCTTATCAGTTGGGCGATATGACGGGCGGCGCCCATACGTTTGTCGCCGTTTCCCCGCCGCAGCCAGGCAGCGTCGGGAACAGACGAAAGCTGGCCTCCCAGGCTGAGCCTTTCAATGAGGGATCCTCGTTCGATTCTCTCTTCTGCCCCTGTCTTTGGAGTCGTAATGCCGGGAGGGGACGGTTTCCATGCACTTAGCTCCTGCCCCACTGGGGATATGATGGTAGTATTCGTACTTCTGTATCCCCAAAGTTTATTGTTATATACAGATTAATTAGACAGGGTCGAGCGCATAGGTTCGGATCCTGGTTACGGCAGTGGGTCCACAGTCAACCCAGCTGTTCATCCTCCCCTAGGGGTTGGTTGATAAAATGGTACTTGGCTCAAGCTAGGATATATATATATATATATATATATATATATATATATATATATATATATATATATATATATATATATATATAACCTATTGAAAGAGAATCATGTCATTATGACAATTCTTCAAATAAGTGTCGCAGAGAAGCGAAAGAAATCGCCTTTTTTTTCCGGTAAGAAAAAAAAGAAAATGTCAGACATTGGTTGTGCTTAGGGCTCTCCTCAGTAGCTACAGAAACTCAGATAGATATACGAATGAAAGAAAAAAATAGATGATAATTTCGAACGTTAAATCAAATTGGGTAATAAGTTCCCCTTTGAGGCTCCCGTTTGGCATGGAGGCAGAACAGTTGGTTGTATGGACTTTTGGAAGGAGGACAGTGACCACAGAGAGTGAGAGAGAAAGAGAGAGAGAGAGAGAGAGAGAGAGAGAGAGAGAGAGAGAGAGAGAGAGAGAGAGAGAGAGAGAGAGAGAGAAGAGGGGGTAACGCGCTTTCCTCACGCCCCTCACCCACCCACCTACCTACCGTCAGCAGCCCACCCCCACCCACCAACCGTCAGCAGCCCACTTATCCCTCATCCACCCACCCACCCACCGTCAGCAGACCATTCCCTCATCTACCCACCATAAGCAGCCCTCACCCACCCATCCACCGTCAGCAGCCCAACACCTCTCACCCACCCACCCACCGTCAGAAGCCCACCCGCCTGCCACCCGCAGCCGAGAGAGGGAGAGAGAAAAAAAGAGAAAGACCTTTCCATCATAGGATTTATCCTCGCGTTAAGGCCAGCCATATATGAACAGAAGACCCACGACTGTGTCTGGTGAATGTCGAGCAGACCTCGGCTCTCTCTCTCTCTCTCTCTCTCTCTCTCTCTCTCTCTCTCTCTCTCTCTCTCTCTCTCTCTCTCTGGGGATATGGACAGGGGGGGGAGAGATGTCTGTTCGTCCTCACGCACCCCCAACAAGAGATAGCAAGGTAAAAATATAGACCAGCTTATGGATAACAGAAGGCCAGTGCTGGCTTCTTCTTCGTTCACCCTCTCCCCCCAAACCCTCTACCCTTTACCTCTTCCCCTTCCTCCTTCCCCTTCCTCCTCCTCCTTCCCCTTCCTCCTCCTCCTCCTCCTCCTCAGCAGAGGGTCATCCATGTAATGGTAAACGAGACCATCCGATGCGGAGAAAAGACCACCCCCCAGGCCTCTTCAGGACAATGGCTCGTATAGCAATTTAGAACTAACTTGGCTCCATTTCCCCTCCCCCCCCTTCCCCCCTCCCTCAACCCCCACCCTCCCCCCACCTCCCATCTACTCAAGGCCTCCCGACTTTTGTGTGTGTGTGTATGGGGGGAGGAAAATGATTTTGGGTCGCATCTATAACTTTTCTGTTATTATTAGTAGTAGTAGTATTTTCCATATTGTGCTGTAATCCTGTTCGTAATGAACGGTTTATATATATATATATATATATATATATATATATATATATATATATATATATATATATATATATATATATATATATATATATATAATATATATATATATATATATATAATATATATATATATATATATATATATATATATATATATATATATATATATATATATATATATATATATATATTGACTTAGAGTTAGCCAGAGGCATATATATAGATATGTAGATGTAGTTTATCAGTGTGGCGTAGAGATAATCTTAGGTTATGCCAACAGTCCTCACACAGAAACGAAGGACTGGGGAACAGAAGGTGGTGAAGATGGACATAGACAAAACAGTCTTAACAAATCATTTTGTTTTCGTTTTCTTCACACGCTGGTTGAGATGCAGCTCCTGTTCTTGTAGCGGTTTGCGGACTCAGTGTGTGTGTGTGTGTGTGTGTGTGTGTGTCTGATGTGGTTGTAATGCAGTGTGTGTGTGTGTGTGTGTGTGTGTGTGTGTGTGTGTGTGTGTGTGTGTGTGTGTGTGTGTACGCTGGCTCGAGTGGTCATACGTGTATACTTTATATATGATCATGTCTATGTGTTCCCTTTTGTACATACATGTGTTTTCCCTTGTACATATATATATATATATATATATATATATATATATATATATATATATATATATATATATATATATATATATATTCCCTTGTATATACTTTATTCATGTTGTGTTTGTAAATAACTAGTTAGTTCTCCAAAGTGATTGTCCCAATCACTCCCTTATGTATACCCATAGATACACATGTTTACCCATGCCCCATCCCTTGTATGTATTCCCATGTATGCCCATGTACTCTCACACTTCTTCTGTTTCCAGGACAAGCATCCTATAGGCCAGCTATATGACAGGAAAGGGAAAGGCTGAGGCTAGACCTTACCATTGGTATGTAGGACGAATTGGCATGTGAGGGTTACCCTCCCTTAGCTTCAGAAGGGAGGCGCCCTTTAGCCTAACCGGGTTTCAAAGCCAAAAATTTTTTTGGGCCCCTTACGGCGCTAGCTCCATTAGCACCCGCATACGTCCATAGAAACCCAAATATTTTATTCCTAATTACAAAATATAGTCGAGAATTTTGCACCTAATATATTTTTTTTATTGCTTTGAATTCGTCGAATGATTATTATTTGATTTGATTCACGCCTTTCACGTGTTTTATAGAAACGCACACACACACGGAAATACACACACCAGCTTTTTTTTATTTTTGTGTGTGTGTGTGTGTGTGATTACCTATAGAAAGGTAGATGAATTATGCACAGCCCCTTATGCAAATCTTATCTCCTTTAACTTAGAAAGCTCCAGAATTTTACAAACTCATATAAGAGTTTTAATAGGATATTTATATATATTTTTTTGATGTATGTGTGTGTGGGTGTGTGTATGTGAGGAGAACTGTGGAATGGTAGAGAGGACAATGCACTAATTTATGTATATATATATATATATATATTTTTCTTTTTGATCCATACCTAGATTTTCCTCTTAGAAATGCTTTAGATTTAGAATATAAAGACTGTGGTGTGTGTCACATGCCACACTGAGGTAGTGGATAAGTTTTTTTCTCTTAGTCTTAAAGAATCTCTTGATTGCATTTTTAACACTCCTCATAGACCTGTCTAGTTAGATTCACTCACTGTTCTCTCATTCATGAGTTATTGAATATTATTGATGGATTTATTCTAAGATGTGTTCCCTATGAGTCTTGTCTCGATCCTGTAGTCCTCATTACCTGTCTCAGCCCGTCTTGTCCTCATGACCTGTCTCAAACCGTCTTGTCCTCATGACCTGTCTTCAGTATCCTTGTCCTATTGACCTCTCATAAATCCTCTTCATGACCTGTCTTCACTCTCCTCGTCCTCATGACCCCGTCTTAAAACTCCTAGTCCCCCATGACCTGTCTTCAGTCGCCTGGTTCCTCATGACCTAAGATAGGTCTCTCCATGACCTATCATTTATCATGGGTCGAGAAGATATCTCATGTTTGCCCTTTCGGTATCTTCCTCCTGCATTTCTCCCCTTATAGTGAAATAGGTAAGGACATTTAGATGTATGATTGGTGTATAGTAACCATACATGATGTATGTGTTTTGATGGTAGGAAATTTGATATATATATATATATATATATATATATATATATATATATATATATATATATATATATATATATATATATATATATATATATATATATATATATATATATATATATATATATATATATATATATATTCCAGATGTTAAGTAATCATAGATAAGGGTGTAGATGCATAGTAATCATAGGTAATTGAGAGTGTAGTCTTAAGTAATCATGAGTAATTAAAACGTGACCTTGTGGCCGTAGGAGTATGAGAATATGAGGATATGGAAAGGTGAGTGGAAGGTGAGGAATTCCCTCACTCCCTCCGTCGGCTGTATCAGGTAAGAACCACCACCACCAATACGTCCCGCCCTCCTTCGTACGATCGACGGTAAGTACTACCCTCCCTCCCTCCTTCCTTCTTCGTTCTTACCTGCGGCAGGTGTTTTATGGGGTCCTGTGTGGGGGAGAGGGAGAGGGTATATATATATACATAGGTAGACCAGATAACAGAAGACCTGATGGTCTGTGACGAGGGTATCTGCCTAATAAATGTATATATAAATGGGAACTTGGGTGGTAATGCTATTGGATGGACAGAGGGAGATAGAAGGAGAGAGGGAGAGAGAGAGAGAGAGAGAGAGAGAGAGAGAGAGAGAGAGAGAGAGAGAGAGAGAGAGAGAGTGGAGGCAGAAATGAAGGTGAACGGGTATTTCGTTGTATTGTAACCCACCCTCGCGTGTGATGAGTTGCGTCGCAAGCTTACAACACAGGTTTAAATCGAGGCATCTGACTTGTTTGTTGTGTCGAGAGCTCACACCACAGCTGCTATTGAGACATCCGACTTGTTTGTGGTGTCGAGAGCTCACACCACAGCTATGACTTAAAAGCACACGCCTCTTTTCCTGTATCACTTGGCGCTTCTGCCACTCCTCTGTACCTGCATTCAGGGCCAGCGATAAAGGTGTGGGGGTGAGGAGGAGGTGAGGGAGGTGGCCGTTGTGGAGGGCGGATGTTCAAGGTGCAACTCACTCGAGTCCCGGGCTCAAGTGGGGGAGCCCGGGGTCAAGGGGGCCCGAGGTCAAGGGGGCCCGAGGTCAAGGGGAGGCCTGATGTCAAGGAGGAAGGGGGGGGGCGAGGTCAAGGAAAAATTTTAAGTACGTGGATACTATGATTGAATAGGGATACCTTAATTAAAGATTACTGATTGGTGGATCCTTTAAGGATGAACAGATGATTAAAGGGGTATAAGCACCTCCCCCCCCCCCCCCATCCGTCCCTTAGATTAGGGAAGGTGGGGTTGGAGGGCCCGAAAATAGAAGGATCAGGGTCCAGGATTTTATCATCTGTGGCCCTGAATTACATTACCGTAATCCACCTACGTATATTCAATGTTCAAAAGTTCATCTCTTTCGATTCACATGTTCAAATTTCTCCTTTTCTTTTTTTTTTTCATTGGTATCTGTAGAAAAACGTCTTTGCATATACAGACAGGAGAGACTTTTTGCAAAGAAATTGGAGCATCTGGTATGATTTCAACCCTAGAAGGACTTAACGCCACATAAGCAATGCTATCGGAGGGAAGGAAGGGAAAAAAGATACCAGATACGAGTGTCTTTCAGGAGGTCAGAGTTCACAGAGGGAGGGAGGGGGGTAGGACTGAAGAGGTCATAGGTCAGAGCTTGCCCGAAGTCAGAGGCCATGATGTGACATCGGTGGAGGGGTAGATCAAAGGTCACAGTCTATCTGAAGGTAGGTCATTGTTTGTCCCGAGGAAAACATGAGAAAGACATGACAGAAGACCTAATGGTCTTGTAAGGAGTTTACCTGCTGGAGACCAGTCATAGAAAGTTGAATTCCTAACGTGTCTAAGAAAGATTCAGACAACTGAAGCAGAGGTCTCCTCGCTGCCAGCCACTATAGATGGAGACAGTGAAGTAGAAGGCTCCTTTCTACCCACCACTATAGATGGAGACAGTGAAGTAAAAGGCTCTTTCTACCCACCACTATAGATGGAGACAGTAGAGCAGAAGTGTCCTCCCTACCTTACCACTATAGATGGAGACAGTAGAGCAGAAGGCTGCTCCCTACCCACCACCATAGATGGAGTCAGTAGAGCAGAAGTGTCCTCCCTACCTTACCACTATAGATGGGGACAGTAAAACAGAAAGTTCCTCCCAACCCAGTGTTATAGATGGGGATAGTACAGTAGAAGGCTCCTCCCTCTCCAGCTCGCTTTTAGGTCCATCAGCCAGTGGGTAGATAGCTTTGAATACCACGTAATACCAAGAGAGAATACTGGCATGGAGATTCTATAGGAAAAGATGACTGGAAACACATTTTGAATAGATCTCAGCCTCGGGGTCGCCTGAAGAGGAAGCATCCAAACCTTTAATCTGCAGAGGAAAAAAAAAATGGACAGAAAAGGAAAAATGGTTATATTGTTGACATTTAAACTGGCTTTTTTGATATTACTGATGATTGATACCATCAAAATACATGTCTAGTCGTGACATAAATGCATTGATACATTGACGAAACGCATTGGTACTGTATTCAAGACTTGCATGACTCCACTACTGCAAAAACAGAATGGAAAAAGGGGTCCTTTTTTTTTTTTTTTTTTTTGCTTTGTCGCTGTCTCCCGCGTTTGCGAGGTAGCGCAAGGAAACAGACGAACGAAATGGCTCAACCCACCCCCATACACATGTATATACATACGTCCACACACGCAAATATACATACCTACACAGCTTTCCATGGTTTACCCCATACGCTTCACATGCCTCGATTCATTGTGAAGCGTCTGGGGTAAAACATGGAAAGCTGTGTAGGTATGTATATTTGCGTGTGTGGACGTATGTATATACATGTGTATGGGGGTGGGTTGGGCCATTTCTTTCGTCTGTTTCCTTGTGCTACCTCGCAAATGCGGGAGACAGCGGCAAGAAAAAAAAAAAAAAAAAGGACCCCTTTTTCCAGGGTTTCCTGCTACCCAAAGCTGCGCTATACTCAGTAGCAGAGACAATAAGGTTCCTTTCAAAGCAGATACTTCTTTGCCGAGGACTGACTCTTGCTTCGTCAACTGACGATGGTACAGCCTCGCCACAGGTGACTTTTCACTCGCACTGTAACCACATGATGGCGGAGAACAGTAACACACACACACACACACACACATATATATGATATGTGTGTGTGTGTGTGTGTGTGTGTGTGTGTGTGTCACAGGTATATCTGAGAAGGTGAGGGGTCATGTTGTGCCGTAGGATGTCAGACATTTCAGTGTGTATAAGGTCAGAGATCACATTGTACCGATGCCGAGACGAGTCGCGGCTTCATCTTGGCAAATTTGCATACGAGCATTGTATACCTCAAGATGATTTTTGCAGGCAGGCTAGCTCATCTATACGTAGCAACAGGCAAGGTAGATAAGGGTCTGGAAGCGCCCGCCCCCCAAAAGAGCCAGACACTGCGAAGAACCAGAGAGAAAAAGGGATTGAAGTCTGGCCTTTCGTCTTTCGACGGGAATCCATTTTTTTTGAGAGAAGATGTTCCTCTTTGTCTGCTTGAGGGTCTGTTGTACTTCGTTGTCCCACGGCCAATGGACTGCAGAGGAGATTTTTGTCCTAGTGTGTGTCAGGTGCAGTTGCAGTATTGCTGGGGTATTAGGCAACGGGAAGCCAGAAGTGTAGGAGTCTCAAAGTCAGACATGAAGAAGGAAAACAAATGCTTTTATATGAAAGAAAAGACGCTTTATATCCGCTTAGGAAAAAAAGTGGCTTTTGTTGGCGTTTTATAGGTGGCTTTTGTTGGCTTTTAAGAGGTGGCTTTTGTTGGCTTTTTAGAGGTGGCTTTTGTTGGCTTTTTAGAGGTGGCTGCTGTTGGCTTTTTAGAGGTGGCTTTTGTTGGCTTCTTAGAGGTGGCTTTTGTTGTTTTTTTAAGAGGTGGCTTTTGTAGATCTCGCCTTTGATACTGAGTGTTCTCCAGTATCATTCGAGACTGGTAGGTCGCTTAATTTTCCAATGTGTGTCGTGAACTGAGAGTGTGGTCTGCACGGCTTTTGGAAACTGGCGTTCGGTGGATGGTCTTGATATAGAAAACGGCCCTTAAGACCAACTTGCGATACCTCAAAACCTTTATCACATGTTCTGGGGGTACCTACACCCAGAATCTGGGGTCTCTGGGGGTTATTAACCTTTTGCCCCGTCAAAGAACGACACACAGAAACTCTCGAAGAAAAAAAGAAAATATACATATTAGATCCAGATATGTTTGCCCGTCAAAGAATGACACTCACACAAACTCTTGAAAATATACATATTAGATCCAGACATTTTAGAAATATTGTCAGTGTAGGTTTGACTGATGACCCTTTGAAAGGACGAGCCAAAATATGCTTTTTGGTATAGATAGCTTTTTTTTCGATTTCTATTTTTCCTAAAGATCGACGAACAACCATTAGGTAATGGAGCTTTACGAAGTCCACAGAATCAGTCCAACTTAGGATGACGAAGGTCACTCGTCTTGACCCCCCCTCAGGTCAACAGGGGTCAGGGGTCGAAAGATATGATTGAAAAAAAAAAGAACAGAAGAAAAGAAATCGGAATGGCGTCAGGGGTCAGAAGATATAACTGAATGAAAATGAAAAGAAATTTATTATGGTATTGAGTTCTGGAAGATGTGAATTACTTGATGTTGTAGATGATTTTAAGTCAGGTTCGCGTTGGGGTAAATATATATAGGTCGACGTACATGTAGTCGAATGAAATTATATATATTTGACACACACACACACACACACACACACACACACACACACACACACACACACACACACACACACACACACACACCATTTCAGGCAGTACGCCCGATTAGCTTGAGTGAATCGAAGAGAATTTTCTCTCCCAGATTTAAAACTTTCTGGGCCTTGGTAGCAGAGAATGAGGAGGGGAATTTGGCGGGTATTAAATTCTCACTGTGGAACGTGAGAGGATTATCTGAGAATTTGTGTCAGGATGGGGAGATGAGATAGATAAGGATTGATAAGGGTTGATAGATTGTGATGTGAGGGGGCAGTGTGAGGTGGGTATGTGTGTGTGTGGTGGGGGGTTAGAAGAGGGATGGCTGGATGAGGAAGAGGAGGAGGAGGAAGGGAGAGAATGGTTAGGATCAAGGAGGAGGAGAGAGAGAGAGAGAGAGAGAGAGAGAGAGAGAGAGAGAGAGAGAGAGAGAGAGAGAGAACGAACCATGATAACTGAAGAGTCAAAAAGAAAACGAAAAATTATAGGAAACCTACTTTGAGGCAAGGTAAGCATGGATATGCAGACGACACGAGGGAACGCTGAAACGAAACACGATGTATATATATATATATATATATATATATATATATATATATATATATATATATAATATATATGTATGGACTGACACAGAACTATGGACTAGGGGAGGAGGGATGAGGTGGTGGCGAAGATTCAACCAGACGAAGAATACATATTCGTGAGGAATATTCCGGGACAGTTTTTTTTCAATTTTTTTCTCGTTCTCTATTCCTTTTTTTACGTTTTTTTTTTTTGTATTCTATTCAGTTCCATTATCAATGTGGAAACGGCCCGTTAGATTTGGTTAGGCGGTCGCTATAGGGCTGAGGTGGAGGGGCGGGGGTTCTGACAGAATAGGTGGGAAAATGGGTTTCTCTATTTCGGAGAGAGGGAAAAATATGTTTGGCGTGAAGGAAATTGGGTGAAAAAAAAATAATGGGGTGAAGACAAACGACCCTTCCCCCCCCCCCAAAAAAAAAAAAAGAAAATAAAAGGAAATTACGAAGCCTATTTATAACGCGATAAATGTGAAAACTTTTTTTTTTTTTGATAAATGGAATGAAATTAAGAATTCCATTCCAGCGAGGGAAATTGGACATCCTCCCTGAATAATGAAATAGGGAGATGACGTGACCTGTGAAACCACCGGTATGTATACCTGACGAAGCCACGAGCGGGCTACTCACTCGCACGTCGATATGGCATCCACCTTACCCTCCCACCAGCAAGTAGCGCGACATTCTTAAGAAAACAGGTATAGGGAAAATGGGCGTTTAGTTGACGATAATGATTATTTAAGTTCACGTATAAAGTACACATAATTTGGGGTACTTAAATCCATCTTACCCTCCCACTAGCAAGTAACAAGTGTCTACACCCGAGTCAAGTCGTGGTACTCATGTTTTTTTTTTCACTCGTACTTAAGTCCTGACATCAACGTGTCGAGTGAGACTCGACCTAGGCGAAAGGATCGGTGGCGGTTCGAACCGATACCTCCCCTCAGGGGATTGAAGTGTAGCAGTCGCTTCATCCCTTTTGATGGAAATGTGTGGGGGGAAAAAAGGTGAAAGCCTAGTGGCAACGGGAAGGTATAGGTCACTTCTTGGATGAAGACAAGTGACTGATGAAGGAGAGAGAGAGAGAGAGAGAGAGAGAGAGAGAGAGAGAGAGAGAGAGAGAGAGAGAGAGAGAAGCATTACCCCGGGTAAAAGTAAGTCTTTCCAGGGATCTGATGAGATCAGGGAAATTCGCAGGATGGAAGGAGGAGGGGAAAAAAAGAAAAACTCAATGATTCAGCCGCGTTGGGAAAAGACGACGTCTGTAATGCTAGGAGTTGCGATAATGCATGAAGAGAACTGCGGTTCGTGGGCCTCGCTATACTGCTGGGCTATTGGTGAATTTGTGTGTGTGTGTGTGTGTGTGTGTGTGTGTGTGTGTGGGATAGGAGTGAGGGACAGTGGAGGGCGTCAGTGGTGCAGGCCCTCTCTAGTGGCGGCTTCCTCTCCCACCACTGAGGCACTTCCACCCTCTTGTGGACCAGTCCATTCACCCAACTCCCTGGGTAATTGCTATCCACTGGGTAAATGCCACCCACTGGATAAATACTGTCCACTGGGTAGATGCTATCCACTGGGTAAATGCTATCCTCTGGGTAAATGCCACCCACTGGGTAAATGCCACCCACTTGGTAAGTGCTATCCACTGGGTAAATGCCACCCACTTGGTAAATGCCACCCACTGAGTAAGTGCTATCCACTGGGTAAATGCCACTAAGCTCCGTTGTTTCCCTTCCTTCCTCCCAGCCGACGCCTGGTACCCCCACGTATTACTAGAACTCCTCCACAAGTGGCGAATGAAAAGCCTTCAGTTGGCTGTGGAGCTTGCTTGACACTCCGGGGCTGGGAATCGAACCGAGTCCCGCAGATTTAGGGCCGGGGACGCTGATTGCCCCAACAGGAAAAGGCCGGGATGTGTTACGGCAACGCAGTGAAGACAGGGAAGATGTCTTGGGCGTAAGAGGGTGAGATTGCGAGGTAGGGGGGAAGGGGGGTGTCAGAGACGCGGGCGATGGACTTGTGTGGTTTACTGAACTGCTCAAGGGACGCAGTGTCTGCGTATTTCCCCTCGCTCGCTCAACGCCAACACCTGGCGTCGTGTTGCGCCTCCTCCTCCTCCTCCTCCTCCTTGTCCTTCGCCGCCAGCGCCCTCGGCATCACACTGGGGTCAATATCGGCAAATCCATTTCCGCCACTCTCCTTCCATTACAGCCCTATCTCTTCTCATTGCACGCCTCATTTGGCCTCTATTGCTGTATCTTCCCTCACCGCGTTCCTCACTTTCTCATTACTGTCAGATGCTTCCTCATTCGGTCATTACTCCAGTGCCGACGCTGTGCTGTGTGGCAGCTGTTGGCGTCCTGTGTGTGTGTGTGTGTGTGATTACTGTTTGCGTGTTAAGGGGAGAGAGTTTTACACTCCTGTTGATTTGTCTCTTTACCGTATATATATATATATATATATATATATATATATATATATATATATATATATATATAGAGAGAGAGAGAGAGAGAGAGAGAGAGAGAGAGATGAGAGAGAGAGAGAGATGAGAGAGAGAGAGAGAGAGAGAGAGAGAGAGAGAGAGAGAGAGAGAGAGAGATATGAGAGAGAGAGAGAGAGAGAGAGAGAGAGAGAGAGAGAGAGAGAGAGAGAGAGAGAGAGAGAGAGAGATGAATCGACTGATAGATTGGATTTGATTGATTGAATGATAGATGCATAGATAGATGGACAGATAGATAGATAGACAGATAGATAGATAGTCAGATAGATGTATACCACTGAATATTACAGTGTGTCAGAAGATGGTCTTGTGGGTCTGTCACAACAGAAGACGTACAGAGTGCGTACCGGCGACGCCCTCACACGCACCCGGTGTGTTGGCTCAGTGACAGCAGCAGTTAGAGTGCGTAGGCCACACACACTGGAGTGCGCTAGCGGCGTGGTCGCCTCGCACTCGCCTCGGAAATCGCAGGACAGTGGTTCGAGGTCGTCGGAGGGGGATAGGTCGCTTGTTGACACTCGTTACGTGTCCTGTCGTATCGTAGACCACGTTTTCTGTTGTATGGTAGACCACGTTTTCTGTTGTTTCGTAGACCACGTGTTTTCTGATGTATCGTAGATCACGTTTTCTGTCGTAGACAACGTTTTCTCTTGTATCTTAGACACGTTTTCTGTTGTATCGTAGACAACGTTTTCTCTTGTACCTTAGACACGTTTTCAGTTGTATCGTAGATCACGTTTTCTCTTGTATCTTAGACACGTTTTCTGTTGTAGACCGCGTTTTCTGTTGTATTGTAGACCACGTTTTCTCTTGTATCCTAGACTTCGTTTTCTATCGTACCCTGGCCCACGTTTTCTGATTTATCCTAGACTACGTTATTTTTTTGTATCCTAGACTACATTTTCTGTTGTATCCTAGACTATACTGTATGTTCCCTCCAAAAGGTCAAAGGTCAATTCTCATGCGAGAAAATATTGACCCCAATCCCCAGCTGCAGTATTGCCAAATCCCACCTGAACATACACCCTACTAACAAGACAGTGTTACCAGAACTATACCATACCCCCCATCCCCTGTGAAATACCTCCCTTATCACTGTTGCCAAAACTATTACACCACAAGAGACCTCTGGTGTCAGGGACTCGCCATCTGTCACGCGCTTCTGTCACGCGCTTCTGTCACGCGCGCCTTCTGTCAACCCATCCTGTCTCTTTCCCCAGCTGTACTGTCACTCCGTCCATCTCCGTCAGTTCTCCTTCTGCTGCGTTATGAGCTTTCCTAGAGTCTGCTGTCATTCTGTTAGCTTGGTTAGCTTGGAAATCACTCTTGTTAGCTTGGTTAGCTTGGAAATCACTCTTGTTAGCTTGGTTAGCTTGGAAATCACTCTTGTTAGCTTGGTTAGCTTGGAAATCACTCTTGTTAGCTTGGTTAGCTTGGAAATCACTCTTGTTAGCTTCGTTAGCTTGGAAATCACTCTGTTAGCTTGGTTAGCTTGGAAATCACTCTTGTTAGCTTGGTTAGCTTGGAAATCACTCTGTTAGCTTGGTTAGCTTGGAAATCACTCTGTTAGCTTGGTTAGCTTGGAAATCACTCTGTTAGCTTGGTTAGCTTGGAAATCACTCTTGTTAGCTTGGTTAGCTTGGAAATCACTCTTGTTAGCTTGGTTAGCTTGGAAATCACTCTTGTTAGCTTGGTTAGCTTGGAAATCACTCTTGTTAGCTTGGTTAGCTTGAGACTTAATAATGTCAGCTTGGTAAGCTTGAATACTTTTTCTGTCACCATCGTCAGCTCGAGACTCATTCGCTCAGCTTCGTCAGCTTGAGATTCATTCTGTCAGTTCCTCAAGCTTGAGACTTACTCCGTCAGCCCCGTCAGCTTCTTTAGCTGGAGTTACACTTTATCAGCTTCGTCAGCTTGAGATTTATTCTGTCAGTTCCTTAAGCTTCAGACTTACTCCGTCAGCCCCGTCAGCTTCTTTAGCTGGAGTTACACTTTATCAGCTTCGTCAGCTTGACACTTCCATCCGTCAGCATGGAACACACACACCCCCCCTCCTGACAACCCCCCCACGAGTGTCAGCCAGCTTATTGGGTTCGACACTCACTTGGTCCCCCCACACACTCAGCAGTTTCCAGCCTCACTCTATCGTCTCTCCCAGTCCCCACCACACACCAGCATCCTCCATCTCCCACCCACACCTCCTCTCCCCTCACACACACCCACACACATGCAGCAGAGCCACCACCATTCCATTGCTTCCCTCTTCGATACCCTCCCATCACCACTGTTCTCCTCACCACTTCGGTATAAGACCTGTCGTGTCCCCCTACACATTGTCCCTCCTTCCCTCTTCGATACCCTCCCATCACCACTGTTCTCCTCACCACTTCGGTATAAGACGTGTCGTGTCCCCCTACACATTGTCCCTCCTTCCCTCTTCGATACCCTCCCATCACCAGTGTTCTCCTCACCACTTCGGTATAAGACGTGTCGTGTCCCCCTACACATTGTCCCTCCTTCCCTCTCCGATACCCTCCCATCACCAGTGTTCTCCTCACCACCTCGGCATAAGACGTGTCGTGTCCCCCTCCCCTACACATTGTCCCCGTCTTTTGTTTCAGCAGTGTCCAAACCCGTGTCTCTGGCTTAGCCCCTCCCCCCAAAAAAAAAGTTACTAAGGATGATATTTTGGGTCCCAATTCCTTCCTCCTTCCTCACCCCCTTGCACCCAGCTTCTCAGAGAGATACTGAGGGAGTAATTTTTGAGTCTCTCTAACCCCGCTTTCAACTTCTCAAAAAAAGAAAAGATGCTGAGGGAAAAATATGATATGAGTCTTTCCCTTACTCTTGTCTACAGCTTCTCCAAAAAAAAATTTACTCCGGAATGAAATTTTGACTCGACTTTTCTTTGATGATTCTTTTTTTTTCTCTTATTTTGGCCCCTTTTGTTTTCTCAAGGGGGGAAGGGGGCGATTTAATGGGTTTCACCCCATACTCGCCTCTCCTACTGTCATGGGTCAACGAGTTTGGCCCCATACTCGCTTCTCTTACTTTCATAGGTCAGCGAGTTTGGCCCCATACTCGCTTCTCCTACTCTCATGGGTCAACGAGTTTGGCCCCATACTCGCCTCTCTTACTGTCATAGGTCAGCGAGTTTGGCCCCATACTCGCCTCTCCTACTCTCATGGGTCAACGAGTTTGGCCCCATACTCGCCTCTCTTACTGTCATGGGTCACCGAATTTGACCCCATACTCGCCTCTCCTACTCTCATGGGTCACCGAGTTTGATCCATACTCGCTTTTCCTACCCTCATGGGTCAAAGAGTTTGGCCCCATACTCGCTTTTCCTACTTTCATGGGTCAAAGAGTTTGGCCCCATACTCGCTTTTCCTACTTTCATGGGTCAAAGAGTTTGGCCCCATCCTCGCCTTTACTACTTTTATGGGTCAACGAGTTTTGGCCCCATACTCGCTTCTCCTACCCTCATGGGTCAGCGAGTTTGCCCCATCCTCGCTTCTCCTACCCTCATGGGTCAGCGAGTTTTGGTCTAAAACTCGCTGACGATTCAGAACTCTGCCCCTCCCACCCCAATACACAGTGAGTCACTTTCTCCTCCCCTACACTCGCCCAATCTCTCACACAGAAACACAAAACTTCCCCCCCAAAAAAATCATTTTTATATAGATTTTTTTTTCTTCTTCTTCTTTCCCCATCACCCATTATTGCAGAACCATTTGATGCTGGCTCTTCTACCCTAGTCCAGCGAAAACTGCCGTTTGGTAACAGTGTGAAAATAACGCGCCCTCCAGCCCTAGTTTAACAAACTGCCGAGCAGGGACAGGTTAAAATAACGTGCCAGTCCGCACGACAACGCAGAGACGCCATTGCCATCGCGCTCATTCAACCCGACGTCAACTAATAACGTATTGCGTACTGCTCCCGCAGTCGTCACCCCCCCCCCCCCCCATGTGCTTGCGTATTCGCGGCCTCGATCGTCAATTTCGAACGAGCTCACGAACTGTCCGTGTCGCTTGCGTAACTCTGTACCACGACTTTCGTCATGCTTTGATGTGAACTGGAAATTATTTGGGTTCAATTTTAGTCAAAAAAAAAAAGAATTTCTCTCTCTCTCTCTCTCTCTCTCTCTCTCTCTCTCTCTCTCTCTCTCTCTCTCTCTCTCTCTCACTCTCTCTCTCTCTCTCTCTCTCTCTCTCTCTCTCTCTGACGTAAGGCTGTATTTTTCATTAAATGTCCGTTAAGCTCACGTCACGCACACACACACACACACACACACACACACACACACACACACACACACACACACACACACTAGTGGGTTGAGCTTGCGTCACACTAAAGTTGGGATGGCCTCGGGGAAGCGAAAGTTAGCAAACACATACTGCTCTTTCGTGGGGGAGAGTGACGGTAGATGATTGGTTAGGGGATGATTGTCGTGTGGTCAGGACACACGACCAGACTTTTTTGAGGTGTGGTAAGGCCAGGACACTAGGGGGAGACACGCCTCCAGCGTGTGTCGTGAGGTCAGGTCACACGAGCAGGCATGTTCATAAGCGTCATATGTTTAAATATCACACCACTGGGATGTGGGAAGAAGGTGTGTGTTGTCCAGTGTGACTCTCGCTCTCACGTCCTCTCACATCATCGTCAGCTCGCCCTCCGTCCCTCCCTCTCTTTCACACACCACCCACCCCCTCTTGCTCTCGTCTCCAACACCCCTCCTCCTCCGCCCGTCCCTCCCTCTCTTTCACACACCATCCACCCCCTCTTGCTCTCGTCTCAACACCCCCTCCTCCGCCCGTCCCTCCCTCTCTTTCACACACCATCCACCCTCTTGCTCTCGTCTCCAACACCCCCTCCTCTTCCGCCCGTCCCTCCCTCTAGCCACCCGCCACCACCACACACCCACTCCCTCATCACTCACCCCTCTACCTCCATGCCCATTACCGGCTGTTATCCAATCTAATATATTCTATAATCCGGCCTTGTCCCTCCCCCTCTGAATATCTCTCACTCCTGTCCATTAGATCTCCGAAGGCCCTCTTTGGCAATTTCCATACACCTTTTTTTTTTTATGGAAGCTCTTCCCGGCCAAAAAGGTGTATTCACATCCTCACAGACATCTCCATTAGTCCTTCCACACGGGGGCTTGAGGAATGTGCAGAGGCAACGAATGATAAGTCTCACGTTCCTCCTGCTGCTGCAGCAGGCACTGCTGCCATTTCTGTTCCTCCTCCTCCTGCTACTGCTGATATTTCTGTTGCTCCAGCTGCTTACCCCTTGCTAGGGCTACTGTTGCTTTAGATATTCCTAAGTGTGTCTTATTCTTCGCCAATCTGAACCACCGCCTCCCGAAGGTGTGCCAACGCGAGGGTAGACGAAGCGCTATGTAGATTTAAACTCCTGCCGAAGACGAGATTGTAATCGACAGTTCGTTTTACTGTGTAAACTGTTGTTCGGGTCTTTGGTACACCATTCTGTATCAGTCGAGAGGGAGGCGTCCGAGCCACTATTGTGATATCTCTCTCGAAGGAAACGTAAATATAGAATTTTGGACGCGTAAAATTTTTCTTCAAAAAATTTTGGACGCGTAAATTTTTTCCTTTTAGAAATTTTGTACTCGTAAATTTGATTCTCATTTTACGCTTGTCGCTTTGTCCAGTGTGAGGAGTTGGGTCTCCTGTGTCTGCTCCGTTCGTGGCTAGAGTGCCTTACGGAGACACAGGAGGAGGGTGCATAAAGCCATAGCATTTTCGTTCCCCCCCATACAACCAGGTAGAGAGAGATGCCTGATATGTAGCCACATCGCTCATGAAGATAAGACAGATAATATGAGGAGACCTCGGTGGCTTATTATGTTTAAGATAATGCGTGTCAAACCTTAACAAAAAAACTACTTTCAGCTTGATTTTTTTCTTTAATAAGCTTGTTTTGCCTTGTCACTACTGCTGAGGGAGGTGATATATAGAGAAGGGAAAGTATCCCCCACTCTGCACCTATTCCCATATTCAGTTATATATACATTCTCTCTGGGAGGCGTCAGACAGAAAACGGCCTCTTTGACGGGTTATGGCTGGGGTAACGTACCTATTTTAACGACCTTGGTTGAAATTTGCAATTTTAACGACCATGTGAATATTGTTAGAAAGGAATAGAAAGAGATACAGACAACACTAGACTATAATGTTGATACTTTCAACGCTGTGGTGGTATAAGAGAGAAGAGAACCGAGAATTCCAGTGCGATTTGAGTAGAAAAATGAATGATAGAAATGCCAGTAACTACGCAGACAGAAATAGCGTCAGTTTTTCGGTTGGAATCGAGGTATTTTCCTCTATTGCGAAACGTATTTATGGTTGGCAGAAATATTTGAAAAGAGGATGTGTGTCTGTATGAAATGTTTGTTTTGGAAATTCCACCCAACAATCCGCTTAAACGGTTTTGGGCAAATGTGAGGACGGTCCTGTTCAGTGTGGCGCAGCTGGTTGCTCCACTGGTGCTTACAGCTGCAGCTCTCTGTTCGTGGTCCTTACAACGGCAGCTGCCTGTCCGTGGTCCTTACAGCTGCAGTTCTCTGTTCGTGGTCCTTACAGCTGCAGCTCTCTGTTCGTGGTCCTTACAACGGCAGCTGCCTGTCCGTTGTCCTTATAGCTGCAGCTCTCTGTTCGTGGTCCTAACAGCGGCAGCTCTCTGTCCGTGGTCCTTACAGCTGCAGGTCTCTGTCCGTGGTCCTTACAGCTGCAGGTCTCTGTCCGTGGTCCTTACAGCTGCAGCTCTCTGTTCGTGGTCCTTACAACGGCAGCTGCCTGTCCGTGGTCCTTACAGCTGCAGTTCTCTGTTCGTGGTCCTTACAGATGCAGTTCTCTGTCCGTGGTCCTTACAACGGCAGCTGCCTGTCCGTGGTCCTTACAGCTGCAGTTCTCTGTCCGTGGTCCTTACAGCTGCAGTTCTCTATTCGTGGTCCTTACAGCTGCAGTTCTCTGTTCGTGGTCCTTACAGCTGCAGCTCTCAGTCCGTGGTCCTTACAGCGGCAGCTGCCTGTCCGTGGACCTTACAGCTGCAGCTCTCTGTCCGTGGTCCTTACAGCTGCAGTTCTCTGTCCGTGGTCCTTACAGCTGCAGTTCTCTGTCCGTGGTCCTTACAGCTGCAGTTCTCTGTCCGTGGTCCTTACAGCTGCAGCTCTCTGTCCGTGGTCCTTACAGCTGCAGTTCTCTGTCCGTGGTCCTTACAACGGCAGCTGCCTGTCCGTGGTCCTTACAGCTGCAGCTCTCTGTCCGTGGTCCTTACAGCTGCAGTTCTCTGTCCGTGGTCCTTACAGCTGCAGTACAGCGGCAGCTGCCTGTCCGTGGTCCTTACAACGGCAGCTGCCTGTCCGTGGTCCTTACAGCTGCAGCTCTCTGTCCGTGGTCCTTACAGCTGCAGTTCTCTGTCCGTGGTCCTTACAGCTGCAGTACAGCGGCAGCTGCCTGTCCGTGGTCCTTACAGGTGCAGCTCTCTGTCCGTGGTCCTTACAACGGCAGCTGCCTGTCCGTGGTCCTTACAGCGGCAGCTCTCTGTCCGTGGTCCTTACAGCTGCAGTTCTCTGTCCGTGGTCCTTACAACGGCAGCTGCCTGTCCGTGGTCCTTACAGCTGCAGCTCTCTGTCCGTGGTCTTTATAGTGGATGCCATTGGTCCGTTATCCCTACAACGACAGCTGATTGTACTTGGTCCTTATAACGACAGGGGTCTCTCTGTGGTCCTTAGAATGGCAACCGTTTACTTGATTGTCTCTACATAATACGCCACACGTACGTCCGTGGCGCCTCCAACGGACGGCTGCCTGACAGTGTTGCCGCTTCTTCAGCTATCGTCCACGGGTCTTTCCATTTCGTGTAACAATTTTTTGACTTGTCATCGTTCACGACATCACACTAAGTGTGGTTCTTGTTTTGGAAGGGTACACCTCCTCCAGAAACCTGAACACGTCCCAGACAAAACTCAGGATGTGTTTATTTTTTTTTTCGTGTGTGTGTGTGTGTGTGTGTGTGTGTGTGTGTGTGTTTGTGTGTGGTTTATGTGAAGACGCTTCCTGACCCACGTACATCACTCGTCGCCTGCAACCAACTCTCTCTCTCTCTCTCTCTCTCTCTCTCTCTCTCTCTCTCTCTCTCTCTCTCTCTCTCTCCCTCTCCCAAAACATACCTTGGATCTCATTTCGTATCTGGAAGTTAAAAATGATGTCTGTCTGTCTGTCTGTGTGTATTCGTATGTTCCATTACTATTGGTGATTACCATGTGGTTCTTTGCCTTCTGTGTACCATGTGTTTATATTCATTTATCTGTGTACACACGTATGTACACACACCCCAGCCTGAGCCAGGTACCTTCATTTATCGACGAATTTCGAGGGGAGGATGAACACTAGGGTTTGGTGTGGGCCAGCTGCCATGTCCAGGATTGGAACAATATGCAGATGTGACCCCTAGCTGGCCCGTGATATTTTATGGCTCGGTACGCTATTCACTACAGCAATGAGGCCCGTAGTAATGAATCATTCATTTTACAATTTTCATTGTCAGAAAACCTAGCATAGCGGTATGTGAAGATGAGGGTTTAGCGAAGATGAGGAGAACAAGTGAACTAGCGTGATGAAAGTTGAGGATGTAGCGAAGGCGAATATAATGCACGTAGTTCAGTGAAGATAAAGGTATGAAAGTGTGGATGTTGTGGAAAAAAAAAGAGCTTAGCTAACCTAACTTAGCGGAAGGAAAGGTATTTTGAGGATGAGGGTATGGTGAAGATTGTACTGAACACACACTGATCCAAGGTAGGCTGTTCAAAACTGGCCTTGAACTCAGCTTAATAAAAAATAAAAAGCGGTAGTCTCGCTCACTGAAATTGTAATGTTCAGAAACACTGTCTTGTCACTGTGTTGCCAAACGGTGTTCAGAAAACACTTTACGTTGTTCAATACAGTTCAAGAGGCCCCTGATTTACGAGTGTAGTGGGTCCTGCTACGTAACGGAGGCCTCGCATACTAGTCTACCGTCTTAGCCATATTCGCCTTTAACGATGGATTGTTCAGGGTGTCTCATATATAGGATCCAACACCTTCGTCAGTTTTCCCGTAAGAGTTTCGGAGAGCGTCTTAGGCCAACGTAATAACACTTTTTTGTTTTCCCCCCTCTTCATGAGCCGGTCATTCAAGATCAGTGACTCGTAAACCATTTTTGTATAACTCTGTTGACTGGTTGCGAGGCGGTGGTTCATAGACGAAAACACATCTATCGTGCGGTGTGTTTGGTGAGTAGATACGTGAACATGAAAGCCCACATGATATACAATTTTGTGAACCTAAAAAAAAGAGTCTACCGAGGATGAAGGTCATTTAGACAAATGTGCTACAAACTGCGTAGTTTTTTATTATTCATGCGCAGAGGTTTTAAGTTTACAAAAGAAGAGAGAGAGAGAGAGAGAGAGAGAGAGAGAGAGAGAGAGAGAGAGAGAGAGAGAGAGAGAGAGAGAGAGAGAGGCTTCGAAAATTTTTTCGAAGCATTTTTTAGTTCATTGGTCTGTAGTCATGCATGCGCGTTTATGCTGAGCTATGCTGAGCTGTGCTTGCTTCCAGCCATCGTTTTGCCACTCCTGACTTCAGCAAACCAAAGGCGTTCCATAAGGGTTTTTTTTTTTGTGTGTGTGTCCCGTTCAAAATGACACGCAATGAGAGACGCAACTTGGCTTCGATAGTGGTGTGTCAGTGTGTGATTACATTATGGTACATGAAGAGTAATTACATTTATAGTGATATGTACTAACTAACAGTACGTGTAGCAGTAGGAATAAGTATGGCACTGTTGCATTATTCATGTATTTTGTATCAGCGATGATAGCACGGATTCGTGTTTCGTGCACGGATGAATTATTTCTTTCGTGGAAAGAAAACGAGCATTTATACTCTATCCAACTAATGCTTAGTGATTCTATTTGCTGGCACGAGCCATGGTAAACTGTAAAGTTAGCTAGTAACGTAATCTTGACACTACTGTTTAGATGGATATATTTCAATATTACTTTTTTGCGACTCGTTCATTGAGTATATATTTTCAGTGTGTGTGTGTGTGTGTGTGTGAATGTGTGTGTGTGTGTGTGTGTGTGTGTGTGTGTGTGTGTGTGTTATAGATATTTGGTTAATGGAGTATTTTCAAGTTTCTTTCTCCTTCTTTTTTACGATTCTTATAGAGTCTATTGTCTGTCCGTATGGTCGGCAAATCTTGGCCATATATGATGATATCTACTGGTGTCATCCAGCTTTATTGAGCCCAGGTGGAGGAGATTAACTCCTTTCGATTCTCTTTTCTATCCATGTTTTTCAAATCCCTTATATACAGGATTTTAACAGCATTTGTATGTGGTTTCGACAGGATTTATGAAAACAGAGACGTAACTCAATGGTTTAAGGTGTTGACACACTTACATAATGAAGAACCAGGAACCTATTTAGAACCTTGTAGTTTAGCTGGCACCATAGCAAATTGATTTGGCTGTGGGTCAATCGTTTTTTTTTTTGTACTAGATTATTAAATGGTAAGCTGTAGAGGGGAGGTGTAGTAGGAGGCTGCATAGAATTGACGAAATGGATAATGGAAATGGTCACGAAGCCAACTTGTGACTTCTTTAAAACTGATATATATATATTTTCATATATATATATATATATATATATATATATATATATATATATATATATATATATATATATATATATATATATAAGTGGCCGAAAGAGTCACGGAAGAACCTAACCCCTCTGCAGTTTTATTATAAAAGAAACAATTACAGTCAAAATATTTGACATGCACTGAGTATGAGAAGTGCGTAATAAAAGTGTTTACACACTGTTAATAAGGCACGCGCGTGAGGCGGGTTTGATGCGTTGAGTGTGTGTGTGTGGAAGGTCTTGGTGTGGGGGAAAGTGGGGGGTGCGTCTGCGGAGGACCAAGGGGGCGGCGAGGTTCGCCCGGCCACCGCTAGAGGACACCACCTGCTGGACTTTAGTCGCCCGTCATCATCTCCATGAACTCTGCCGGAGGGAGAGAGATAGAGTTAGTTTCGTTGATTTGATGGTCACATTTTTTACCAGCCCATATAGCCTATCGCATGGGCAAGACATTAATGATACACTCAATAACTTGTATATACAGTGTAGCGAATTTCGGTCAACCTTTGCTTATATTTAGCTCTAGTTTTAGAGGAAAATACAAGTGGGTTACGTTCTTCTTTTTGGGTCCTTTTGTCTCGAGACATGACCGCCTCCTTCTCAGGCTCAAGTAGCGAGACTTAAGGAAAAAGAAACCGACAGAATTACGCTCATGTTCTCTCAGAAGTGTGTAAATGACAAGAGTATGAATACCCACAATTTGAAGTACTGTGATAAAAGTAAATCTTAAATTAATTATGCTGTCATAAATCATGGATATAATGAAGTAAGATCTTATGTCTTTGATTACAGAGGATAATTGTGATGCAAGTTGTATATATATGAGTTAAACGAATTCCATAATTTGATTTAACGCTTGTTAGAGGCCGTCTTGACCCACTCATTCGTAATTGTAAAGGAATTAAGGGATAATAGTGCATAAGAAACTCAACAATGTAACAAGGATTTAGCAAATGGTTCGAGAAGCGGCCTCAATGGAGGGAGATTGGGTGAAGATGGGAACTATTCCTGGTTAGATATAGAGTCTTCAATTCTCCTTATATCTATTTGCATTACCGCTTGGATTCTCCTAGAAGCTCATTGTCGTGTGTATTTGTTAATAGGTAATAAGGAGATTCATTGACGTATCCCAGTGTCCCTACATGCCCCTTTAGCGAGACGGTGCGACCCTTGAGCACGACGGTACGACCCTTGAGCACGACGGTGCGACCCTTGAGCACGACGGTGCGACCCTTGAGCACGACGGTGCGACCCTTGAGCACGACGGTACGACCCTTGAGCACGACGGTGCGACCCTTGAGCACGACGGTGCGACCCTTGAGCACGACGGTGCGACCCTTGAGCACGACGGTGCGACCCTTGAGCACGACGGTACGACCCTTGAGCACGACGGTACGACCCCTGGGTATGATGGTTTGGCCTTCAACCTGACGTAAGAGAGGCTGAGCTACCACACCCAAGGGCTGTGCCGTCGTGCTTAGGATGATAAAGTCTCGTTTGTCGTTATACACACACGCAGTATTAGTGTCCATGACTGCTTACGTCATTGAACTGTGCCTGACGTCATAGGGTCTGTATCGGCTTTTATTAATAATCGTCTGGTAATATGAGCAGTAACCCTTAGCATGTAGCAGTAACCTAATCTATCACATCCTACCTTATATTGTCCACTTCCGTCGTCACCTCTTCTGTTCTAAGCAGTATTTCCTAAGCTGACCTAACATGGCTTTTTTTTAAGCTAATATTGCCGAGGAGAATCTCTTGACCTTGACCTGACTTAACGTAACCTGCTGACCTAACCTGACCTAACCTGGCGATGTCTTACCATACCGTCCCTTTACCTAACCTAACCAACCTAACCTAACTTAATTACCTTACCTTGCCATACCGTACCTATCGTGACGTAAGGTAACCTAACTTAACTTTACCTTACCTTACCTTACCTTACATTACATTACCTTATCTTGCCTTACATTACCTTATCTTACCTTACCTTAACCTCACCTCACCTGGGATTGAACCACAACCCAGCCCAACTTGACCTATACGACATTTACCACGACCATAACCACACCAGAACCAAGTATATCCCTGTGGTGGTTATGGTTGTCACACCCCTGATGGTCCTGCTGCTGGTCGTCACGTCGACCGTAACACCCACCTCCTCTGTCAACCCAACGGGAGCCTATCGACAGTCACTTGTCGAATTACCAGAGCATTACGTTCCACATGACTCGACCCCTCGAGTGCATTTACTCTATCAGACGAAGGTTATTATATAAAGACCACACTTACCCCAGAGAGAGAGAACACAGTATAGACCTACTGTTGTGGTTTAAAAGCTGAGGAATTGATCCATCTCTAACTAGGAGCGTAGAACCCAAATTTGGCCACCCAACTCACAGTGGAAAGACAATCAAAAGACTTCGTCTGTGGGCCATTTCTCCAGTCCTTTGCTTTCTCTGTTTATCTGCTCGTGTCTGAATGTATTTCAATCTGTTCTGATTCTCAAATTCGTATGATTACATTCGGATTACAGTCTTGATCAAAGGACTGGACCCTCCAAAGGTAATGTAAAGGTGTAATTACTGTACGCACCGATTAAGGCATGAGCTTTAGTCGACTGCTTGGATACCTGTAATCATTTCAGCGGTGACTACGATTCTTAATGAGGTGAATTGGCGAATCGCTTTTGTCTGACGAAGATGCTAGCAAGAGGACGTGAAGAGCGTCACCCGTAAACGTAGAGTTTTGATTGCGATTTTTCGTACGACGACAAATATGATTGCCAAGAGAAGAGAGGCCGAGAAGCGTGCGTCAGACAGAATGAAATGGATCGAGGTGGTATATAAGGGGCGACGGGGTGTTAAATGGGCAGCGCTAGGGCATACGGAACTGTTTTTTAGGGCTTGGCTATATAGATGGCGCGCTGTGGTTTCGGTGCGGTGTGTATGACCGCTGGAGGCTGGATGTGTTCAGATAAAGCCATTGTACCTCTGTTCTTGACGCGATCTCGGGAAAAGAACAAATGGAAAAGGCGGTTAGATTTAGAAAGGATTTGGCTCTGTGCGACCGAACCCTATAACCGTCGCCAAACTTGATCGTCAAACCACGTAATTTGATTTGAAATTGGGTTTCGTTTTCTGTTAGCGGGGACGAAACTGTAGAGCGCGTCCGGAAGGGTGTTAACAAGGGAGGCCGATTTGAGTTCAAGTCCAAGTGATCGGAAGCGAATGTACAGGGAGGGAAGAGGGTTGAATCTCACCTCATCACCACCCTAACTTTCAATCACCAGCCTCGCTCCCTCAACACCCTCGCTCCATCACCAGCCTAACTCCACGGACAAGACCTCACTCCATCACCACCCTCGCTTCGTCACGTACCCCTCGCTCCATCACTTCTCTCACTCCATCGTTTCACCAACTCCATCACCACTACCCACCCTCGCTCCCTCTGTTACCCAGCGGCCTCGTCACGCTCCCGTTGGCAGAGCCGTTGATTATTATATTAGGGTATGACATCAGTTGATCCATATTACTTTTATCGGGTAATATAATTAGTTTACCGACTCGTTTTTATGAAAGGCACTGTAACTTAATTCTCTGTTCTCTCTCTCTCTCTCTCTCTCTCTCTCTCTCTCTCTCTCTCTCTCTCTCTCTCTCTCTCTCTCTCTCTCTCTCTCTCTCTCTCTCTCTCTCTATCTATCTATCTATCTATCTATCTATCTATCTATCTATCTATCTGTCTATCTTTCTCGTCCTGTAGGTCAAGGGACTTTATGCAAGGTCAGGAGATAATGGACATTTGACCATGGGACAGAGAACCCTGCTGGCCAAGGGACGACGCCCTTGTGGCAGAAGCCCTCCGCCAGGAGGTCCTGGGACTTGTAGAAGGGCCATGAAGAGACCATGGGGGCCACATGTTGGCCTGGGCCACTAGGTGTCCATCAAGAGCAGTAGGCGTTCTTCAGGGGTTATTGGCCATCCACTGGGTGTCCGTTTACATCTAGTGGGCGTCCTCGAGGGGCAGTGGGCGTCCATGAGGAGCAGTGGGCGTCCATCAGGGTGGCTAGACGTACAATCAGGGGTTAACAGGGGCCATGGTTGTTCATCAGGGCCGGTAGGCGTCCATCAGGGCCAGTGGGCGTCCATCAAGGCCCGTGGGCGTCCATCAGGGCCAGTGGACGTCCATCAGGGCCCGTGGGCATCCATCAGAGCCAGTGGCCAACGAGGGGTTGCCGCAGAGCCCACAACCTCTCCTGCACGCCCGGCCGCCTCCACACACCTCCCCAATATTGATCTATAATGGTGGCCAGCTGGAGAGACGTGTTCAGCAGTTGTGTAGTAAGTTGTCCAGGCCAGACACAAGGCCTCCCCCTGCGTCTGATGTCACGGGCGGACACCTCCTGTCTCCCTGTAATGCCGCCACACCATCTGGCGTTCCTGACAGTCCCCACCACAGCTGACGGGCCCGAGACCGCGAGGGCTGACAGGCCTGACACAGCATCGCTCGAGAGGTACTTCAGACTAGACCCGCAGTAGTAGTAGTTGGGTCTGTGTTCTAAGCCCCATAGGAGTATTGACACCTCCCAGTGTGACCCGTGGCCACAGGAGGCCTCGTTCGTTTTCACCTTCGTCGTCATCTGTTAGGAATAGACGACACCACCTGGTCTCTAAAGGAGAGACGAAATGATGTGGTCTCAAGGGGAGAGACGAAATGACCTGGTCTCAAGGGGAGAGACGATATGACCTAGTCACAAGGGGAGAGACGATATGACCTAGTCACAAGGGGAGAGACGATATGACCTAGTCACAAGGGAAGAGACGAAATGACCTGGTCTCAAGGGGAGAGACGATATGACCTAGTCACAAGGGAAGAGACGAAATGACCTGGTCTCAAGGGGAGAGACGATATGAGCGGATCTGTTAGGAATAGACGACACCACCTGGTCTCTAAAGGAGAGACGAAATGACCTGGTCTCAAGGGGAGAGACGAAATGACCTAGTCACAAGGGAAGAGACGAAATGACCTAGTCACAAGGGGAGAGACGATATGACCTAGTCACAAGGGGAGAGACGATATGACCTAGTCACAAGGGAAGAGACGAAATGACCTAGTCACAAGGGGAGAGACGAAATGACCTAGTCACAAGGGAAGAGACGAAATGACCTGGTCTCAAGGGGAGAGACGAAATGACCTAGTCACAAGGGGAGAGACGATATGAGCGGATCTGTTAGGAATAGACGACACCACCTGGTCTCTAAAGGAGAGACGAAATGACCTGGTCTCAAGGGGAGAGACGATATGACCTAGTCACAAGGGGAGAGACGAAATGACCTAGTCACAAGGGGAGAGACGATATGAGCGGATCTGTTAGGAATAGACGACACCACCTGGTCTCTAAAGGAGAGACGAAATGACCTAGTCACAAGGGGAGAGACGATATGACCTAGTCACAAGGGGAGAGACGAAATGATGTGGTCTCAAGGGGAGAGACGAAATGACCTAGTCACAAGGGGAGAGACGATATGACCTAGTCACAAGGGAAGAGACGAAATGACCTGGTCTCAAGGGGAGAGACGAAATGACCTAGTCACAAGGGGAGAGACGAAATGACCTGGTCTCAAGGGGAGAGACGATATGACCTAGTCACAAGGGGAGAGACGATATGACCTAGTCACAAGGGAAGAGACGAAATGACCTAGTCACAAGGGGAGAGACGATATGACCTAGTCACAAGGGAAGAGACGAAATGACCTGGTCTCAAGGGGAGAGACGAAATGACCTGGTCTCAAGGGGAGAGACGATATGACCTAGTCACAAGGGGAGAGACAATATGACCTAGTCACAAGGGGAGAGACAATATGACCTAGTCACAAGGGAAGAGACGAAATGACCTAGTCACAAGGGGAGAGACGAAATGACCTGGTCTCAAGGGGAGAGACGATATGAGCGGATCTGTTAGGAATAGACGACACCACCTGGTCTCTAAAGGAGAGACGAAATGACCTAGTCACAAGGGGAGAGACGATATGACCTAGTCACAAGGGGAGAGACGATATGACCTAGTCACAAGGGGAGAGACAATATGACCTAGTCACAAGGGGAGAGACAATATGACCTAGTCACAAGGGGAGAGACGATATGAGCGGATCTGTTAGGAATAGACGACACCACCTGGTCTCTAAAGGAGAGACGAAATGACCTGGTCTCAAGGGGAGAGACGATATGAGCGGATCTGTTAGGAATAGACGACACCACCTGGTCTCTAAAGGAGAGACGAAATGACCTGGTCTCAAGGGGAGAGACGATATGAGCGGATCTGTTAGGAATAGACGACACCACCTGGTCTCTAAAGGAGAGATGAATTGACCTGGTCTCAAGGGGAGAGACGATATGAGCGGATCTGTTAGGAATAGACGACACCACCTGGTCTCTAAAGGAGAGACGAAATGATGTGGTCTCAAGGGGAGAGACGATATGACCTAGTCACAAGGGGAGAGACAATATGACCTAGTCACAAGGGGAGAGACGAAATGACCTGGTCTCAAGGGGAGAGACGATATGACCTAGTCACAAGGGAAGAGACGAAATGACCTGGTCTCAAGGGGAGAGACGATATGACCTAGTCACAAGGGAAGAGACGAAATGACCTAGTCACAAGGGGAGAGACAATATGACCTAGTCACAAGGGGAGAGACGAAATGACCTGGTCTCAAGGGGAGAGACGATATGACCTAGTCACAAGGGGAGAGACAATATGACCTAGTCACAAGGGGAGAGACGATATGACCTAGTCACAAGGGGAGAGACGAAATGACCTAGTCACAAGGGGAGAGACGAAATGACCTGGTCTCAAGGGGAGAGACGATATGACCTAGTCACAAGGGGAGAGACGAAATGATGTGGTCTCAAGGGGAGAGACGAAATGACCTAGTCACAAGGGAAGAGACGAAATGACCTGGTCTCAAGGGGAGAGACGATATGACCTAGTCACAAGGGGAGAGACGAAATGACCTAGTCACAAGGGGAGAGACGATATGAGCGGATCTGTTAGGAATAGACGACACCACCTGGTCTCTAAAGGAGAGACGAAATGACCTAGTCACAAGGGGAGAGACGATATGAGCGGATCTGTTAGGAATAGACGACACCACCTGGTCTCTAAAGGAGAGACGAAATGACCTAGTCACAAGGGGAGAGACAATATGACCTAGTCACAAGGGGAGAGACGAAATGACCTAGTCACAAGGGGAGAGACAATATGACCTAGTCACAAGGGGAGAGACGAAATGACCTAGTCACAAGGGGAGAGACGATATGACCTAGTCACAAGGGGAGAGACGAAATGACCTGGTCTCAAGGGGAGAGACGAAATGACCTAGTCACAAGGGGAGAGACGATATGACCTAGTCACAAGGGGAGAGACGAAATGACCTAGTCACAAGGGGAGAGACAATATGACCTAGTCACAAGGGGAGAGACGATATGACCTAGTCACAAGGGGAGAGACAATATGACCTAGTCACAAGGGGAGAGACGAAATGACCTGGTCTCAAGGGGAGAGACGAAATGACCTGGTCTCAAGGGGAGAGACGATATGACCTAGTCACAAGGGAAGAGACGAAATGACCTGGTCTCAAGGGGAGAGACGAAATGACCTGGTCTCAAGGGGAGAGACGATATGACCTAGTCACAAGGGGAGAGACGATATGACCTAGTCACAAGGGAAGAGACGAAATGACCTAGTCACAAGGGAAGAGACGAAATGACCTGGTCTCAAGGGGAGAGACGAAATGACCTGGTCTCAAGGGGAGAGACGATATGAGCGGATCTGTTAGGAATAGACGACACCACCTGGTCTCTAAAGGAGAGACGAAATGACCTGGTCTCAAGGGGAGAGACGAAATGACCTAGTCACAAGGGAAGAGACGAAATGACCTAGTCACAAGGGGAGAGACAATATGACCTAGTCACAAGGGGAGAGACAATATGACCTAGTCACAAGGGGAGAGACAATATGACCTAGTCACAAGGGAAGAGACGAAATGACCTAGTCACAAGGGGAGAGACGATATGACCTAGTCACAAGGGGAGAGACGAAATGACCTAGTCACAAGGGGAGAGACAATATGACCTAGTCACAAGGGGAGAGACAATATGACCTAGTCACAAGGGAAGAGACGAAATGACCTGGTCTCAAGGGGAGAGACGATATGACCTAGTCACAAGGGAAGAGACGAAATGACCTAGTCACAAGGGGAGAGACAATATGACCTAGTCACAAGGGGAGAGACAATATGACCTAGTCACAAGGGGAGAGACGATATGAGCGGATCTGTTAGGAATAGACGACACCACCTGGTCTCTAAAGGAGAGACGAAATGACCTGGTCTCAAGGGGAGAGACGATATGACCTAGTCACAAGGGGAGAGACGAAATGACCTGGTCTCAAGGGGAGAGACGAAATGACCTGGTCTCAAGGGGAGAGACGAAATGACCTAGTCACAAGGGGAGAGACAATATGACCTAGTCACAAGGGGAGAGACGATATGACCTAGTCACAAGGGAAGAGACGAAATGACCTAGTCACAAGGGGAGAGACGATATGAGCGGATCTGTTAGGAATAGACGACACCACCTGGTCTCTAAAGGAGAGACGAAATGACCTAGTCACAAGGGAAGAGACGAAATGACCTAGTCACAAGGGAAGAGACGAAATGACCTAGTCACAAGGGAAGAGACGAAATGACCTAGTCACAAGGGGAGAGACAATATGACCTAGTCACAAGGGGAGAGACAATATGACCTAGTCACAAGGGGAGAGACAATATGACCTAGTCACAAGGGAAGAGACGAAATGACCTAGTCACAAGGGAAGAGACGAAATGACCTGGTCTCAAGGGGAGAGACGAAATGACCTAGTCACAAGGGGAGAGACAATATGACCTAGTCACAAGGGAAGAGACGAAATGACCTGGTCTCAAGGGGAGAGACGAAATGACCTGGTCTCAAGGGGAGAGACGATATGACCTAGTCACAAGGGGAGAGACGATATGACCTAGTCACAAGGGGAGAGACGAAATGACCTAGTCACAAGGGAAGAGACGAAATGACCTAGTCACAAGGGGAGAGACAATATGACCTAGTCACAAGGGAAGAGACGAAATGACCTAGTCACAAGGGAAGAGACGAAATGACCTAGTCACAAGGGGAGAGACAATATGACCTAGTCACAAGGGAAGAGACGAAATGACCTAGTCACAAGGGGAGAGACAATATGACCTAGTCACAAGGGAAGAGACGAAATGACCTGGTCTCAAGGGGAGAGACGATATGACCTAGTCACAAGGGGAGAGACGAAATGACCTGGTCTCAAGGGGAGAGACGATATGACCTAGTCACAAGGGAAGAGACGAAATGACCTGGTCTCTAAGGGAGAGACGATATGAGCGGATCTGTTAGGAATAGACGACACCACCTGGTCTCTAAAGGAGAGACGAAATGACCTAGTCACAAGGGAAGAGACGAAATGACCTGGTCTCAAGGGGAGAGACGAAATGATGTGGTCTCAAGGGGAGAGACGAAATGACCTGGTCTCAAGGGGAGAGACGATATGACCTAGTCACAAGGGGAGAGACAATATGACCTAGTCACAAGGGGAGAGACGATATGACCTAGTCACAAGGGGAGAGACGATATGACCTAGTCACAAGGGGAGAGACGATATGACCTAGTCACAAGGGGAGAGACGATATGACCTAGCCATAAGGGGAGAGACGAAATAACCTGGTCTCAAGGGGAGAGACGATATGACCTAGTCACAAGGGGAGAGACGAAATGACCTAGTCACAAGGGGAGAGACGAAATGCCGGGGGGCGATCTGTGGGGGCAGGGTGGTGCAGGGCGGAGCAGGCGTCACGGCCAAGACAAGCCAGCTGTTGTAAAAAGTGACAAACCAGCTGTTGTAAAAAGTGGGCTGTTGTTGTACAGCGTGGAGGGGGGTGGGGGGGGGGGCGGAGAGGGAGTGAGGGAGTGAGGGAGGGAGAGAGGGATTGATTCTCGCCCCCTCTTCCCTGTTGGTAGACGTGACGGGCGTGTGGAAGAGGTGTGTCCGTGGTGGTGGTGAGAGGGAGAGGGAGAGGGAGAGGGACGGTGGTGAGAGCGAGGAATAGGAAGGTTAAGTTAATCTCTCTCTCTCTCTCTCTCTCTCTCTCTCTCTCTCTCTCTCTCTCTCTCTCTCTCTCTCTCTCTCTCTCTCTCTCTCTCTCTCTCTTAATTCTTTTACTCTTAACATGAAAGCGTTTTCTCTACACTCGTTTTTTTTTCTTTTTATCTGCCCGCTTCGCTATCGTTGATCCGTCCGCTTCGCTGTTGCTAATCTGTCCGCTTCACTGTCGTTAATGTAACCGCTTCACTGTCTTTAACCTGTCCGCTTCACTCCCGTTAATCAGTCCACTTCACTCTCGTTAATCTCTCCGCTTCTCTGTTAATCTGCCCGCTTCACTCTTGTTAATCAGTCCGCTTCACTCCCGTTAATCTCTCCGCTTCCCTATCGTTAATCCGTCCGTTTCACTGTCGTTCATCCGTCCGTTTCACTGTCGTTCATCCGTCCGTTTCACTGTCGTTCATCCGTCCGCTTCACTCTCCATCCATCGAAGGAATCAGTGAAACGCGATCTTAAAAGCGTCTGTCAGGTCAATTTCTTCTTTTACTGTGCTTCACTTCCTCTCTCTCTCTCTCTCTCTCTCTCTCTCTCTCTCTCTCTCTCTCTCTCTCTCTCTCTCTCTCTCTCCCCCCCCCCCCCCCCGACCTGGCTAAGGCAACCTGACCCCAGGCATTCCCTCCCCAAACTACCCTAGACCCGAATGGCCTCACTCATTCCAAGCTTTCGGTGGCTTGAGATCATTATTTTTTTTTTCTGAAATGTTTTTCCCTCCCCGACGTAAGGGATGAAAACACGAGCCGGAGTTATGTTCGCATCCGTGTTCAGTATTGGTGGCACCTTCTTTGAATTTTAGGTGAATAATGTAATCAACTTGATTACCATTTCGACCCAGTGAATAATGTAATCACGATCTTGATTAGCAGTGAATAATGTAATCACGATCTTGACTCATAGTGAATAATGTAATCACGATCTTGACTCATAGTGAATAATGTAATTACGATCTTGACTCATAGTGAATAATGTAATTACGATCTTGACTCATAGCGAATAATGTAATCACGATCTTGAGTCATAGTGAATAATGTAATTACGATCTTGAGTCATAGTGAATAATGTAATCATGATCTTGACTCATAGTGAATAATGTAATTACGATCTTGACTCATAGTGAATAATGTAATTACGATTTTCACTCATAGTGAATAATGTAATCACGATCTTGAGTCATAGTGAATAATGTAATCACGATCTTGAATCATAGTGACTCATGCAGTCACCATCCTGACTCACAGTGACTCTCTATCTTAAGTCAGCTTCTCTATGGCGTTCTTACCTTCCTCTTCCTCCTCATTTAGCCCTGAATCTTGCCCTCCTCCTCCTCCTCCTCCTCCTCTCCCATCTCTCACTCCACCTCATTGTCTTCCTCCCTTTATCACTCATACCTCATTCCAACCCTTCATCACATGTTTATCTCCCTTCCCCCATCTTCCTGTAGTATCTAAACCCCCTTCCACCCTTCCTTCCCCCTGTCTCTTCTCCCTTTCTCCTTCTCTCCCTCTCTTTCACTCCCTTATGTGTCTTTCCCCCCCGTCTCTCCCTTTTCCTCCACCCCGTCCTTCTCACATTCTCTCTCTCCCCTTCGTCTTGGCGTCCTATCTCCCCGGTATACGTTTCTTCTTCGATCACTGTTGCCCTTCGTTCATCGTCCCCTCCCGACCCAGTTCCCCCCCCCCCCCTTGCCTCAACACCCGCGCCTCACCGTCGAAGTCGACCGTGCCAGAGCCATCCTCGTCAATTTCGTCGACGATGTTGTCCAGGTCGGCGCTGCTGAGCTTGTCATCCAGGGCGCCGAGGATCTCCTTCAGGGCCGCCGTCGGGATGAAGCCGTTACCTGAAGCAGAAAAGGAGAGGAGTGAGGGAGGAGGAATAGGAGGAGAAATTAGAATTTACTCCTTCATCTAAGGTCGGGTTGCGACAGAGGCGACGGGACATGAGGGTGTTTCCTGTAGGAGGAGAGAGGGAGAAGATCTAAGGGAGTGATTCCTCCCTGCATACCGTTCCCTACGGTGGAGAGAGAGAGAGAGAGAGAGAGAGAGAGAGAGAGAGAGAGAGAGAGAGAGAGAGAGAGAGAGAATGTGGGGGGGGGGAAAGTGAAGGATAGAAAATGTCCCTCGTTTTGTGGAATCTGAAAGAGGGGGAGAAAAAAAAAATGGGATCGTCACATTGAGATGTGTCAGACTTATTTCTTAACATGACCTTAACCTGATGGAGTTGAGGCCGAATCTGTGGGTGATGAGTGTGTTCTACCGGAGGCTGACGAGACAAGGGGCTCCTCCTCCCCTGTGGTAGCTGCTGTGAAGGTTCAAAACTAGGAGTGAGGGAAGCCATGCGGGTTTGAGGTGTATGAACAGGAGAAGCCAAGACGGCAAATGGCCTCTTAAGCACTTCGATGAGGCGGGGAGGAAGGAAGGGAACGAACACCTAGGGCGAGAATGGCTCCTTTGGGAGGCTGGATTGGAGGAGAGATTGCCCCAGGATTGGAGCGCGGCTCCCCTAGGGACGGAGGCTGCGGGCAGAGGATACATTCCTGGAGGCCAGGCAGAAACAGCCTCGGCCCTTACTTGTTAGCCACAACAGGTCACGTCGTTTTCATTGTATTAGAAGTTCCGCAGAGATTCTGGTGGATGTTGGATGATCACCTTGCAGTTTACCATCTCTCTCTCTCTCTCTCTCTCTCTCTCTCTCTCTCTCTCTCTCTCTCTCTCTCTCTCTCTCTCAGTGAATTTCGAAATGGTTTTGAGAGACGCTGGAAACTCCTCTCTTCTCCCGCCAGCAGCTAGGTATCCCCAGAATCATCCTTTTCTCACCCCATCCTCGAGGTGCAGCATCGCTCCTTGGGTCACCGTGTTTCCAAACAAGAGATTCTCTCGGATCTGTACAGGGTTTGGCCCCGATGGGCCTTCGACTTTTAAGACCCTTCCAGGATCACTGCGTGAAGACCGTCATCCTATGATCACTGCGCACATCAAGACGACCCTTCTACGTCCCTCGGTGACATCGCTGGAAAGCCAGCAAGACCTAGCATCACTGTTTGGTTCCAGACCCCTTCATGACTCGTTAGCACCAGTTCGCCGCCTCAAACCTTTCTACGATCATAAGGTAATCAAGACACTGAAAGCCCATGTAGCTCCAAGACTCTCCATGATAACTGAAGGTTATAAGACCTTCAAAACTTCTCAGAGCGTTCCTGGAAACCTCTACCAGGACCCCATCGTCGCTCGCAAGATCTTTTGGGAACTCTGTCAGAACCAAGTTTCTGACTCAGAAGCTCCCGGCACCTCAGGATCGCAACATGAATCCCCATGACCACTTAAACGCGCGCCGCCAAAAGTCTCCAGTGTCACTCATTCCATTGGCCCACAAGGA
>NC_092238.1:7498808-7658808 GCF_036320965.1 Panulirus ornatus | reverse complement strand
ATATATATATATATATATATATATATATATATATATGCTGGGGTCGTAGATAAGGTGGCGAAAGGACGCATCTAACGGCTGAAGTGCAGGATGATAGATCGATAGATAGATAGATAGATCTTATTTTCAAAGTATTACGTCTTAAGATTTAAATGTAGAAACTAGATCAATAATGTAACGTTTAAAGATTAATAAAATAGTTGGTCCAGTGTGACGGTCGGGAGGGGAAGAGGCCTTTTTTTTGGCCCTGTTATTTAAATGGCGTTTAAATATTGTAATCGTCATAATATTCTTTTAAAATACTTCGATTATATAAGTTTGTGACTTGAATTATATACATATATGGTGACTGAATGGCAGGATTTCAAGTCGTATGAATATTATATTCGTTAATAACATAATTTGTTAAAAACATCTTATAAAATCTTACATTCGCAATATATATATATATATATATATATATATATATATATATATATATATATATATATATATATATATATATATATGTTTTTAACTTTCATATGTTTTCATCAGATGATTTAATCCTTGGCATTTAAAAAAAAAACGATTTTTCTCCCGATTTTTTCCCCATTTTCCATTGCCCTGCTAGAATGAATAGTATTCCCTCGGTGGCGTCTTGTCTTCTCGCTTTTTATGGACGTTAGATTTCCCGTTTTTTATGACGGCGAGTCGCTATAAGTCATGGCTCACGAGAAGTAAAGAAAATGAGGTTCATATTGATCAGCCAGCCTCTGTGGCTTGATGGCTGACATTACCTGTTCGTCTCTACGACAATTCACCCTTCCCGGACTCGTAATTGAATTAATATGATTATATTTTCCCTTATTGGAATTCCTTTAACAGTTAGTGTGAGTATTTGATTATATTTACGGCATTGTTCACTGCCAATTATTTGTTAAAAACCCGTTAATGTTTTTTGGAAACTGTCTAATTACCTGAAGGGGATTAATAAAGACATTACTAGGTCACGGGTTAATGACCATGTCATTGAGCAAATGAGGAACCATTAGTTTTGATTCCCGTTTTCTCTGCTTGAACCATCACGTCAACTTCCACTGCGAAAAACACCTCACCTTGTTAATACTTCCTTTTTTTTTAAGCAGTGGAAGCCATCCTTCTTTGTCGGACGAAGTAACTATTCAAATAAATATAGTATACAAGATGAATGAATATTAACGTGAAAGTTTAATCCGCCTTTCATTATATAACCAGAGAAACGAGTTTGCGTACGATAAGGTTACAGGAGACAGAATTTCGTGTTGGGATCTGTTTTCTTGTGTTTTGGTCTGTGGTGCTATGAAGACACGCTCCCTTCCCTTTTAGTCGCCTTTCTAGGACACGCAGGGAATACGTGATAAGTATTCTTTCTCCCCTATCCCCAGGGATGATGTATATATATATATATATATATATATATATATATATATATATATATATATATATATATATATATAAACACGTCTTTGATCATACGAGCACCAGAGCGAGCCAAGACCCCCCCACCACCACAGCTTTTGTGGGCAGTGCCACTGGTGACTTCCCTCCCCCACACATTCTCTCGAACCTCTGAGAGCACCTCCTCCCTCAGTCATGCCAGTTAACCCCCGCCCAGTATGACCCCTAAGTACCTACATTGCCAACGCGGGAACGCCAGCGTCTCCAGGGGGGAACGTAGATGGCACACATAGAAATGACCTTCGTTCGTGGCCACAGCCAGAATACTCAGAGATGTGTACTACTCCTGTTTTCTGTACTTTTTTACCTTTATATGTGTGTCGTATCCTTGATTCATGATTTCACTGAAGGTGGGCAGTGCTTGTGTGCCCGAATTGGCTCATATGTGATTTATGGATGAAGTGAAAATGAATGTAGGATACCTTACTGCCTTCTGTCGAAGAAAACGGATGGTGAAGAACATGAAAAAGGACAGGCGACTATTAAATCTCAGATATGCATTGGTCTTCAACTGTGTGTGTGTGTGTGTGTGTGTGTGTGTGTGTGTGTGTTCTTACCTTCTTTATCATAGAGTCGGAATGCCTCCTTCAGCTCCTTCTGCATGGCCTCCTCGTCTTGCTCCTCTAGGAAGTGGCCCACCACGCGGACGAACGAATCAAAGTCCAGCTTGCCAGTGCCTGCGGTAGTGATTGGCTGGTTAGTCCTAAGAGGCTGATGACTTGTGACTCCCCAGGTGTACTCGGTGGCAAAGTACTCCAGTTTCGAAGAGCCAGTGACTGGGGAATAGGTTGTATGAGTAGGTTAATGTTGTAATTGCCTCGTCCTCACTGTACCGTCGATGATTACAGCGAATTACAGGGTCGATTGAATCCATCAAGTTTAAGACAAATTGTTGAAGGTGTGACGGTAGGCAACTGGGGTGGGTGATGGCGTTTTTTTGTGTAGCAGTGACGAAATATTCACTGCCGATGGGGCAGTGAAAAATGTCTAAAGTGTGTTGTGTCTTGACGTTCGGCCTCCCTGATCACGAGGATTTGACCTTTGTCTATGACGGGTCGGCCTTTAAGTCTGACCCCCCTTGAGGGTCAAGTTTAAATGGCGGGTGATGATAGTGAATGGGGGAAGAGTGGGGTGGGATTCTCTTTGACCTGTCTCGCTCGAGGGTCGTACTTCAGTGGGTTCGGGTCGTGCCCTGGTGTTCAAGGGGTCAAGGCAAGGCAAGGTGAGTGGTCGTAGGGTAGGATCCAAAAGGTTTATGTACAGAAATAATAAAAGAATGTCACACACACACACACACACACACACACACACACACACACACACAGTGTCACAGACATACACAGACGTCTGCCTTCGTAGGTCTGTGTGGAGTCTGTTTACTGTACTCATATACTTTATTTTAAACAGACGTAAGTGTAAACAGAGCGACTGATGAAGGGGGACATGGTTTATAGCGTGCTGCGTCGCTTTGCTGTGTGAAACAATTGAATTGTTTACTTCGCTCATGGGGGCCTTTCATACGCCTAGTTATTCATCCATTTATTCTTTAGGATACTCATCCTCTTCATTCGCTCTCATAACCCTCCCGTTTCATCCATCTTTCCCAACATCTAACCTCTTACTCACCAACCGTATTCATCCCCCTAACTCACCCCTTCACCTACTCATCTACTTTCCCATCAATCCCGCCCACTTACCCATGCACTCATGTGTTCAATCGTTCACTCGCCGACCATCCACTCACCACATACTCATCTATCCACCAGTGATTCACTCCAGCCCAGCCGCCCACTGACGCCTGCCAGCGGGTCGTCCAACTCCCCTCACTGACACCTGCCAGCGGGTCGTCCAGCCTCCCTCCCCCTCACTGACGCCTGCTAGCGGGTCGTCCAGCCACCCCTCACTGACGCCTGCTAGCGGGTCGTCCAGCCACCCCTTCACTGACGCCTGCTAGCGGGTCGTCCAGCCACCCCTTCACTGACGCCTGCTAGCGGGTCGTCCAGCCCCAGCGCCCCTCTCCTCACCTTCGAGGTCATTGTCCTGCAGTAGCGTCTCCAGCTCCTCGTTGATGTAGTTGGCGCCCAGGGTGTTCAGGATGGTGCGGATCTTCTCCTTCTCGATCTTGCCCGTCTTGCCGCTGTCGAACATGGCGAACGCCTTCCTCAGCACTGCCCACCACCAGGAGGAGGAGGAGTTGAGGTGGGGGAGAGAGAGAGAGAGAAAGCGTGTATATCAGCAGTTGCCATAGAGACTCGTTCTGACGTAAGGGGGGCGGGGGGGGCTCTTAGAGAGAGAGAGAGAGAGAGAGGGGGGGGGGAGAGGGAGGGAGGGAGAGAGAGAGAGAGTGTGTGTCAGCAGTTGCCATAGTGACTCGTTCTGACGTAGGAGGGCTCTCTCAGAGAGAGAAAGAGAGAGAGAGAGAGAGAGAGAGAGAGAGAGAGAGAGAGAGAGAGAGAGAGAGAGAGAGAGAGAGAGAGAGAGAGATTTTGAGGTGGTTGGGTGTTTGTGTCTATGTGTCTGTGTCTGTGTGTGGGTGGAAATGGAGTTTTTTTTCTTTAAGTTTCTACCCAAGGAAGGAGGTAGGACAGACCTGGATGATCCTTAAGTCGAAGAGGACGTGTCTTTATGCCTCTCTTCGTCCCTGTGGACCGGACCAGCGGGCATCATCTGGCCTCCAGTCATACCGGGTGACCTAAGACCTCTCTCTCTCTCTCTCTCTCTCTCTCTCTCTCTCTCTCTCTCTCTCTCTCTCTCTCTCTCTCTCTCTCTCTCTCTCTCTCCAGTATCGTCCTTGGCTTACTAAGATTTTGCTGGGCATTCTGAGAGGGGGGGAGCCCATTTGCTAATGCTTACCTCCAAATCAGTGAGGGGATTAATAATGCTTACCTCCAAATTAGTGAGGGGATTAATAATGCTTACCTCCAAATCAGTGAGGGGATTAATAAAAAGGACATTGATCTTGATTTTAGTTTGACTATCGTCATTCTGTCTGTCTCACCTCCATTCTTGGCTAGACAGTGTGTGTGTGTGTGTGTGTGTGTGTGTGTGTGTGTGTGTGTGTGTGTGTGTGCAAATATAGATTTTGCAGTAAGAGATATACCCTTTTCACACCACTGTTTGGTGAGTTCCAGTTCTAGATATGGAATCTAATGACTCAAGAGATGAATTTGAAGTGACTGACAAAATTATTTTAAACATTCTTTCCTTAATGAATAATTGATATGGTTATAGGAATCGTTAGAAAAATAAAAAAAAAATGGTGAGAGAGAGAGAGAGAGAGAGAGAGAGAGAGAGAGAGAGAGAGAGAGAGAGAGAGAGAGATGGGAATTGCAGCGGGCCTTTGCGTTACTTGTATTAGACGAATGGAATAAGTCAGGTCAAATCAGTGTTACTGATTACGAAAACATCCCTTTGACGGTGTTAGAATGAGGGCTCAGCCTTAGAGAGAGAGAGAGAGAGAGAGAGAGAGAGAGAGAGAGAGAGAGAGAGAGAGAGAGAGAGAGAGAGAGATGGGGGTATGGTAGCCAGCCAACAGCACAAGGGAAGAAAAAGGAGTTAGAATTAAGTTATTCATTCCTGGTCTCGTGGTCGTGAAAGACCGTACTGTATTGGTGCTAACCGTACCTGTGTGACAGTCATGGTGCTAATGGTGGTACCTTACTCTCCTCTTTTTCCTCACCTTCCCACACTTCGCCTTCCCACACCAGCCCTCACCGCACCTCCACACACCTCGTCTCCCCACGCCATCCCTCTCCTCACCTCCACACACCTCGTCTCCCCACAGCAGCCCTCACCTCACCTCCACACACCTCGTCTCCCCACGCCATCCCTCACCTCATCTCCCAACACCTCGTCTCCCCACACCATCCCTCACCGCACCTCCACACACCTCGTCTCCCCACGCCATCCCTCTCCTCACCTCCACACACCTCGTCTCCCCACAGCAGCCCTCACCTCACCTCCACACACCTCGTCTCCCCACTCCATCCCTCACCTCATCTCCCAACACCTCGTCTCTCCACGCCATCCCTCACCTCATCTCCCCACACTTCGTCACCCCACTCCATCCCTCACCTCACTTCCCCACACTTCGTCACCCCACGCCATCCCTCTCCTCTCCTCCACACACTTCGTCTCCTCACACCATCCCTCACCTCACTTCCCCACACCATCCCTCACCTCATCTCCCAACACCTCGTCTCCTCACATCATCCCTCACCTCACCTCCCAACACCTCACAGTTGCAGCTTTTTTTCTCTCCTTTTTTTTCTTACACCTTTTAGGAACTCTGTCAAGTTCGTATCCCTGAAGAGTTCCTCGCCCCTCCCGTGTGGCTTGTCCTCAGCAGGACAGATAATGTCAGCCAGCTGTCTGATCAAGTCTTGATCAACCGTCTATCTGTCTTCAGTGTCGTTAGCTCCCCTTGGACCCGTCTATATTATGACGTACGGTAAACCTTCATTCCCCATACAAAAGATGACCTTTATTACTGAGCACGACCTCAGATAGCTCTTGAAGGTTCTGTTTCAACGAAATCTAACGTCGTTCGTTGTAATATTATCAAAATCCTCACCTATGTTACGCTGTCACCTAAATTTAAGCTTCGTTACACTGTTACCTAAATCCTAACCTTCGTTATGCTGTTACCTAAATCTAAGCTTCGTTATACCATTACCTAAAACGTTCGTTAGATTCAGGTCACTTTGTCACTCATAGGTTTCCCTTTTGGGGCCTTTAAACAGACGCCTCTTGTGCCTGGAAGAAAGAGCCTCTCTCACTCCCGTCATCCTGTTTTCGTCGTACATGCAGATATGGAACGGATGGCTTGGATTTGGATACTCAACTGCGATGGCGTGATGATGAGTCCTCGCCAGCATTCGTTTCTTTTGGGTTATAAGACACCCTTTCTTAAGAAGCAGTAGCCTTTCCATAGCTTGGAATTCAACCCTTTTGGCCTAAAGTTGTTCCCTCTGAGCTTATTGCCTCATTTCTTCTTCATGAGAGACATGTGCCCTGGAATGAAGATGTTAGCCTGGAAAAATAATTCTTCCATACTAGGTGCTGGTTTTCTGGCTGGACGTCGACATGTATGGCACGAGAGAGCAGGCCCTCAGTTTTTTGGGATACCCTCTGTCCAAAATTGGTCATCTCAGGGCTTGATTAAAACTCCTTTCGATAAAGTGGCCCTTTGTATGGGCTGGAAGAGACTTTCTAGACTCCTCATGAGCTCGAGTAGCCTTCCTTTCCCCATCCTGAGCTGGATGAGGTCTTCTGACCCCTTCCTCCATCTCTTCCCCCGCCTGAATTTGAGTCCTATCGGCAATACCCAGACTGGAATAAGTCTCCCTTGGCCCAGCTTGGCCTGGAAACAACTCTTCTCGTTTCCATCCCTACCTGAAATGAACGCTAATTGGCCTCTCTTGGGCTGTAATAGGGTTTCCTCGGTTGGACATGGATTAGGCCTTTAGGGTACATCTAGAACAACTGTTCCCGGATCCATATGGACCACAATACCCTATTCGTTCTCTCCTTGCCTCAAGCGACTTGTCTTAGTCGCCCACAACTCCAGTCGCCCTCCTCCTCCCTCCTCCCTTTCACTTAGGTAGGCATAAACCTTTTCAAGCTTCTCCCAGGCTAGAATGTTTTATTCCATGGCCCCTTGTGACTCGTAATTAGTCCCTGTTGTGTGAAAGTGGTCTGCTTAACCACCCCTCTCTCTTTGTACCAAAGTAGCCCTCGCTGACACCCCTTAGACGGAATGAAATCCATGTTAGGTAGCTCCTAAAATTGGCCTTTATATTTTGGGGGAGAGTTACTCGAAAAGTGTAACTTCTTCACCCGGAAGACTCCTCCTTCAGCAGCACTTGGAACATTGCCGAACCAGGCTAGCTGTTCTGTGTGGGGCTCGTCGCTCGTGTGTACGATCAACAGATTAACCCTTCGTCGTTCCATCTTGTCCCATCCGCCTAAGGACGCCGGCAAGGCAGCTTATGTGTCCCACCCCTCCTAGGGACGCCGGCTAGGCAGCCTATCTGTCCCACCCGCCTAAGGACGCCGGCTAGGCAGCCTATCTATTCCACCCGCCTAGGGACGCCGGCTAGGCAGCCTAGCCAACTGGTAGGCGTACATTATTACTCTGATAATCCGACGGTTTGGTACGCTTACCCAGTGATACTATTGGTGCACTGGTACCTCATGTACTGTGGGCCTCGCAGACAGGAATATCGGTGTTCTCCTTGTTGAGTGACTGTTTACAGGGGCTGTGGGGCCTTGATGTCGTGTGACGGTTACGGGGTTAAGGGTCCCTTGATTTGTGACGGCGTGTACAACAAAGATATTGTAAGGTCTGGCCTTCCATCGGATGGGATCCGATGCTAATAAGGGTCGTCACGACTCCCTCTCCTTACCTTCCCTTTGCACCCCCGCCACCTCGTCCTAAACCTTAGATTCGACCATATAACATTGACTGTCAGGCAGTCAAAATATAATCACAGCTTTTCCCCTTTTTTCTCTTATTGAACTACACAAAGTTGTCTCCTTCCGCAACACGGGCGACAGATGGCCCCACCACCAGCCTCGACCTGTTACCGATCCGATTAACATGCAAATTGGCCATCCTGATTTATATTCCCGAACTTCGTCAGGGGCTATTTAAACTTTGGGGCTAACAGAGACGTTTGCCCACGTAAAGGGTGCTCCTCTGGAGTGGCTCGTAAAGTTGGTTTTCTTTCACTTTGCCCAGGTACAGAAGACCCTTATTGGGAAAAAGGGGGATCCTAATACGTTGTTGCTTAAACTCGAGGTGGTATGGGTAAGCAAACAGCTCCTTGTGACGAGGTTAGATTTAGGTAACAGTGTCACGAAGGTTAGATTTAGGTAATATAATGAAGGTTAGAATTAGGTAACAGTGTCTCGTTGGTTAGATTTCGGTAATAGTATAACGAAGGTTAGATTTAGGTAATTGTATAACGAAGATTATATCGAAGGTGACAGTGTAACGAAGGTTAGATTTAGGTCAGCGTGAAAAGGAGTTAGTACAAAGAGGGGGATATCTTTAGTCCCCGTGGCAGCTAAGGAAAAGAAAACGAAATAGAAAACGGGAAAAAACTGCAAAGCGTGAAGTTGAAGAGAGAAAGAAGTACAAATTTGTGTGATATAGGAGGGGTGACTTACTTGCCATCTTCTCCTCGTCCAACTCCTCAGTCTGGAAAGGCAAATGATTGACATTCATTATCCTGGAAACTATTAGGAGGGGAAGACTAGGTCTCTACCAACTCTCAAAATTCTTTAAGGGAGTTTTAAAAGTACTTTAAGATGTTTAATGGATGGCTTTGCAGCGCTCATTATATACCGCACTAGTTCTTATGATATTAGGAAGGGGTTCTGTTATTGTGCTGTAAGTGCTGGGAAGATTTCAACATCTCTTACAGTGGAAAGAAGGGGCTCTTTTTTTTTTTTTTAGGTTACTCCTGAAGTGCACAGGGAAAGGAAGGGTTCTGCAGCGGGAGGAGACGTCGAAGCGACAGGAGAAGTCGAAGGAGTCACTCGACACACAGACTGTTCGATAAGCCTGGTGGTGGTCGATTGTCGTCAGGCGATCGAGGTCCAAAGCTTGTGTCTGGCTGGAACCTGTACATACAGTGGGGTCATAGAATATAGTACGTCAGGGCACGTTTGGGGGGCCTTAAGGACCCGGTAGATCAGAAGACAGAAGAGCAAGGAGAAGGTAGAGCAAGGACGAAATAGGCTGGGGAACGGAGAAGGTAAGGCGAGGAGCAGTAGGCCAAGGGTATCAAGTAGGTCTGTGAAGAAAGTTTAATGAACGGAGAACCTGAAACCATTAGGCCACAGGGATTATTTTACTCGCGTAATTACAGGTAATTTCACGTAATTACAGGGTCAAGGAATCATTAAGAGCAAAGCTCATTATATCAAGGAACGCTCATGGAAAGCCAATCAAAGAAGTGAGTGAAGGTACGAATGATGAAAATGCCTCATTCGAAGCCATAGTCGTTGGAAGGACGGGCCACTGAAGGCTGAGGGTCGACACTACGTCACATCAGGTCATGCTACAAAAGAAGGTCATGTTGTCCAAGCCAGAAAGGGACAGAAGTCAGCAAACTGTATGATGTAAAGTCACAGATGGGGAAAACGTTGTAAAGGGTAGTGTGGGTCAGAGAACCACAGTTACTGAAGATCTGTCCGGACATTCACAAGTCGCAACATTGTCCCAGATGCGTATACCTTGTCCCCAGATACGTGTACTAGAGGTCAGGAGGCAAGGCAGCGGGGTCGAAGGAAAAAGAGGGTCATAGGTCACGAGGTCTGAAATTTATGGACCCGAGGAGGAGGTGGTTGGGGTCATTCGTGTCTCAAGTTACGAGGTCGGATGGGTCTAGGTTAGTAGTGAAAACAGAAGGTGCCAAAGGTCCTGGAATGTATGTACATACGTAAGTCTAATATTCTATACTTAGCCTAGCAAGCCTTATACTCTAGTTATAGAAAAAGTAGTCTAGTTCTAAACTAACCCAATGTTAGTTCTAGAGTGATATTTATCATTTATATAATCAGGTTTCATTATCTTTTTAATGGCATGAATTATTACTAGAATACATAAGTTGCAGATGACACTAACATGATTCAGTCGTGATTCGAGTCTCATAGTCTGAGCTCCGGCTGGCCCAAGAGCACCCGTTTTCTTCAGGTCTCTCCTGGCTCACTATTGACCCAAACAGCTTATATATCTACCTGTTGCTTGCCAACGAGGGAGGGAGAAGGTGGCTGACGCCAGTGGGACCAGGCTCGTGTCCTTTCACCTGGCGTGCCAACTTGTCAGATTTGTACAGTCACGGGCAAAAGTGTTTTTTGAGGGGGGGGGTCGAAGTTATGCCGAACCTACAGTTTCGACAGGCGGAGACCGAAGGTTCGGTACTGCTTCGACCAGGCGCTTCATGGTTTGTCCTAGGAATTTCGAAACTAATTCCGTGCCCTGAATTTTTTTTTTCTATCTGGGGTTAGCATATTTACAGAGGAACATCTGCTGTTAAGCACAGCAGTCCTGGGGTCTGATTAATACCTAAGGATTTCATCGTAAAAGATCAGATTCTGTTGGTTGTTAAGAGTTTTCGATCCTACTGCTGTACGATACTGAATATGACAGGGGAGGCCTTTGCCCATACCCTTCGTTGGTGTATAGCAGTATGTCCAGATAGCTGTTGGCAAGATGATGTTAATCCACCTTCCCCTCCGTCATGGCAGGTTCTCTGACATCCTGGTTTCCAGTTATTCACCCTCGACGACCAATATGCCACACTTACCTTACACTTCCTCCTCACCATAAGGCAGAGTATCTTCCTTAGACACGTTACATTGATTTTATCATCCATTGCTGACCTCACTTTTAAACAGTTGAATGGAAATTATATATATATATATATATATATATATATATATATATATATATATATATATATATATATATATATATATATATTATATGTTTGTGTGAGTGTATTTGTGTATGTGTGTGAGTGTGTGTGTGTGTGTGTGTGTGTGTGTGTGTGTGTGTGTGTGTGTGTGTGTGTGTGTGTGTGTGTGTGTGTGTGTGTGTGTTGTGTGTGTGTGTGTGTGTGTGATTAATGACCAAAGTATATCCAACATTCATGGACTTCTTGGTTATCCACCCGGTACTTGTTATGACTGGTTTTGGATCTCTTGCGAGAGACGAGAAATCGAGAACTCTTTGGATCTTGTTTTATCGTAAAAGTTCACAACGGTAAACAGATGAAACTGTCGTATTTATGGAACCTCATCCCGTCTTCTGGCGAAAAAGATGTCAGCCTCTGTTCCTCTTCGATGTTTGGATGCAGTGTCTGTATCCTCGTGGGCGAAGCTGGTGGGTGAAGCGAAAAAGTTTGGGGGGGAGTCTTTCGCTGAATGGGGCGGACGGAAGAGTAGCGAGCAGTGTTAGGCTGCCTTCCATTCGGACATCTGTTCCATTACGCCCACTCGGGGTCTGTCCTCGACTTTGGGAGATTCCAGTTTGGACGTAAAGGCCGAGAGAAAACGATAAGTTCACCTACCGATTATTATGAGTTGGTGATGATATTCTCGTATCAAGAGAGTTTCTGTGACCATAAGCAACCGTTCAGTATATTATTTGGCTTTTGTAACTTTTGGTTTATTGAGCGAGAACGACGCTGGTTACGTATCTCCTGTGCAGGCGCTGGAGGAGGTCTTCTCTCCTCGCAACCTCCTGGACTGTAGTGGTGACGCCAATTTGATCCATGTGGTGAGGCCTCTATAGAATTTTGATCTTAGCGTGAGGATCTGTATGTCCTCGTTGGCTTACTCGAGTGTGAGCTGGAGATCATGTTGCTAATAACGCTGTTCTTAACTGTAATCAGTTCTGTGTTATCCTCAGCGTTCACAAGGTGGCGTTCGCGCTGGTACTCTGACAGAAGTCAAGTCCCTACGCATCAGCTATGGAAGCAAGAGACTCTTTTGATTATGGAGGTGTGCTGGAGGGGAACGGTGTGGTTTATACAACTCCTCGTCCCTGGATGCTGATTGAAGGCTTCGCCACAAAAGGTAACGTTGATATCATTACCACCTCATGACAGAGGAGACTGACTGATCATGCGGTCGAGAGAGAGAGAGAGAGGATTTTTTCCCCGAAGAGGTATGTGATTTAGCACCTCTCGAGACATCTCTTAACTTGAGACGACCTCTAAAGTAACAACAAAACTATGATGTAAAGACAGAGCAAAATGAAGCTGTTGATCATGGAAGCCATCTTGGTTTGAGACGACCTGTTGAAGTAACAACAAAACTATGATGTAAAGACATAGCAAAATGAAGCTGTTGATCATGGAAGCCATCTTGGTATGAGAATTGTGACGTCCTCTTCTTAGGTAAGTGAAGTTATCCATTTCTCTCGGCCTTTACAGCCAGCAGCATCTACCAAAGCAAGTAATGAAATATAGCGGATGGGACATGCCAAGCAGTCAGTAGAAAGACTCCCATGCCTGGCTCTCTCTTCTTTCCCGTCCGTCCCACTTGACAAAACAAAAAAAGGCCCCTACCCTTCTCTGCACTCGTCGTCCAAAGACCATGATGATGATGATGATGACGACACATCCCAAGCGTCGTGGAGGATCATAGGGACGACTTACTCTCGTCAGAAGATGATGGAGGGGATGAGGTTCCTAAAATGTTGCGTTAACTCCACAGTTGCTCTGTAATCTCCCCACGAGGAGCGGAAGAGTCACCATGAGATGCAGTAAGGAAATAACCAGGGAGCTCATTAGTGCTGGATATTCTCTGGTCTTCAACATGTTTAAAAGAAAAAAAATGTCCATATACACTATGTGTGTGTATATATATACATATATATATATATATATATATATATATATATATATATATATATATATATATATATATATACCGTGATCCAGTCAACTGTCGCAACCTGTTGAACACCCTCAGTCCTATACCCCCCCTGTAAGAGGCATTAATATTAGACCTTAGAACACTAGACCTAGAGCACATTATTGTTTGGTGCGTCTCCCTGACGACACAGGATTAATCCTGGTGATCACAGGCAGATGTTTTTTGGGGGGGCGGGGCCCCAGCCCTGCCGCTGTTTTTGGGGGGCGGGGCCGCCTCTTCAAGGGGCCCAGAGGCTCCTTTTTTTCCCCCAAGCCTCACCCCTTGCCATCAGGGCCACTTACTGGTCCAGGCTAGAAAAAGAGAGGAAGAATATCAAAAATGAAACACGAACAACATAGAACACTTCTCTTTTGTGTGTTGGAGTGCTTGTCAAAGTACTAGTTCGATTTGACTGAATGCTTGTGTATCCATTGTAAGTGAGTTATCTGTAAATTGCCGTCGGCTTGTTTGCGGAATTCGATCAAAATCTGCAAACGAAGCAAAACAAAGGCCCTCAGAGCAACCACACAGACATGCGCCACCCGCACAGCGAAAGAGAGAGAGATTCTGACAGTACAATCACGCTTCATTATGCTCGGCACCTCGATCTTTGTGACAGCCTCTCTCTCTCTCTCTTTCTCTCTCTCTCTCTCTCTCTCTCTCTCTCTCTCTCTCTCTCTCTCTCTCTCTCTCTCTCTCTCTCTCTCTCTCTCTCTCTCTCACCCAGCTCCACAAAATCAGCCACTAAACCCCAAAAGTAAAATCAGGAGAAAAAACGTAGCACTGGTTCACAAATTTACTTGTCTAAACTTCCATATTCCCCCCCTCCTCTCTCTCACAGACGCGACACTGACGAAATACTAACACTCAGTTATGACTTTGCCAAGCACTGAACAACCGCCCTCCCAACCCAGTTTTAAACTCTACAACCTCATCCATCTGAAACTATCCTCCCCAGCCATGTACGAGTGACACTTTTTCATTTGAGGTTTTATTTTTTGGGGGGACGCCACCCACCACTACAACACTTACACATATCGTAAGGACCATCATGCAGGAGATGGACGTACCTGACTTCAGCTGTGAGGCAACTGACTCTTAACCCCTTAACTGCCATGCCACCCGTCACACACCAGACAGACATACGACACTACCACACCTTTTTGACCTGTGGTCCCGGTTGTTGACGTGGCTAATGTCCATTGTTGGGGGGGTTCCTTGAGCAGAAATTTAAGTAAAGTTTTAAATGATTTCAATGGTTAAGGACCATAAAACTTTGACGTTGTTAATCGTTTTGTACCAGAAGCCTGAAAGGCCAATCGTAGCCTTAGAGTGTCTTTTTTTTACGTTATCTGTTAATTATATGTAAATTTTATGGTTCCCCCGTTGCGTTCCGACTGGAATTTACAGATAGCCATTTACAGTGTTCCTGGATTGGTTCGTGTATTTCATTTTGGCGTTTGTAAATAAACATGATCTAGTGCACTATGAAAAATTTGTCATGACCCAAAAAAATATTTCTATGGGGAGAAAAATCAAAATGATGAACTTAGAATCAAAATCGGGGGAGCTTGACTAGACAGTCGAAAGGAAGATGTACATGTTAGTGAATCAGATATTAATACTAGAACATACTTTGCTATTAATACTAGAACATACTTTGATATTAATACTAGAACATACTTTAATATTAATACTAGATCATACTTTTCAAAGAAGATACTTTTAAGAAACTATCATTAAAAAAAACTAAAATTTTACTTTCTGATGCTATGATATTTTTACTCTACAAGTTGCCATGTTAGGACAATTAATATACCAATGAAATTTAAAACAGGGTTGAGGAAAAAAATTCTTAAATTCTTGATTTTTAAAAAAAGATGGAGCAAATAAGATAAATATTAAAAAGAAAACAGTCGTTCAACAGAACCTTTCGTGTGTCTGTCTGTTAGAACAATTAATTCGAAATTTAAAAACATGGGAAAAAAAATCTTAAATTTAAAAAAAAAGAAAATGAAATATTAAAAACAGTCGTCCAACGGAACCTTTCGTGTGTCAGTCTGTCTATTAAAACAATTAATTCACAATTTAAAACATATGGGGAAAAAATTCTTAAATTTAAGAAGAAGAGGAAATATATTAAAAAAAAATTCAATCGTTCAACGGAACCTTTCGTGTGTGTTTGTTAGAACAATTAATTCTGCACATCCTTATGATTTTTATTTCAATAAGGAAAGAAAGGGGGAAAAAAAATTAAGGTCCGTCTTGAATGACCTCTTTAAATACGTGAAAGATTTTTTTTTACTTCGTGGCTCATTACACATCATTGGATCCGTCGGTATGCGCAACTCTTCTCTCTTCCACCAACGTCACCGAAGTCATGTAGGTTAAGAACAGGTGTATTTTCATATTTAAAAGATGGGCTATCTCTAGCTCTTGAGAAAATTATGTTTATCTTAAGTTTTATTGAGAAGGTCGTGGTTATCTTCAGCTTTATATATATATATATATATATATATATATATATATATATATATATATATATATATATATATATATATATATTCTTCATGCGTGTGTTTATTGTCTGTTTCTCTTTGTTTCGTGCCGAGAACAGAACTCAAGAGCAAGTGCTGACGAAATACGACAAAGAAAAGAAGAAACTGTGAACAAAAAAAAAAAAATCTGATATTCCAGCTGTGAAGATTTATTTTTTTCATTCTTTTTTCTTTATTTTTCGTCTTGCGGTGAAAACCTGCTCATTTGACCCGTGCCCAATATCCGATCCGACACTGGCGAGTTGCTTGTCCAGCAGTGACCGAACTGTGGGGCTAGCAGTGACTGATGGGTTGCAGATTTGGCAACTGTCGGTTGTTTGGTCTGGCTGTGACAAAAATTATCTAGCCTAGCAGTGACAGATTACGGGTCGGGCCCGTGATAGATGGCAGATCTACCCGTGACATACAGAAAGTCTGGCAGTGACAGCTTGCAGGTCTGGCAGTGACATGTCTTTGAGCCTGGCAGTGACAATTGAGAATCGTGACCTGCTTCTTGAACAGTGACAGGGCAGTGACACTAAATATGGCCCGACAGTGACAAGCTAATCGTAACGGAGATTACGACAGTGACGAATTGCTGGCCTCGCAGTGATAATCGGTCTGTAACTCACAAACTGGCGGGCTGTCTGATGGTAACAATGATGTTCTAACTGTGAAAATTACCGCCGGTCTGAGGGTGTGTGTGTGTGCGATACCGCCGCTCCAACACCGTAATTTTAGTGTCGTGTGTGTGTGAATGACACCTTTGATACGACACTGGGTATTGATCTCCCAGAGTGACACACACTCCCTTTGGCACAGAAAGCAGTGAAAATTAACACCCTGTATTTGACACACGAATGCTCCGCTTGTATCACTGCTGTTTTTGACATTTGAGATCAGTAGTTTTAAGAATGACACATTCGTTCTGGCACTGAAATTAATGGTCGTACAGTGTCACACTCGTCTTGGCACTGACAAACAGTGGGTCTGGCAGTGAAAAGCACTGTTGTTTGGCACTGGAGATCACGCTTTGATGGTCACACGCCTGTTTTTGACACAGGAATTAATGGCTTGACAGTCACACGGGACTGGAGACAGTGATACATGTGTTACGTCACTGTCACAGACGGTGTGACGGTGATGCATTATTTTGACAGTGAAGGTAACGCTCTGAGAGAGAGAGAGAGAGAGAGAGAGAGAGAGAGAGAGAGAGAGAGAGAGAGAGAGAGAGGCACGGTTTGTTTTGACTCTAAAAATCTAAACTTCTAAGTGATACTCGATTTGACACGGAGGCAAGCATGCGTAGCGACACACATTTAGACAGTGTTTCTGCGACACTGATTTTGACACGGAATGGTCACCATACTGACGCTGACTTTGACACAAGATGATCGTCTTTAGTGAGCCCTTATTTTTGACACAAAATGACAGCTCTTCATGGCCCATTTTGACACAGAATATTCGACTTTCTGACACTGATTTTGGCACAGAATATTCGTCTTTAGTGACCCTTTCTATGTGACACAAAATGGCCTTCTTTGTGGCCCATTTTGACCCAGAATAATTGTCGCTTTGACACTTATTTTGACACGATATAATTGTCGTATTGACACTCATTTTGACACACAGTAATCGTCTAGATAACACTTATCTATGGTCTGCCTTTATCAGTTGAGAGGCTGTTGGACTGGCGATAAGAGTCTAATGATGATTAACCGACGAACGATATATATATATCACATAATGCCCTCCGTCAACAAGGATTCGAACCCGGCCACTCTCACGTCAAGAGTGAGGGTTCATTCCCGACGTTCCCGCGTATTCCTGTCTTCTTTTCATTTTTTTTTCTCGGTATTTTGATGCATTCCGTAAGCCTGCTGAGTCGACCCGAACCGCTACACTGCAGAACTTATACCGGAAGTTGTATGATTGTGGTTTTACCTCCATCCTGGGATAAGAAGGTTGTTTTGTAATGCTCTGTGTGTGTGTGTGTGCGTGTGTGTGTGTGTGTGTGTGTGTGTGTGTGTGTGTGTGTGTGTGTGTGTCTTATCGTTGATCTCCCTTGTGGATACCGTCATCCCTATAAGCATTAAGTTCCCCTTACAGATAGATGCTCAGCTTAACTCGAAATCGCAATGTATCGGCAGAAAATGTCCATTTCCACCTCTGTCGGAGAGGTTAAGCTTTGAAAGCTTGAATAGACTAAGCTGTACATGGGGGACGGCTTAGGTAAAGCTGTGTTGTAGATAGCCTTTAAGGGTCAGGTCGGCTTTCGTGGCTCGTCTAAGTTTGGTTATAAAGGTCAGATGTGTTTTGTTTAGTCCTGTGTGCATTGGGTATATGAGGCGGGATCATCAGATCTCTGACCTTGATTAGCCACTGCAAATCAGCAGACGAACGCAGACCTCGCCGAGGTCAACTCGGGTCACGCGACAAGCCAGGTCAGCAGGTCCAGATCACCGGATGGCAAGTTGATCTGCAGGGAAATCACTAGACCTGCTAACTGGTCTACTGCTTTAGAGCCTGGCTGGGGAGAGAAGTGGTCCTAGCTGGGGAGAGAAGTGGTCCTAGCTGGGGAGAGAAGTGGGCCTAGCTGGATAGAGGACTGGGCCTGGCTGCGGGGAGAAGTGGGCCTGGCTGGGGAGAGAAGTGGTCCTAGCTAGAGAGAGAAGTGGTCCTAGCTGGGGAGAGAAGTGGGCCTAGCTGGGGAGAGAACTGGGCCTAGCTGGGGAGAGAAGTGATCATATGACCTACATCCTTCATGGGCAAGATCAACACTAGCTTTCAACTGATACGCTGGCAACGAGCCACCTTTTAACCTCTTGGCCTGGATGATGCAACCAAAGGGCAAAATGGTACGACCGTTAGACCACGACGGTACGACTCTAGAGTACGACGGTACGACTCTAGAGCACGACGGTACGACCCATAAGTACTGATAGATTGATGTAGCTTGTGTCTGAGTCCGACGCGTGTTTAAGTTCCTGCAGCCCGTATGCGCTTCTCTGAGGCATTATGTACTGCCTCTCTCTCCATACATTTCCCTGAGGCACATACACTGCCTCTAACTCTGTACACTTGTACGAGGTGATTTTGATCTGCTTATCACTGTCTACACATCTCCGAGGTACTTTCGTACTGCCTCCCACTGTATACGCTTCTCTGAGGTACTTAAGCACTGCCTCTCACTGTATACACCATTGTATCACTGGCACACGAAGTTTCCTCCCAGTGAAGGATATATAGATCATGTGAAGCTTCGAAGCTTCACCCCATCGTTTCAAACGTCTCTTGAACCATCAACAACAAACCCCACGTCCAAGTATGCCCTGAAGTGTCGCTTCCTGTGGTCCAGCAGCGACCCGGCAGTGCTTTCTGAGGGTGTTCGTGTGACCCCAGTGTTCCACCGAGTGTGAAGCGAGTCAAGTGTTTCATCGAGGCTGCTTAGAATGACTGTATTGCATTGCCTGGTTTGGGTGTTGTATAGGTATGCAAGGACGCGGGTGCTTCGTGAGTGTGTTCGAATGAATGAAAAATTCCTCTCATTTTTGAGGACTTGGCTGATACAGAGTGCCTCTCTGTGGGTCGAATTTTAGACTCGAGTGTCTTGTGAGCGTACAGGATAATTCTAGGGCCACTTTGATCGTGTCACGTAACTCACTCGCTCTCTGAGGGAGTTGAATACCTCGCTTGTCTCTCCCGTCAGGTTTTATAAAGAGGGAGATAGTGAGGGAGGAGTGACTCCAGTGCTTTCGTGAGTGTTGTCATGCCTCACATGTTTCCCAGGTGTGTTGCATGACGGATGCCTCACATGTTTCCCAGGTGTGTTGCATGACGGATGCCTCATGTTTTCCCAAGTGTGGTGCATAACTCAGATGCTTTCTGCTTCGTGAATTGTGTCAACTGGCAAGGGCTTCCTGTATCGAATGGCAGTTATCACTTCCTAACTATCTAGAGTGATTTACCTTCGTCCCTTAACGCTATTCGACCCTTTCCTAATCACATATAATTCGTAGATGTATTGAGTGACTACTGTGTTTTCAGTCTCTCTCTCCGTCAAACAGAAATGGTCTTACTGTCCCTCATTTGTACTTCTGTCAGTTCGCATGCGCCCTCTTCTGTCACTTTACTGTCTACGGGTATTGGCATAAGTCGTTGTTGGCTTGAGCTATCTCTCATCTTCATATTTTCATGTCTGATTGAGGCTCAGTCTCGAGCACGGGACTCGCGAAATCCCATCGAAGCGAGCGATCACGCGAGACGTAGAGGATCTCGTCCTTTTCTGCTTAGGATCTCGTCGCACACCGTGTGCCTCGAGCCTCCATCTTCTTATCTCCGACATCGTAGCGAAAGTCTGTTCAGTTCGGGGATATGGTTGGAGGGTGGGTGGTAGGGAGGGAAGTGTAATGTCCTTAAATTTTGGGATATCTTTGGAGGGTGGGTGGTAGAGGAGGGCGTGGATACCCATTTAGCTCAGGGACATGTTTGGAGGGTTCGTTGTTTGGGTGGGAAATGGAGTGTTTGCGTTGGCTTAAGGCATTGTTTGGAGGGAGAATGGTTAGATGTTTTGGAGGTGGATGGTGGAGGGTGGGGGTTAGGGTGGGTATTGGGGAGGGGGAAGGGGCGCCCGTTAAGCCTAGGGGCACATCTGGAGAGTTGGGTGGCATATGGAAAAAGTCGTGCGAAAGCGTAGGTGTTGTGGACGAAGACTTACCATGGTGGCGGTGTGTGGTGGTAGTGGTGGTGGTCGGGGTGGTGGTGATGAACTCCGGGAGGAGGCGGCGGCGAAGGGAGGGTAGTGGTGGTGGTGGTGGTGGGCGCGGGTGCTAAGAGCGAGGTGTTCCCTCCTCCTGCTCTGGCGGGGCACTGGTGAGCCGGGGTGGGTCCCTTTTCCCCCTTGCCTCGCCGGCAGCTTATACAGCAGCCGAGGCCTCGGGTATTTGTGAACCTTAAACCACATCATTCTAGGGCATTGCAGAGCAGCACGTCGGGTGGGGTGGGAAGAGGAGGAAGGGGGAAGGGGGAAGGGGAAAAGATCCGCTACACTTCGCTCACTCCAGATCAGCCATCGATAATAAATGACAGCCATTCTCGCTGGTGGCTTGCCCGCCCTAACACACCCCCTATACCCACACCCACAGAGACATTATAAAACATCGGTTGTATCATTAAGGTATATTCTCCCCAGTGTTTATGTGGGGTGATAATACAGGACGCGGCGTTATTATGGGTCTTCAAAAAAAAAAGAGGGGCGCCCCACTTGGGTGTGTGTGTGTGTGTGTGTGTGTGTGTGTGTGTGTGTGTGAGATATTAAGGAAACTACGCAACTGGGTGAAACTAGGGGGTTTTGAAGGGGTAACATTTATTTTTTTTTTTTACTTTACCCCCTCTCAGCTGCTTGCACTTATAGGGGAGGGTGTGAGTGAGGGGTTGCGCGCTACCTCGGCTAATAGGGCAAATGTCACGTTTGCTGAAAATGAAGCTACGAGGACACGAGAAATACCAGGTAAAGAGGAAGGGAGGAGGAGGAGGAGGAAGACAAAAAGTAGAATGTATTTATTGAGGCCGAGAAGGTTGCGATGAATAGGAGAGAGTTTGTGCGAATTTCGAATTAGAACTAAATTGGTGAATTGAAGGAGAGAGTGTTTAGGGAAATTTATATTATTTTAAAGTTTTTGACGCCTTAATTGGTAGTATTCAAATTGATAGTTGTTGTTTACATATAGCCTTTGGGAAACTATAGATTGCAAAGATTATTTGAAGAAGAGAATTTGCAAGTCTTCAGTAAAATATGATAATCCTAAGACATGATAACCCAGAAAAATTAAAAAGTATATAGAAAAATATGTACTGTCAACTTGACAAGGTTACGAAAAGTATAATAATTTCGTTATTAAAACTGGGAAGGTAGTTTCCGTCGTAATAAAGCCAAACCAATTGATAATGAAATCATTCTTGTTGACCAGTTATATTTTTTAGATGTAGAGCCAGCAAAAGAATGAAAGTAGAAGACTAACAGATGATTATAACATTTTGAGAGAGATAGCACAACAGAGACATCAAACAAAAGACTAAAGAAATCAGGAGAGATTACATGAAGACGAAATTAACTACAAGGGTCCTGAGCCAACCATAGAAAACTGGAGCAAACGTCAGAGAAAACGGTAATTACGGTTGAAATGTGGACTGCGAAGGGTGGGGGAGAAAATGTGTAACTTTTTAGATACTTTGTAAGTAGGTGCGCCTAAATAGATGAGGAGGGAAGGTGGTAAAGAATAAAAGTGACAGAAAGTAATAACAGGGTTCACGCTGGAGGAGGAGATGACTGAAGATGGAAGGGATAGCGTAGGATTAATGGTAGATTTGGATGGTTTGATAAAGATTCATTTGGGAATGAACCAATAGAACCATTTGTGTTCATTTCAAAACATGGAACGCAGAACTGAAACTCCAGTGGTTTAAATTCATAGACGAGAACCAAGCACGATTTATTTTTTTGAGGTATAGCATTAGAGTAATGTGAGATAAGTTGTTCATGATTATAATTGAAGTGAAAGAGGAACTTAATAGAGACGATAGCTCGGAGCTGTGATGAAGCAAGAGACAATGATTCGGAGATCAGATGAGCCCCAAGTGATGTTCATAAAGGTGGCAAATGATGAGGCAGCAAAGCGAACAGGATAGAGAGAGAGAGAGAGAGAGAGAGAGAGAGAGAGAGAGAGAGAGAGAGAAGGCCAGATAGAAATCTACACCCCCAGGAATATTATAAAGGGGGGGGGGGGTTGGACGAGGGGGTTGAGGGTTGGGTAATTGGGTCATGCACCAGACATAGCAGGCCCCCCCCCCCCCCCCCCCCCCCCCCGAGGAACTGACTGGAGGCGATACATAAGATCTGCTGCTCTCGGCGGAGCCGCCCCCAGGGGCGTATGTGGTCGGAGGGCCCCACGCGCCGCCTGGGGAGGGAAGGGCAAGGGGTGAAAGTGTGTGTGTGTGTGTGTGTGTGTGTGTGTGTGTGTGTGTGTGTGTGTGAAAAAGAGGAAGGAAAGCGTTACTTTGGATGTATCTTTTCGGTAATACTAGTATGAAATATACATATAGCTGCTCGTATATATATATATATATATATATATATATATATATATATATATATATCAGAAAAAATATAAACATGGAGACATGTGATTGTAACTTTTATATAAACATTTTGTTTTTATTGGTGCCTTGGCGCTTGTTATAAACCTATCTGATGCACAGATTAATTAAAACTGAATGATAGATTTGAATATGATTAATTTCACGTTAAGCGTTGGCAAATTAAAGTGGGTCATGAAGACACGGTCAATCATGGACTGTTCGCTGTTCTTCAAGTGGAAATCCATATACGAACGTACAGAGATAAGGGAATTCATACCCACTTGGCTCACTGCTGATGTGTATTGTCCAGCATCTTGGCTCACTGCTGATGTGGTGTATTGTCCAGCATCTTGGCTCTTCTGATGTGATGTATTGACCAGCATCTTGGCTCACTGCTGATGTGGTGGAATGTCAGCATGGCTGGTCAGAGCTGATGTGGGCCTTAGGGTCGGGCTGGGATTTGGCCCTTAAAGAGAATTATTGATTCATTTCTTATATTTTCTGGTATCTAGTTAATTACTGTATCACGTTATACAATACTTCTAAATTTCATCTCCTCTCGCCCCATCTCACACCCCAGAGAGATGCCTCGGGTTCAGAGAGACGTTCTCTCTCTCTCTCTCTCTCTCTCTCTCTCTCTCTCTCTCTCTCTCTCTCTCTCTCTCTCTCTCTCTCTGGGGGCCTGGTTGTCAGCATTTTGGCTCACTGCTGACCTGACGCATGTTATCATTTTGGCTCACTAGCTGACCTCATGCATGTGACTATTTCCAGAACTGGTCAAATAAATATTTGTGGTTTAATGTTTTAGAGAGACAGTGATATCATGCGTCAAATGTGTATATATATATATATATATATATATATATATATATATATATATATATATATGTATATATAAACCACTTCAAAAGAAAATGCATGATGTATATAACGCAGGGGGAGGTGGAGGGAGATGAGGGGATGAAAAGGGGGGAAGGAAAAATGGTTCAATGTTTGGGTTCGTTCCAGTTTTGAACCCCAAATATGTGGGGTCCGTTTGCCGTGGGGTGCCTTCCGACACGGCATCAAAAGACTTTGTTTAATGCCCTGGTTGTGGTGTCATTTGACCCTCCCCCCCGGATCTGCACGGCAAAAACTGGTAATGTATATTGGTTGTGGGTGGGAACGTTGCAGCATCCCCGTGTTTATGTATATTTGGGAGGTGAGAGGACACTGGTATGACACAGAGATGCATGTTACTGCATTATCCTTCAACTATAATATAATATAATATGATAAACTATGATAATATAATATAATATATGATAATATATTATGATGGTATAATATATAATAATGTAATATATATGATAATCTATTATGATGATATAATATGATAATATAATGTAATCATAATATGATATAATGTAATGTAATAATGATATATGATAATGTAATATATGATAATTATGTTAATATAATATAGTATATTACGTAGACTTTCATTCATTGAATCGTTCATTGTATTTGTTATTTGTGTTAGTGTTCCTTACGTCTTGAAGGCTAACAACTGGTAATGTAATTTCGCTGTGGCGAAGGTAATTTTTATGTGTTCTTCATACTAGATCATGAGTCAACGAGAATTGGAACTGGGTCAAAAAGAACTGGGAATTTATGATGGGGCTGTGACGAAGAAAAAACCCTGGGAGTTTATGAAGCCTTTGCCAAGAACTGCTGGGAATTTATGAAGCCTTCAACAATATCTAGGAATTTATGGAACCATTATGAAGAACTGCTGGGAATTTATGGAGCCATTACCAAGAACTGTTGGGAATTTATGAAGCCATTATCGAGAACTGTTGGGAATTCATATATCCTACTCCAAGAATTGCTGGGAATTTATGGAAACATTGGCAAAAACTGATGGGAATTTATGGAAACATTGGCAAAAACTGATGGGAATTTATGAAGCCAGTGCCAACAACTGCGATAAATATTGAGTCATTTCCAAGAACTACTGGGAATTATGAAGCCATTACCAAGAATTTATGGGAATTTATGAAGCCATTTCCAAGAGTTTGTGGGAATTTTTGAAGCCATTACCAAGAATTTATGAGAATTCATGAAGCCATTTCCAAGAGTTTGTGAGAATTTTTGAAGCCATTACCAAGAATTTATGGGAATTTATGAAGCCATTTCCAAGAATTTGTGAAGCCATTGCCAGGAATTTATGGGATCTTATAAAGCCATTACCAAGAATTTTTGGGAATTTATAGCACCGCTGTCGAGAACCCGCTGAGAATTTCATAACGATGCCTGAAATCGAGGAATTTTTTTTCCCCCTGCCGGACTTTCAGTATTTGCAAGAAAGAAAAGGGAAAAAAGAAAGAAAGAAAACGGGTATACATAGTTTTCCACCGCCTTGATTTTCTTTCCAGAATTCCTGAAATTCCCGAATGGAAGCAGAATGGCTTGGAATATTGTATCTTGGAGAGAGGAAAGCGTCTTATGATCTATTTTTTTCCATAGACGAAGAGATACGTCTTGATTAATTCTGACGAGGGAGGAGAAGAGAATTTGGTTTGTCATTGACACTTGCCTGTCAAAGTCAGGGTAGAGTTAGTTTACCAAAATGCCAGAGATGATAAAGATAATGATAATAATGCAAGTGATATTAATGATAACGATAATAATAGTAGTAATAATGATACTAATGATATAATGATGATAATGATAATGATAATAATAGTGATAATAATGATAATGATAATAATAATAATAATAATAATAATAATAATAATGATAATAATAATAATAATAATAATAATAATAATAATGATAATAATAATGATAAAATGATAATAATAATAATGATAATAATGATAATGGTGATGGCAATGATAATGATGATGATAATGATAATATTGATAATAATGATAACTTCAAATATCATATATATCATCGTGGTTGATAATCATTGTAATTATGAATATATTTTTTTTTTACGGCGATCGATGGCAAAACCTTGCTACCTGCCAGACCAGATGTTCCTGTTTACACAACAATTTACCGAGGTGTTTACGTTCAGTCGTCTGCAGCAGCTTGTCTCACGCTCAACCCTGTTGTCCTGACACGTTCCCTTGAGCACGACTTTACGATCCCTTAAGCACGACTGTACGATCCCTTGAGCACGACTGTACGATCCCTTGATTACGAGTGTACAACCCTTGAGTACGACTGTACGATCCCTTGAGCACGACTGTACGATCCCTTGAGCACGACTGTACGATCCCTTGAGTACGAGTGTACAACCCTTGAGTACGACTGTACGATCCCTTGAGCACGACTGTACGATCCCTTGAGCACGACTGCACGACCCTTGAGTACGACTGTACGATCCCTTGAGTACTACTGTAAGACCCTTGAGTACGACTGTACGATCCCTTGAGCACGACTGTAAGACCCTTGAACACGACTTTACGACCCTTTAGCACGACTGTGTGACCCTTGAGCACCACTGTACGATCCTTGAGTACGACTGTAAGACCCTTGAGCACGACTTTACGATCCTTGAGCACGACAGCACGGCCCTTGGGTTTGTGTAATGAGGCTTACGACGTTGTATAGCGGTCATGTTGAAGATGACGGAAACCATGCCCAAAAGTCGTACCGTCGTGCTCGAGGGTCGTACCGTCGTGCTCGAGGGCCATACCGTCGTGCTCGAGGGTCGTACCGTCGTGCTCGAGGGTCGTACCATCGTGCTTGAGGGTCGTACCGTCGTGCTTCTCTGCATCACCCCTCACTACTCATGTCCAAGACCCTCTCGCGTATTAGGACGTCATCACAAAGAACATTCCCCTTCGCCCTTTGTCCAGCCTACTTCGCGCTCGTCCTCGATGATGTACTGTATTTCGCGCTAGCCCTCGATGATGTACTGTATTTCGCGCTCGTCCTCGACGTAATGGCTAGGAGGATTGGCGAATCTCTTTCGCAAGAGGGAAGAGGAACCGGAGGAAGTACGGAGGTGCGAGTTCGTAGTTACGTTTTTCGAGCTTTTATATCGACGACGACAAAGGTAAAGTGGGACCTGCTCCTGGTCCGATCCCTCCTCCTGGTCCACTCCCTCCTCCTGGTCCACTCCTTCCTCCTGATCCACTCCCTCCTCCTGGTCCACTCCCTCCTCCTGGTCCACTCCCTCCTCCTAGTCCACTCCCTCCTCCTGGTCCGCTCCCTCCTCCTGGTCCACTTCCTCCTCCTAGTCCACTCCCTCGTCCTGGTCCACTCCCTCCTCCTAGTCCACTCCCTCCTCCTGGTCCACTCCCTCCTCCTGGTCCACTCTCTCCTCCTAGACCACTCCCTCCTCCTGGTCCACTACCTCCTCCTGGTCCACTCCCTCCTCCTGGTCCACTCCCTCCTCCTAGTCCACTCCCTCCTCCTGGTCCACTCCCTCCTCCTGGTCCACTCCCTCCTCCTGGTCCACTCCCTCCTCCTAATCCACTCCCTCCTCCTGGTCCACTCCCTCCTCCTGGTCCACTCCCTCCTCCTGGTCCACTCCCTCCTCCTGGTCCGCGCCCTCCTCCTGGTCCACTCCCTCGTCCTGGTCCACTCCCTCCTCCTGGTCCGCTCCCTCCTCCTGGTCCGCTCCCTCCTCCTGGTCCGCTCCCTCCTCCCAGCACTGAGGGTGAACTAGGGAGAAGGAAAACATGCGACTTGCATAACGCTCCTTTGTTCTTAAGGTGAGAAGGGTGTTTTTAGCATACCTAAAAAAAAAGGGGGGGGGGGGTTGCCAAAGATAGTCGAGGTTTCTTGCGCTGTGAGAGAGTGAGTGTTCTCACCTCAACGAAGTTCCCCCCTGAGCCAGGGAAAGAAATCTATAGCTACGAGTTACAGGGTATAAAAAAAAAGTAGTGACTCATACAGCAGGAACGTAGGGAGGGAGTTGGTTATGTGAGGCATCTTAAGAACGGGTTATCCTCCTCCTCCTCCTCCTCCTCCTCCTCCTCCTCCTCTTTCACCTCCACCTTCACCTCCTCCTTCACATCTTCCTTCTCCTCCTCCTCCTCCTTCACCTTCTCCTCCTCCTCCTCCTCCTCCTCCTTCATCTTCATCTTCCAGTAACCCTCCTGTATCTCTCTCCTTTGCGTTTTGAAACATGGCTGTTGCTTGACTCTCGCAAGGTCCAGACTACACAGTCCAGAGCTGAGCGTCATTGTTTTCGCTGTGTGTCTCAGCCAACCACGCCTCTGGTCTCTCTCTCTCTCTCTCTCTCTCTCTCTCTCTCTCTCTCTCTCTCTCTCTCTCTCTCTCTCTCTCTCTCTCTCTCACTCTCGTCACGCGGATGACTGAGGAAGAGGGAAGAGACGCACACGAGCTATCTCATTGTGTTGGAAGAGGGCAAGGGGTGCCTGCCAGCCTTCCTAGTGGTTTATCATATGTGAACCTCTATAAATGCGTTTGAACCAGTGTACGTTTTCCTGTGTGTATGTGTATGTGTGTCTCTCCTTTCGAGACTACAGGAGCTTCTGTAGATATGTAGTTCTGTAGACATGAATAACCTGAAGAAGGGAAGGTCTGTCAATACGACAGTAACCCGTGTCCAGGCGGAGACCAATCGATCGTAACACAGAAAGCAAGAAATACGACGTCAAGCGGCGTTTCTATTAGTGTCTTGGCGTCCGGTGAAGTTGACTGATTTGGCTACAGAGGTTTTCCCCATATTGGACAATGTCTGCACCGAGGCACACTGAACGACGAGGTAGTGGGCGACAGACGAAGTAAGTAATGTCTCAGCGATCAGTCAAGGTCGTGTATAGGTCCCGAGGTGGGTACTTAGGTCTCGGGAATGAGATAGAGGTCCATGGCAGGGTATGTAGGGTCTTGGCTGCGTGAAAAGATGTCCTTGGCAGCGTATATAGGTTCTTGGCAGCGTATATATATCTCTGGCTGATACATGTGTCCCTCGGAGCGTATACAGGCCTCAGACAGCATTTATTGGTGTCTGGAAACGTTTGTAAGTCCTTGCCAACGTACAGGGTCAACAAAAAACATTACCTACCCCCCTCCACATAAACTTTCAAAGGCGATACACTGTAAGGCTTTATTGTGGACATAAGCACGAGACGTTCTCTGGGTGAAATTAATGTACATCTGATCGCTGAGCATAGTGTTTCTAACGGTGTGAGCACCAGAAACCCACCTCAGTGTGCCTCAGGCTGTCACAAGGGAAGGATGCTCTTTCTTTACTCTTCCTGGCTGCCACTTCATTTGGAGAATCTCCCTCTGGGTGGTGTATTTCATCCGGCTATGTTTCAAGAAGGCTGAATTTTACTTTCCGAAGGAGGAGGGAGAAAGCCTGATTGTCGCCTGGATGGAAGATAATGTAAATAAACGTGAGATTTGATCAGAACGCACACTCTCAGGCGACTGCTCTCTGCAACTTCTCATCCTTGCCACGACTCTTTCAGGTGGATCAAGACCCAGGGAACCCAAAACATGGGCCTAGAATGCTTCAGGAACCTTATCAGCTCCGTGCCCAGAGGTCTACTGATGGTGATCAAGGCCAAGGGACAGATGACAAAGCGCTGAAAATTTAATATGACGTCGCCTTTGAAAGTGGATGGGGGAGGTGGGTAAGGTATTTTCCGGACATAGTGTCTACATCCCAAACAGCATATATAGGTCCCAGATATCATATATATATAGGCCCCAGACAGCATGTATAGGTCCCATATATCATATATAGGTCCCAGACAGCACATATAGGTCCTTAGCAGCATATAGAGGTCGGTTGCAGCTTCCAACAATGGAATGGGTAGCGTGGGCGGAGGGTCGGGTGAGTCCCATCCCCACACCACCCATGTCTTCCCAGACGACGTGTCCTTCCCATCACCAGGGCCCATCACCCTGACGCCTATCGCCAGCAACCTTCACCCTCACCACCCATCACTCATTACCCCTCTCCCCTCCCACGCACGCCCCAGAGCCGTCACGCCCGGATATCCCCTCACGGTCATCATTAATATACCTCTCACAACCCCTCATCCCACCTCTCACAACTCTCTCCTCCCACCTCTCACAAGTCTCTCCTCCCACCTCTCACACTCTCTCCACCTCTCACATCTCTCTCCTCCTCCCCCTCTCACAGCTCCCTTCTCCCACCTCTCACAACCCCCTTCCTCCACCTCTCATAAACCCCTCTCTTCACCTCTCACAACCCCTTTCTCCGCGCCTCACCACCCTTCGTCTCGCCCCTCATCACCACCACCTCATTCCCGCCCTTTACCACCCGTTCCTCCCCCTTACCACCCATTAGTCATCCCCTCGTATCACCCTCCCCCTAACCACCCACCCTCCACCCCTCAGCACCCCCTCCCTGCCCTCATAAACCTCCCCTTCCCCTCACCACTTTTCAACCCGCCCCTCTCCGCCCCTCACCACCTTCCAGCCCGACCCCTCACCGCTCCCCCATGGAGGACAGAATTTCTTCGTATGTCGGCTAACCCTTCCTGGTTCTCTCTTGGCTGTCATTTCTTTCCTCATTACTGGCCCTGTGGGGCGGGCGAGGTGGGAGGCAGAACTTCCCTCCCCCTTCCCGCCGCCTGCCTCACCCTCATTTCCTCCCCCTTCTCCTCTCCCACAACTCCCCAACTATAGTAATTAAAGCCGTGATTGATGATCGTAATGATTCGGGTGACGCTTGGATTATCCGTATGGCCCGTGTGGTGTGTTGCCCGTGTTGCAGGGCGAACGTTCACCACCACCGTGTTTATATTTCATCGATGATTTGAATATATTTGCATAATACGCGTATGCAAATGATTCGTTTACTCATTTCAGTTAACCTCTACGCATCTCCCCCTCATGCATATACCCACCCTTACTGTTGCTCCCTACTTCCCGCTGTTCCTCATCTCCCCCATTTATATTTCCTCTCCTTCCCGTTGTCCTCCTTCCCTTCCTCCCTCCCTTTCCCCTACTTCTTACCCTCGCTTCCACTCCCACCTTCCTCTCCCTTTCTCAGGGTGAGACGAGTTCCAGCAGCCGTCTGTCTGAGGCTACCGTCCACGGCCACCCACTTACCCACCCACTACCCACCCACCCGGCACGAGAAGATCACGTTCGGGTGGCCCTGCCGCCCACCTGGTCTTCCCTCCTTCCCTCACCACCGTCTTAAGCTAATGGTTGTAGCCTGATCGCCTCAGGTGTGTGTGAGGGGTAGACGAAGTAGCAGCAGAGGGGGGCTACGAAACACCAGAGACTGGAAGTAGCAGCAGAGGGAGAGAAGACTGCTGAGCACCGTGGAACGGAACACGGGATAGCTAAAAGGGGAAAGAGGGAGACCCTCCCCCCCCTTCCCTTAAAGAGGGAGAGACCTCCCTTGAAATAAGGGTGAAGCGGAATAGGCGATCTGTGGAACAGACGAACCTAGGAAAGATACACGGAACGGATCGATCGTGAAACAGCACATCACCCGGATATATAAAACACAGGAAGGTAGACAACGGGACACTGGAAAGCACCAGTGAGAGAGAGACCCGTATATTTACTAGTATATTCATATTACTTAGTCGATCACCGAGATGAAACATCACATGAATATGATTTTACGTCTTTCTTCCCCTCTTTGAAGAGAAATGCCCGAGCCACTCATCCTATGTAATAGATCCTTTCTGTATCGTTTTTGGGGCCATGAAGCCCCAAAGAGGCGGTACCGGGAGTACTTGGTTAGTTTGTGGAGCTTATGAGAGTATGTGTGTGGGAGAGAGAGAGACAGTGAGAGACCCTCGGCTGCATTGCATCCTCACCAGCCCCGTCTGCTTTGGACGGGTGAAGTAAATGCAACGTCCCTGGGTTATGTAGGGTCGGACGTCCACTGGCAGGCTTGGGGTTTTGAAGCCTTCAAGACAAGACGGGAGACTTATGGGTCGAGTTGGGGGAGGAAAGTGATGTGTGAGTCTTTGCCCTATTTCTGAGTCATTGACTTTTGAGATGACTTTGGCGCTGCATTGGCAAGTTCCAAGTCGAAAAGTATCTTTTTTCCCCTCGTCCAGTAACATGTCTTCGTCAAGGAGGAACGAGCAGAACATGACCCCACATCCTCCCTATTTCTCGACCCCCCCCCAACTCAGGGCCCTCAGAGTAAATACGTGACTCACTTTCACTGTTTACCATTAATCTGACTGAACATTTAGACTGTGCTGTTCTGGAAACAGCACTCAGCGAGAAGAGAATTGCGTCTATGTACTATAATTTCCTTTCAATATTTTTCAAAAGATAGTTTTGTTAATGACTTCTGTGTGAAACGAAATGTTCGTGTTATGTATAAGAACACATGCACGATTGATTCTAAGGGTCTCTGATCAAGTTGTAGACAGAGCTGACGTCTCACAGCCAACCCTAGCAGTTCATCCTCCTCTTTGAGGCTGGTGGATGAATGTACACTATGGACAGTGGGTGGCTTAGTGAGTGGGACCCCGGTAGACGCCCGGTGGTCAAGGGCTGCTGACGGACGCGGAAGGGTTGCGGGGTCACAGTTCATAACCATACGTCACCGCTGGTTTACACACACACACACACACACACACACACACACACACACAGTCATCCTATGCTTGAAGCGCTGTGATATCTTCTTGTTATTCCCTCAGCGTTCATTGTGAGACTGGAATCTCATATAAATCTTTCCCAACCCTATATAACCACAGACAAGGGTAGCAGGACACCCTGGCTTCCCACCTATGAGCTTATAAAGGCTCTCAGGTTCGGATCCTCCTTCGTGCCACCTCCCACAGGATTGGGTAAGAGTGCGCAGTAAATCGACTGTTTTTGAAGCCTGAAATTGATTAGGTTTTGCGTCTGTTTTGTGTCTTTCTGACTTACTGCTGCCACTAACGCTGTCGTACAATGGAAATGAGCTCGTTATGACGTCAAGGGCAGTTCATGGTGTTGTGGTATTGGGTCGTTACAGTCGGGGTTTAGTTCATAATGGTGTGGGCGAACTTAGGCCCGGGGTCAGGTCATGGTGTTGGGTCAGTTAATGATGGTATGGTCGTCCGGATAGAGACCTGGGACCAGGTCACAGTCAGGTCAGTTAATGACCTGGTTAATGACCTGGAATCAGGTCATACAGTCAGGTCAGTTGGTTAGAGGATGTGGTCGCCCTGTACAGAACCCTGACTGAAATGCAGTGGGTTCACACTGTACTGGACTCCCCTCCTGTAACCACGCCTCTGTACTCCTCCCTTCACTTACAGTCTTGCTGTATCATGCGCCCAGCTTCACCCAACAGACAGATGCACACAACACCACTGTACCATTATCTTAACGCCCCACATTATCTCGTCAGAGTCAGACATTCACGTGTTGTGTGTGGGGGATTCTTGTCGACTTTGGCACCACAGACCCGTACAGACGACTGCATTCGTCATGTGAGGTGGGGAGAGAGAGAGAGAGAGAGAGAGAGAGAGAGAGAGAGAGAGAGAGAGAGAGAGAGAGAGAGAGAGATTTATACTCGTGTTGCCCCGTCGCTTAATCTCGTGTGTGTATATATTTATACCGTGGCTTTGCTCCTGTGTATGCGCACACACACACACACACACACACACACACACACACACACACACACACACACACACACACCCTAGCGTAAGCTAGCCTAGCTCTGTGTGTGTGTGTGTGTGTGTGTGTGTGTGTGTAGAGAGAGAGAGAGAGAGAGAGAGAGAGAGAGAGAGAGAGAGAGAGAGAGAGAGAGAGAGATCGATATAGAAAACTATTTTACTACGTAGTCTTGATCCACAGGATTTTACACAGCTAACAGTTCCCAAGAAATGTTAGAAGTCTGTCTTAATGTGTGAACCTAATATATGTATATATATATATATATATATATATATATATATATATATATATATATATATATATATATATGGACAAAAGCCCTCCCACCACTACACTGCTTTGATGTATGGGGTAGGCTTGTATAAGACTTCTGTGTATTTATAACAACGCTGTGTCCTCTTTTGTTATATAGAAGGGATAGAAATTCTTTTCAAGTGGCTTTTAATCCCATAAAACATTTTGTGGAGATGAGATCATGAGATGAAAGAGCATCAAGGCATTACGAATCCCCCTTGTGACGTTTATAGCTGGAGAAATCACACGTTTGTCTCCGCCTTTGGTCGTAATGTATCTCATCTGGAGGAATTAACAGAAATCGTAAATTATGAAATCGTAACTTTGGCTACGTTCACTTTTTTTCTTTTTCTAGCATTTGTTGGTTTAGTCCAGCGTAGCTGCTGTCGGCGTAGGCTACGCTTATGCAGTGATAAGAGCATCTTAATGTTATCCCCCTTATCCCATAGAACGCTTCGGTTATGAGGTTCCTGGATCACACACTCATATACGCCGGTCGTCACCTCATTCTTGAGTTGACACGGAGAGAAATATGTTGTGTGTGATGACTCACATGTGTGAGTTATGGCTCGCATGTGTCCTCGGGGAGGTGAGGGTGGATACGTACGTGAGTGTCGGTAGACGTGCAATATTAGCCATGTTGTCCTACAGTAATTGGTTCCTCACAATTACGGCTACGGTTAGAGGCAGGAGGAGGAGCAGGCAGGAGGAGGAGGAGGAGGAGGAGGAGGAGGAGGAGGAGGATTCGTTGCCATGGCTTCTGGAGGAGACGCAAGACTCCCTCCCAGGAACAGCAGGATTCAGTGTATGAGTGAAGAGAAAGACGTTGACATGGTTTCCTTTTATCTCTCGTACTGTTTTACAGGATGGTTCTTAGCCATTGTGGTGAACGGTCATGTGAGTTCGTGGGACCCCACTTCGTGGACGTGTTGATTCATGGGTCTTCCAGTCCAGGGAACACCTGTGGACCTGGATTATGGGTCACAATGTTACCCTTGAACCAGCAGCAGGCTGGTCATTATAGACACGTCGATGAAAAGGAAAAGGGTCGTAAAGGCTTACTTATATGAAATACTCAGTGTTGTATATGATCTTGTCGTTGGGGGGGAACACGGCTCTGTGTGAGATAGTAAAGGCTGGGACAATAGACTTAAACAGCATGACCACCTGTGGACATCTTTTAGACGTAGATTTTTTCCAATTTCGTCCTTTGGGGTAAGTGTTAATAGGACACATAACCCAGGCTCGGAGGAACGACTCGTTGAATTAGATTTCCCATATTTTAAGAACACGCTTCTTTAGCCTCGTATGCCTTGTTACGAATCAGATGAGTGATATCTACATCACCTGAACGTTAAAAACAGCAAGTAAAACTCCTGTTGGCTGAGGTGGCTTGACAGCTTCTTGGACGGAGCCTTCATTCGCACTGTGCCCTCGTGTGTATTCATATATGTGCCTTGGTTGGGTTTTAGAATGGCTCGAGTTGATTTGGTTTGGTTAGGCATTATTTGGTTTGGTTGGGCATCAGTAGGGTTTGGTGATGTCGAGAGGGAGCTAAGCCAGCCGAGAAGGAGCACAGGGGGGGCCCAGGAAAGAGATCAGTGAGCCTAGGAGCTCAGGGGGCCCTGGAAGGAGTCCAGCGAGCCAACAAGGAACTCAGGGGGCTGTGGAAGGAGCTCGGGGGGCTCTGGAAGGAGCTCAGGGGGCCCTGGAAGGAGCTCATGGGGCCGTGCAGGAGTTCAGCGAGCCGGAAATAAGCAGTTCATTGAATTAAGATCTTTATCATCTCAGCTGATTCAGTTGGAAGAGACTGGCTTGGCAGCCAGGAGGCTGACAATGAGTCAGCTAACCCACGAGGCCAAGTATAGGTCAGCTAACCCACGAGGCCAAGAGTAGGTCAGCTAAACCACGAGGCCAAGAGTAGGTCAGCTAACCCACGAGGCCAAGTATAGGTCAGCTAACCCACGAGGCCAAGAGTAGGTCAGCTAACCCACGAGGCCAAGAGTAGGTCAGCTAACCCACGAGGCCAAGTATAGGTCAGCTAACCCACGAGGCCAAGAATAGGTCAGCTAACCCACGAGGTCAAGAATAGGCCAGCTAACCCACGAGGCCAAGAATAGATCAGCTAACCCACGAGGCCAAGAATAGATCAGCTAACCCACGAGGCCAAGAATAGATCAGCTAGTCCACGAGGCCAAGAATAGGTCAGCTAACCCACGAGGCCAAGAATAGGTCAGCCAACCCCAATTGGCAAGAAATATTTAGGTTATCCCGGTACCAAGAAAATGGTTTAAGCACAGGTCGGGAAAAAGACTGAACCACGACAGCCTACGCTACGACAATCATGAAGCTTGATACAGTGTAACTATAGCATAGTCCCACCAAGAAGCCATTTTCTAAAGGATTACATTTTCTTTTTCCTGTTCACTGTGTAAATTTAAGCATAACGAATAATTTAAAAGAGATAATCTTATGTCTTCCACGTTCTATATTACACAGGCCTCTCGTAGTGAAGGAACTGTATCTCCCTAGTATCGGAAAGTTCAAAATCAGGACATATATATGAATTTTGTAACATGGAACTTACCATTATTTTTTTGTTTTTTTTTAAGTTTTATTGATGCCGAACAAGAAGGAAAGGTGCTGGGCAGACATGCTTCAGAGCAGAGGCCAGAGTAATGAAGCTACGTCCTAGCTACGTCTCTTCGTTGTATATCAACTGGCTGTTATATTTCTCTCTTGTGTCTCCCCTGATGATATGATTATTACACGAAAGTGCACTTGGGAACGTATCTTGTTTCATTTTCCCCGTGGACTCTTAGGAATATATATATATATATATATATATATATATATATATATATATATATATATATATATATATATATATATATATATATTTATATATATATATATATATATATATATATATATATATATATATATATATATATATATATATATATATATATTGTTATCAGTAACCTATATTAGACCAAATAAACTGGGGCCCCTCACGACTTTTATGGAGTAAGAGTGTTTTCAGACCCTCACGGTAAGGGTGTTTTCAGACCCTCACGGTAAGGGTGTTTACAGACCCTCACGGTAAGGGTGTGTACAGACCCTCACTGTAAGGGTGTTTTCAGACCCTCACGGTAAGGGTGTTTTCAGACCCTCACGGTAAGGGTGTGTACAGACCCTCACGGTAAGGGTGTTTACAGACCCTCACTGTAAGGGTATTTTCAGACCCTCATGTTAAGGGTGTACAGACCCTCACGGTAAGGGTGTGTACAGACCCTCACTGTAAGGGTATTTTCAGACCCTCATGTTAAGGGTGTACAGACCCTCACGGTAAGGGTGTGTACAGACCCTCACAATACTAGAATATGTCATTAGATTAATCCATTTATTCAATACGGTCTATGCGAGTCGAGGTCGCGAGAAGCAGTGATTATAAGTAGAGGGGAGGATTATCGGTTCATGATAATCGTCGTTGAGAAAGGGGGTCAAATTATCTTGAAGGGGAAATTTCGGTTTAATTGAGAGCTAGCGGATATGATTACTTTAGGGGAAATGTAATTATTTTAAGGAAATTTCTGCTTATGACGGTTAAACGTCGAGAACAGTATGATAATTATTTTTAGGAGAATTTCCCTAAAAATTGTTTTAGGTCTTTAGGGAGTTTCGTGAGGCAGAATAGTTCCAGCTATATATCACTTGAGTTATTTTTGACCTGTCCTTACGAGAAACAGAGAAGAAAACGGGGTTAGTTTAGATATTCTATTTTCAGTACTCACTAGAAAACGGGGTAAGTTATAATCCTCTATTTTTAAGTCTTCCTGCGTCTTCAGTTTACTAATGATAGCCTGATGATATCACAGTGGTTTACTGATGATAGCACAGTGGTTTACTAATGATAGCCTGATGATAGCACAGTAGTTTCCTGATGATAGCACAGTGGTTTACAATTGATAGCCTGATGATGGCACAGTAGTTTACTAATGATAGCCTGATGATGGCACAGTAGTTTACTAATGATAGCCTGATGATAGCACAGTAGTTTACTAATGATAGCCTGATGATAGCACAGTAGTTTACTAATGATAGCCTGATGATGGCACAGTAGTTTACTAATGATAGCCTGATGATAGCACAGTAGTTTACTAATGATAGCCTGATGATGGTACAGTAGTTTACTAATGATAGCCTGATGATGGCACAGTAGTTTACTAATGATAGCCTGATGATGGCACAGTAGTTTACTAATGATAGCCTGATGATAGCACAGTAGTTTACTAATGATAGCCTGATGATGGTACAGTAGTTTACTAATGATAGCCTGATGATGGCACAGTAGTTTACTAATGATAGCCGGATGATAGCACTGTTTGTGCCCCTTTCCATCAGGCGAAAAGGATTGTATCTTCTATACGGGGAACGTCGAAGGGGGAAAGCATTACATTTGGAATCTGTTAAGGGAAACACGCGGTAAATAGCGTTATTCACGGGGAAATGAAACACAGTAAGTTCCCAAGTGCACTTTCTTGTAGTAATCACAGGTAATCGCTTATTTACCAAATGGTGTACTAGCTACGTCTCTTCGTTGTATATCAGCGTCCTAGATACGTTTTTTCGTTGTATATCAACTGACTTATATATTTCTCTCTTGTGTCTCCCCTGATGATGTGATTACTGCACGAAAGTGCACTTGGGAACTTATCGTGTTTCATTTCCCCCGTGGACTGGTAGGAATACACTTGATCACGCGCTCAGTTGTGATCCTTTCCAGTATATATATGTGTATATATATATATATATATATATATATATATATATATATATATATATATATATATATATATGGCACTTTATAACCAACGATAATGTGATGGAGTTAAGACATTATAGCGTCCAGGAGTTCTCTCGGTGAAGGGTGGGTGGGGGGGAAGAACCGCTTTGCCCTTAATACTACGCTTTATGAGAGAGAGAGAGAGAGAGAGAGAGAGAGAGAGAGAGAGAGAGAGAGAGAGAGAGAGAGAGAGAGTGGAGGGATGGGCTGACGGCCAAGGGAGGGAAGGGGTGGAGGGTCTGGGATGACGTGGTGTAGTGAGGGGATGACATCGGCTGTGTGCGCCACAACGACTGACGTCATTTGATAAAGGGAGGGGGAGGGGGGGTAGGGTGTTGTACAGTGGCAGAAAACGAGGTGAGGTTTGGGAATGTTGAGGTTACTGTTTAGGTATGAGGCGTGTGTGTGTGTGTGTGTGTGTGTGTGTGTGTGTGTGTGTGTGTGTGTGTGTGTGGCTGTCTCTTTAACCTTCCCCCAGGGGACAGATTTAACCCAAAACTTGGCATAAAATCTTGACGTTAATTCGGAAAATATATCACTGCCTTATGATGCTGGAGGGGAAGGGGGGGGAGGATCGGCACACCGGTGAATAGGGGGTGGGGGGTAAATCTTCAGAAGATTTTGAGGGGGAGTGTTGCGTGGGGGGAAGAGGTGTTTCGTGGGAGGGGAAGAGGTGTTGCGGGGGAGGGGAAGAGGTGTTGCGGGGAGGGGAAGAGGTGTTGCGTGGGAGGGGTAGATGTGTTGCGGGGGGTAGAGCTGTTGAGGGGGTAGAGGTGTTGCGGGGGAGGGGAAGAGGTGTGCGTGGGGGAAAGAGGTGTTGCGTGGGGAGGTGAAGAGGTGTTGCGTGGGGGGAAAGAGGTGTTGCGTTGGGGGAACAGGTGTTGCGGGGTAGGGGAAGAGGTGTTGCGTGGAGTGAAGAGGTGTTGCGTGGGAGGGGAAGAGGTGTGCGTGGGAGGGGAAGAGGTGTTGTGTGGGGGTAGAGGTGTTGCGTTGCGGGGTAGAGGTGTTGCGGGGTGAGGGGAAAAGGTGTTGCTTGGGGGGAAGAGGTATTGCGGGGGGAGGAGGGGGGACGTCTTTTCGGACCCCCTCTACCTTGTACCTCTCTTGCATCGGTTCGCTTGTCTTGTCCCGTTTTCATTTCTCCTTTGGGTTGAGAATTATGTTCGCACCTTCGTTGGATGACACTTTTTTTTGTTTTTTGGGGGCGTCGTTGTTGTCAGAGATTGGCGTCGGTCTGCTATACCTGGCACGCGCCCATGTCTTATGACAGACCGACCCCTGTTGGGTTGGTTTGTTTATTTGTTGCGCTTCTTGTTTACCGAGTTAGTCATGCAGCAACTCTGTTCATTTATTGGTAGATTTTTATCAACATTAATCGTCTCGGTTTTTCCTTTTTTTGTGATAAATTTTCGGATGTTTTTCACTTTTTTTTTTTTGTACTTTGTGATTTTATCATAGCTGAAGACGAAGATGACCCACAGAGAACAATTGTTGTAACGTAGAAAACGGGGTGTTTCCTTATTTCAAGGTCAGCGATAGACATCGCGCACCAACCTTTTGGTTGGTCCTACATAGAAATGTGAAAGGCGTTGATAAACTCTGAAAATCGAAGCAAGATGAATCCTTAAGAAATCATCTAACCAAGAAGCTAATTGCCCACAATCTTCACCTTCAACACATTTGCCATTACGCAATCTTTGTGCTCTTGTACACAAGCAGTCGATGTACACTGGAAGCAACACAGCTGGAGCTTATCATTACACTCGGCTTCCTTTCATTCATTCGCCAAAGAGGCCTGAAAGTGCTGCCATTGTGGCCTAGTTCAATGGTAATAAAGTAAACAAGAATGCTAAATGATTGGTCATCTGCTTAACGAATTGAACTCTTCGCCGTATTCAGCGTCTCCAGATCTTGGCAGAAACTGCAACCACAAACAGCTTAATTATCTTTGTGGCACGCCCACCCAACCGAAAATACATACACTGGGACGACACTGTAACTTGCTATGTAACTGTGTTGGATGATTCACTCTCACATGGGTCGACGAGAGCATGATGGAAAAATAGAGTAAAAATGTTTTTAGCCAAACTCGCCCCCTGTCTAAAGAGGCTGGTGGACACGCCATTGGGTTGTCTCCTAAAAAAAAAAAAAATCCAAACTTACGACAGCTCTGTTCGAAGCAAATAAATAAATAGAAATGAGTATATCCGTGTCCCATCACACTGAAATGTGTGAAGGGAAAACTTACGAGTGTGTGTGGAGGGAAAGGATTGCAAGATGTCGTCATTTGCTATAGGAAGGCATAGGCTATAGATATTACTAACGCTTTAGCCTATCTGGACTTTGTTAATCACGTGAATTAGTGAGTGTGTTGCCAGAGACACATATTAGTGAACACGGGAACACTCTACTGTCCCTCGGCTCTGACTAGAGGAAACCGTTCAGCGATAGGTCGAAACAGAACTTGCAACAAATGGCGCACACCACCACAACGTCTTGCAGATGGATTTATGTGAGTATCGTAACACTACGATATGAACCAACCTCGTAACGTCTCAATTCATAATTATCTGGCCATTGGAGTGGGAAGGGAGGAGGGAGGGAAGGTGTCTGACAAAGACCACCTTTTTACTGACTCTGTGTCATCTCTTTTGCGCTATCGCTAACAGGATGAGGCACAGCGGCTCACACAACACCTGATTTGCGGTCAGGGCCTCCCGTTGAAAATTAGGTCACATGACTGGGTTCTGTAGCCTCTGCCACACCGCTTGTATCTTGTCATGAATTAAAACCCAATTGCGTACCTTCGTTTGATATTATATATGTAGGTTTTCCGCTGTAATGGTCTTAATTATACGCCATAGAAATGGCATAACTAGTTACCTTTGTCCAGGTTGTTAATGAATTCATTGTTTTGGCCTGCTTTTGTATTTGTTTATTTGTAGGTTTATTTAGACTCTTCATGTTAGTTTGCGAAGCTGATGGGAAATAGTATCCTCAGTAGGTATGTCTGTAAAAAAAAAAAGTAAAGAGGAGGAGGGGGGAAGGGAGGGAAATGTTAAGCGCTGGTGTAAACAACGAACCAGTGTGGTGAGAAGGGCGTGGCCAGGCAGCAAGTATCCTACGGCTGGTAACGGGTGTCACGCTAACACTCCCTTCCCCCAACCCCATGGATGAGAGGAGATGGGTTGGGGGTCACGTCACGTTTTCCCCGCACGTTGTAGGACCTTCACCTTTGACCCTTCTGACAGTGGAATTACATCAGTCCTTCTCTCAGGCTATAAGAATATTCCTACGCCAGTCCTGGGGTCAGATGGTCGACCCATCCGTAAAACGAACACTTGAGATTTGTGTGAATTGTTTGGTCATTCTAAATAGTCGTTGCCATACCCTATTCTTTACAATCTCTTACATGGCGAAAATCTGGCGTCTTCGACCTTTCCATTCCGTATATCTCTTTTCTTTCGATCTTTTGATCTTCGAGAGTCGAGTTCACAAACACCCGAGATGTTCAAATTGGTACTTTATTATGGGATGGTTAGAGGAGAGGGAAAAAAAAGAGATGGGACAGGAGAAGGGAGAGTTTGTAATGGAATAGAAGACTGAGGTGTGCGGTTAGAGGAGAGGAAAAAAGAGATGGGACTGGAGAAGGGAGAGTTTGAAATGGAACAGAAGACTGAGGTGTGCGGTTAGAGGAGGGGAAAAAAGAGATGGGACTGGAGAAGGGAGAGTTTGTAATGGAATAGAAGACTGAGGTGTGCACAGGTGTATGGTGTAAGTTTGTTGATGTGTGTGGGCGATTTATTTTTTTTTTTCTACGAGCGTGTTTTTGGTGCCTGATTTATAAACCCCCAGCAGACTCGGGGTTGTGTATGTATTTGCGTTGAATCTTTTCATGTTTTGAAGGAGTCTATAAGCTAAGCTCTCTCTCTCTCTCTCTCTCTCTCTCTCTCTCTCTCTCTCTCTCTCTCTCTCTCTCTCTCTCTCTCTCTCTCTCTCTCTCTCTCTCTCTCTCTCTATATCTATATATATATATATATATATATATATATATATATATATATATATATATATATATGCTCACTCAAAGGTTGACAAAGAGGATATATGTATATTGTCAAAAGTGGAGATAATAAGGAGGAAGGGGGGACCAAATTGGAGATGGAAGGATGGCGTGAAAATGATTTTGAGCGATCGGAGCCTGAACATGTGGGAGGGTGAAAGGTGTGCACGTGATAGAGGGAATTAGAACGATGAGGTATACTGGGGTCGACATGATGTCAGTGGACTGAACTTAGGGTATGTGGAGCGTCGGGGTAAGCCATTTAAAGGTCTGCAAGGGCCTGGTTGTGGATAGGGAGGTGTGGTATGACAGCTAGAGAATGAATGTGAGTTGGATGCGATCTTTCTTCGTGTGTTCCTGGCGCTGCCTCGCTAACGCAGGAAAAGGCAACCAAGCATGAAATTATATATATATATATATATATATATATATATATATATATATATATATATATATATATATATATATACATACATATATATATGTGTGTATGTGTGTGTGTGTGTGTGTGTGTGTGTGTGTGTGTGTACCACGTCATTCGTTTTAGCTCGCTGTGTGGGAGGAGGAAGAGAGTTGTCATCATATGGCATTATAGGAAATTCTTGGTAACTCACCCATATCCCTGAGACTTACTGTATCAGCTGGAGGGTGGGCTGTGGTGGGTGGCGCGGGTGGGGAAGTGTTGGGTTGGGGCACGTGAGGGGTCGCGGTGGTGGAGGGGGGCGAGGTGAGGTGGGGGGGGGTGTTGGGGTGATGGTGGCGCTGTCAGTCAGCATTACTGCTATAATTCAGCATCTATTATCCAGCATTACCATTTTTAAGTGAGTATCATCACCAGTCATGCTCGTCATCCCCACCAGTCACTCACCATCACCACCAGTCCACTCACCATCACCACCAGCCACTCACCATCACCACCAGTCACTCATCATCACCACCAGTCCACTCATCATCACCACCAGTCACTCAGCATTATCACCCGTCACTCACCATCACCACCAGTCATTCACCATCACCACCATTTACTCAGCATTAGCACCAGTCATTCACCATCACCACTAGTCACTCACCATCGCCACCAGTCACTCAACATTATCACCAATCATTCACCATCACCACCAGTCACTTACCATCACCACCAGTCTTTCACCATCACCACTAGTCACTCACCATCACCACCAGTCACTCAGCATTCCATTCACTCAGCATCACCACCATTCACTCACCATCACCACCAGTCACTTACCATCACCACCAGTCTTTCACCATCACCACTAGTCACTCACCATCAGCACCAGTCACTCACCATCAACACCAGTCACTCAGCATTCCATTCATTCACCATCACCACCAGTCACTCAGCATTCCATTCACTCAGCATCACCACCATTCACTCGCCATACCACCAGTCACTCAGCATTCCATTCACTCAGCATCACCACCATTCAATCACCATCACCACCAGTCACTCACCATCACCACCAGTCACTCACCATCACCACCAGTCACTTACCATCACCACCAGTCACTCACCATCACCACAAGTCACTCACCATTACCACCAGTCACTTAGTATCGCCACCAATCACCATCATCACTGGTCACCATCACCAGTCACCATCACCAGTACCTGTCACCATCACCAGTCACCATCAGTGTCTTACATCAACATCACTTTCCTCTTATAACTGGTTATGTTCGCCCGTCCCTCTCATTCTCATTTATGAGGGTCAAGAGATGCCTCATACCTCTACGGCTCATGCTTTCCCTCATAACCGTATACATTCTACCACCATCCTTCCCACTCTCCTCATTAAACGCACCCCAGCTATTCCCCCTTCCCTCATATCTTAACTAGACTCCCTCATAGATGCGTCGTTATGCTAGTCATTTGTGTCATCCTCATACTCGATGGTGTCTGCTACTGCCGCCTCATGAGGTTAGGAATGTGCCTCACTCTTCTCGGTACCCCAGTTTAGCCCTCATACTTTATTTGGTTATTATAGATATGTTTCCCCTCATAAAGATAGACTATTATTCATTCATGTTTATTGTGCATCATTTTATGAGTGTATTGTTCACTCTACTCATAGTTGATTAACTCCCCGTAGCCTCACGTGGCCTCATCCCTCATTTTTTTTCCCTCCCTCTCGTTTCCCGCCTTTTCCCTTATGTTCGTCATTTTCTTATCCCCATCCTCATATCGCCCGTATCTTTCATGTTCTCCCTCATTTTCACGCCTTCGACCTTCATCATTATCTCTCCCTCATCCTCTATGATCCCCCCCCCTCACTTTCTCGGTCTCAGCCCTCATCATCGTCTCTTCGTCCTCATTGTCATCATCATCACCACCACCTCGCCCTCATTTTTACCGATGCCTCCTTCTCCTCCTCCTTTATCTACTCCATTTATCTCCACCTTCATCTTTCCCTCCCGATCAGCACCCTCCTCTCTCCTCTCCCCACCTCACATGATCCACCGCAGCAGATGGGGGGAGAAGGAAAGTAGGTGGGTGGGAAGGAGGAGGAGAAGGAGGAGGAGGAGGTGTGAGAGGGGGATGAGGAGGGGAATGGGGGCCCCGCTATTCCTCATGTCGAACCCATGGCGCCGAGATCACCACCAAAAGGGGAAGGTTCCTCAAATAGCCCACTGGGGTCTCTGCAACTGGGAACATCACTGCCGCTTACACGCGCGGTGGGGAGTGGCAAGGGAGAGAGAGAGAGAGAGAGAGAGAGAGAGAGAGAGAGAGAGAGAGAGTAGGGGGGAGTTTGGGGAGAGAGCGGTTGGGAGGCATGGCACAGTAGGCAGGTGAGGTGGAAGGGATTGGGGAGGAGTTGACAAGAGGCGTTTGGGGAATGCGCCTCACCGAAGTCTTGACAAGTGACCTGGAGATGCCCATGTGTGTGTGTGTGTGTGTGTGTGTGTGTATTTTCCGTCGTGACCATTCTAGGAATCAGTGAGAGTTCCTCGGAAGCATACCCGAGGTAGCGTCCCTCCTCTGGTGCTTCACCAGCAGGTACAGTTAGTTGGTATAGCAAGGGAGTTGGGAGGGGGGTTTATTTTTAGGGAAATATAAAGGGTAAAAAGTTGGTGCTATATTTGTGGGTGGTGCTTCATTGCACTCGTAAGTCAAGACACCAGCTGAGAAATGTGGCGGCCTGTCGTGTCTTGACGGGCCGCCCACCTGCTGCGCCCACACCCGTCTGCCCACGCCCACTTCTCCTCCTCCAGTCCACACCACATTACCTCCCCGAAAACCCCGCATACACACGTACATATCTCGCCTGATCTTCCTAATCCCACGTTCACGCCCACGCCCACTCATATACCTCCCACGCACGCCCATATTATCACCGCCCACAGGAGGGTCGTGCCCACGCCCATACATCTGCACTGGTCCTGCCCAGAGCAACCCATCCTTTGCCTCCTGTATAAGACAACACGACACAGATATGATGTAATATTCATAAAGCCACGATACAGACGCACATATGTTCCCTCCCTCGCTTGTTTATACACAGAGTTTTACGTAGAGAGTTGCACCAGACTCATGTACACACACACACACACACACACACACACACACACACACACACACACACACACACACACACACACACACGACGTTTTCTTCTTTCTCAGCGAGAGCGCCTCATGTTCTTATTCTCACTTTCGCCTCTCTCTCTCTCTCTCTCTCTCTCTCTCTCTCTCTCTCTCTCTCTCTCTCTCTCTCTCTCTCTCTCTCTCTCTCTCTCTCTCTCTATCTATCTATCTATCTATCTGCCGCTTCATCATCATCATCGTCTTCATCCTTCTCCCCTTCAGCGCTTCACTTCGTCCCTCATCCATCATTTTCTCTCCCCCTCCTTCACCCCTTCTCGGAAAAGTTCCCTGAGGCTCGTGGTTTGAAGGAGGCGACGACGCTTCGCGCCATCCGTCCTCCTCCCTCCGCTGGTTCAAAGGATTCCAACTAACCCAGCGACAACGTAGCGGTTGTGGTGGAGGATAGAGAGAGAGAGAGAGAGAGAGAGAGAGAGAGAGAGAGAGAGAGAGAGAGAGAGAGAGAGTTCCACACAGGAAAGGCAGGCGACATCAAGCGTTTGAGGGTCTCTATGACGAGATCGCCTGCTGGAGGAGGATAGTATAAATAGACACCCTACATCTGTGGGGATAGTCAAGCAGAAGGCTTCCTTCTCAACCACTCGCATAAGAGTAGTAGATTAAGAGTAGTATATACTGACGTGGGAATTCTATAGGGAAGAGTCATTGGGGGTAAACGCTAATCCAATTAGTAGCAGATGGTGTCCGGACGGCCTCCGTCGCCTGTGGTGCAATGCACAGGTATGTGGGAGTGGCATTCTAAGGCGCTTGACTGCAAGTCGAACGTGAGGAGGAGGTCTAGTGGAAGGGAGAGGAGATGGTGGTCGCCGTGGATGTGGGAGACTAGACACGCTGGGAGGGGGTTGAGGTCCACTCCTCCACACATATCGCTACCAGGGGTTCTGGAGGTCCGAGTAGACAACCCGGTAATATACCTTGACCGTATATCGCTCTCCTAAACGTCACATAAACAGTGTATGAATTTTGATGACTATTTTTCATTTATCTTTTTTTTTACTATTTTTAGGAAGTAGTTAATGGTAATGTGATGAAAGATAGAAGGTCTTGTAGTGCAGGTGCGGTGGTAGTACGGTTCCTAGCATAGGTTCGAATCCTGGTTGCGGTAATCGGTCCACAGTCAACCCAGCTGTTCATCCACCCTTTGTGGGATTGGTCGATAAAATGGGTACCTGGCACAGGCTAGGATATATATATATATATATATATATATATATATATATATATATATATATATATATATATATATATATATATATTTTTATTTAGATGGCCATGATTAGGGCCTCAGTTGCCCGTGCCGTCTCGGTTAACATAAAGAAAGTGGTTTCCAAAGGCATTGCGACAAAGTTAGACTCACTTCCTGAGGCCGTTTTTGACTCTCGACAAGACTGTGTCTCTCTGAATGACCCTATTTGATTCTGAGAGATCAGAAGAAAAAAAAAAAACGAGAATAGTTAATGAACTCCTTTGCAGGTAGGAGGCGTGAGTGAGTGAGTGAGTGTGTGTGTAGTCACGTGTGGCACATATCATCAAGCGACATGCTACCACTGGTGTCATATATATATGTGTAATATCACAGATACACCGACGTGACGTTGCTCTGTGAGCCTTGTGTTACGGAGGGGAGGTAGGCGTGCGGACCACAGTACCGACGGTGTGGGAAGTGACGTGCATATACACTGTGGGAAGAGACGTGCATACACACACACACACACACACACACACACACACACACACACGATGTAGGGTCGGTCAGGTATACTGCACGGACGAGTCATTTCTTGATGTTTGATACGTTTCGGAAAATAAAACCTCGTTTCTTTGAGACCGTCTGCTTAAAACTGCTTTGAAGGAAGACAGAGATCGTAATAAGTAAAATGGGACGTTCACAGTGATTCATTTAATGGCTGAGGTCCATCGTTTAAAAGAAGAGAGAAAGCTTCCACTTCAATTGGCTTGACAGCCGACCCACAAGAACACAGGCCGTAAGGAAGACCACTCTACTGGCGCTTGACTGAGCATCGTTGTCAACTTGACAAGGGTAGCCATAAAGTCGTTGTGTACATAAGCTTGAAAGGATCCAACGCTGTGCAGCATAGCTCGCCCTCAGTAAGCGTTTTCCTTGTTGCTCTTTTTGAGTCTAGCTTTACGTTCTCGCAGGAAAATGACCCGCCCATCGCCATTTAGAATTAATTTTCACGTTAAGTAATTGCTTTCAAGATGTTGAGGGCTGTGAGGATGAAGGGCGAGTGTGTTAATGAGGGTGATTATAAAAGTAAAGACTTTTCGCGGAAGAAATTAATACGAAGCCAGGCAAGGGGATCAGCCCGGTCGTCCAACCTTAAAGACGACGACGGGAGTTACGACCTGTCGTCCCCAGCATGTTAACCCTCCCTCCCACACACACACACACACACACACACACACACACACACACACACACACACACACACACACACACAGCCAACACGACCTGTAATGGCCTAAATCTTCGTGACATCCTAAGACCCCCATTAGATGCAAATTGAAGGTCCCTCTTAAGATTTGCGCGTACATACAATGAACACTTCGCCACGACTACCACCATCCACAGATGACGACCTCCACCCACACGCCAACCATCACCAACACACCATCAGCTACTACCCCCCACACACACGCACGCACGCGCCTCTACCAACCAACACCAGCAGCTCCCCACACGCCTGTGCCACCACCTCCTCCCTCCCACACACACCCACCACACCATCAGGTTGTCACCGACCCTGGCATATGGGTGAGGATGAGGCAGCCAACCCGTTTGGTGCGTTCGGTTGGCACCTGCCTCGCCTGTCTCACGACCCAAGTATTTACCTTCGTCTAATTGCTTCTGGTGGCGACCTCCGCCTCGCATACCTGCTTTCCATGCTGTTCCAGCCGATTCCCGGCCCGCGGGAGGAGAGTGGGAGGGCTACCCTCCCTCCTGGCTGTGCCTCACATCGAAGCCAACCATAGATGGTGTATCTCTGTTTGAGATACCTTACACGGAAGACTATATATGTATATATATGTATATATATGTAATATATGTATATATATATATATATATATATATATATATATATATATATATATATATATATATATATATATATATATATATATATACACACACACACACACACACACACACACACATAATGTGGCTATATCATCAAGAGTTCAGTGTTTCGGAGATCTTCTCGCTCCAAAGGAACATTAATGTCCCTGCTCCTGGAAGTAGCGCAATCCTTGGAGGTGACACCAGGAGCTCCCCCTGGGACATGGGGTTCTGGAGCAACTGTGGCGCCCTTGCAAGAACGGGGTCGTGGGGGCGATCATGATAGATCAATAGACACTGTTTATGTTTACTTGGTTAGCAGCGTCCATTTTCAAGAATAGCATGAGCGTGTAAATGTTGTGCCTTATTTTAAACTACGCGTGACGTCATGTATACACTGTGTTGGGGGGGAGGGGGGGGCCGAGTTCCGTGAGGCGTTCGATCATAAACATATTTCTATTTTTCAATGTCGTGATGGCGATTTTCATTTTTCTTCGTTCGCCGTAGTATACACCGTAGTACACCCGATGTCGGTACACTTCGGTGGCAAGATGAACCGAATGCAGCGAAATTATACGACACTTGTATGTAAATGGTGATTGCGTGTTGTCTTTGGGTTGCGGTCTGTAACAGCCTGAATGAGCCGAAGACCATGAGGGCCACTTGGTCTTTGCTCGAGGGGTAGAAAACCATCCGGAACCATCGTAAGGTATAATGGTGTAAGGTAAGGCTAGGGAATGTAAGTAGTGGGCTGACGGCCTACCAAAGTCACTGTAAAGTATAAGTAAGATAAGGAAAGAGGTCCCAGGCTAAGGTGTGTGGGGTAGAGGTCCTTCGAAAGCATCATTATGCTTAAGGTAAAGTTAGGTCCTGCGCTGAGCTTCTGGGAGTAGAAGACCTCAGAGACCCTCGTAAGGCAAGGTCCTAGACTCAGCTGTAGGGGTGGAGAAGACCTCAGAAACCATCGGAAGGTTTAGAAACGCCCCAGACCCAGCTGTAAGGGGTATAGAAGACCTCAGAAACCATCGGAAGGTTTAGAAACGCCCCAGACCCAGCTGTAAGGGGTATAGAAGACCTCAGAAACCATCGGAAGGTTTAGAAACGCCCCAGACCCATCTGTAAGGGGTATAGAAGACCTCAGAGAACCATCGTAAGGTGAAATGGGTCAGAGGCCTGTACCAGAACCCCCTGGAGGGAGCACTAAACTTGTACGGGGAACACGTAGAGGGTTGGTATAACCTGGCGATGGCGCTAATTTCAGACACGTTCCAAGACATCAGCTGTATTTAAGCCTCAGTTTGTACCTCACCAACCAACCAAACCCCCCCAGTAAACTATCCTATGGCGGTATATTTACGGACATAAGATTAGATCACGCCCATCACTGCGACTGCTGGGGGGGGTGGTTTAAATCCCTTTATAGACAGTTGGTGATATCGGAAATACGCGCGTCGTTAGAGTGTGTGTGTGGGGGGTGTGGAGGGTGTGTGTGTGTGGAGTGGGGAGGGGTGTTCGGAGGTGTGAGTGAGGGTGGAGGACCATAATCGTCACATCGAGCGCAAGGTGTTTTATGGGTGTTGCTTTCCCCCCCCCCCCTCCTCCTCCCCCCCTCGCCCCAATCCCCCACACCCCTCTACTCAACCCCCCGCGCCCCCCCTACCCGTCGTCACCACCTCCCCCCCCCCACCTCCTCTACCCCGGCCTGCCGTATGCTTGCGGGGGTGAAGCACTCACACACACACACACACACACACACACACACACACACGTGTGTAGAACTCCCTCTCTGTACTGTACAAATGGGTTGTAATACACTCTCTCTCTCTCTCTCTCTCTCTCTCTCTCTCTCTCTCTCTCTCTCTCTCTCTCTCTCTCTCTCTCTCTCTCTGTATCTATCTATCTTTCTATCTATCTATCTATCTGTCTGTCTATCTATCTCTTTAAAGTATATCAATCAACCAGCGAAGTAACAATACACAAGTCCTCTCTCTCTCTCTCTCTCTCTCTCTCTCTCTCTCTCTCTCTCTCTCTCTCTCTCTCTCTCTCTCTCTCTCTCTCTCTCTCTCTCTCTCTTTCCTTGTTTCTCCCAAGTCCTGACCAGGGAGTTGGCAGGCGCGCCTCTACGTCTTCTGTCATCCTTGCAACAGACGAGACAAATGGGGCCACCGCTGCAACACCATCTAACGGAACGAAAACAGAAAAAAAGACGTTTTCAGCAAGTTGAAGGAGTGAAAGAAGGAGATCTAACGGGAGAGAATTGATGATAGCAGAATTATTTCGTCTTTCACAGGCGACACGCCTTAGGTTAAATTCTTTATTGCTTGTGCTTTTTGTTATTCGCATTTCAACTGTGTTTATTAAGAACGTTTGGCAGACATAGAGAGAGAGAGAGAGAGAGAGAGAGAGAGAGAGAGAGAAGAGAGAGAGAGAGAGAGAGAGAGAGAGAGTGTGTGTGTGTGTGTGTGTGTGTGTGTGTATGTGTGTGTGGGGGGGGGGAGGTGGATAAGCCACGGTGTATTATGAAGTCAGAGAAAACGGAGGATTGGGGGGAGGTGGCCTAGCAAGGGTTTATTATTAAGACAAAGAACACGCTTTAAACCCCCCCTCAACCCCCAAACCCCCCACCTCAACCCCCCACCCCACGCTAAGTCCCTCGACTGTGTAAACAATCCGGGCATATCCGTTTACACACACGTCACTCGCACACGTAAATATGTACACACACGGAGGATTCCACACGTACATACGCGCATTCATGTAACACAGACATGTGTTTATACTTGTGTATACAAGTTCACGCGTAGTTATACACACACACACACACACACACACACACACACACACACACACACAAATGCACACACGCGCATGCGCGCTCGCGTGAACGAGAGTATTTATATACAACTAGAGGTGGTCAATACGCAGGGCTAGCGCGTAGCGCCCACCGCAGAAGAAACCAAAAATCTGGTGTTGACGAGGAACGTGTCATGGGAGTTTAACATGTTTTTAAGTGACACATTCGCGTGATGAAGGGATTGTACATTTGAAAGCCAGCAGCCAGCAGCCCTGGGCCCCGAAGGAGAGCGGAGAGAGAGAGAGAGAGAGAGAGAGAGAGAGAGAGAGAGAGAGAGAGAGAGAGAGAGAAAAAGAGAGAGAGAGGGAGAGAGGGAGAGAGAGAGGACCTTAACCCTCCCCTTCTGGAGAAGACAGTGACATTCAACAGCGTCAGAGAGAGAGAGAGAGAGAGAGAGAGAGAGAGAGAGAGAGAGAGAGAGAGAGAGAGAGAGGACCTTAACCCTCCCCCTCTGGAGAAGACAGTGACATCCTGTAGCGTCCTCGCCGGACGTATGGTATAAGTAAGTAAGGGAAGTGGAGGAGGAGATACTAGAAGATGCAGGATGGAGGAGATACGAGGTCGCTCAAGGCAGTGTTTCTGACGAGCTTCGGTGAAGGTTGAAGCCGAGCACTGATGGTGGAGGGAGGGGGAGGATTCGAACCTAGCCATTTTCTTCATGCGTTGATGCCAACAGGTCTGTTGTGCCGATCCTTCTTCAGTGGCGAGTCTTGTCAAAATAACGGACGCTTAGAAAAACAAGCGAATAGTTAAGACTAAGTTAATTAGGACGTTTATGAAGAAAAGGGGGAAAGAATAAATATATATATAACATTGAAGTTGTGGAGGGTTGACTGTTCGTTGATAACTGAAAGGTAACTTGTACACATTGTCTGTCTTCTGTGTTTTCAGAATCTAACTTCAAATCTTGTACTTTTATGATCACATTCTTTATCCTCTGTACTGGACGAGGCTGTTAGATTCTGAGACTCTTAGTGTAGCGAACATGTTTGGAGTGGAATGATTCAATTGTGTGTGTGTGTGTGTGTGTGTGTGTGTGTGTGTGTGTGTGTGTGTGTGTGTGTGTGGACTTCCGTCAAGTTTATAACGAAAGTGAAAAATTGAGCTTATGTTTACTATCAGTCAGGAGCCAGGCTTGGCTAGAAGTGTAGAGTGGAACTGGGGCCAAGCAGCTGCAACCAGATCTTCGTCAAAAAGGAGGTTGGAGGATGGGGGATCATGATGTGGCTTTGCAATAGGAGAGCAAAGATGACAGACCTGGAGGACGATTCAACTTGTGACCATAAGTGTTGAGGGATTAATCAACCCTGTTGGGGAGACACTGGACCAGAAGTTAGCGACAACTGAAGAAATCACGACACTGTGGCATCAGAATACAAGCTCATGGCGAGTGTCATGTGTTTGGAAATTCGGTGAACCTAAGAATCAGAACTTATGATAAGAGACTGAAAGGATTTAGGAGGGAAATGAAGAAGAGGAAATACGGTCTATCTTGTGGAGATTATCAGAGGGTCAAGGTCGCCAAGAAAGGTTTCAAGGCGTCCCTGAGATGAAGCCACGAAAGGACGCGCCCATAACACAGACACCTAGCAGAGGCTGTCGCACATAAGTGACGGGGAAACTAGAACGCATTCCGAGGCTGGACGACAAGATCGGATGCTACTGAATGATGCTCAACGAAGCCCAAGGGATCACAGGATTGTGAAAGAGAGAGAGAGAGAGAGTCAGTTTAGAAGTGAAGTTACTGAGGGTGAATAATACATTGCTAGAGACAGAACACTTAGAAAATGTATGGTTTGCTCGAACGGAAAGGTTTGAAAAAGAGCTGAGCGTTCGAGATCAGTACATGACGGCGAAAATGGATATATTTCAAAAAAGAAAAAGGAAATGGACATATAGTCGTTGATGAAGCAATGACGCTGCAGGGCTTGGTGGACAGCTGGGCAGCACAAAGATTTAAGATTTCTAAGACTTACATGAGTGAAACGAGAGATGGATAGATGAATATGTTAGGGATGACTTTTTTTGGAGTGGAAGAAGCCCGTGATTTTTGGCCAAAGAGAAAGTGATAGGGAAGGTGTAAAGAAAATGGTAGGGGAGGAATGAATTTTTTTCTTTTTGAGGAATGAATAAAGAAAATGGTAGGAAGGAATAAAGAAAATGATAGGGGAGGATTAGAAATAAATTTAAGGAAGGAATAAAGTAAATGGTAGGAAGCAGTAAAGAAAATGGTAGGGGAGGAATAAAGAACATGGTAGGGAAGGAATAAAGAAAATGGTAGAGAAGGAATAAAGAAAATGGTAGGGGAGGAATAGAAAAAATTATTAAGGAAAGGAATAAAGGAAATGGTAGGAAGCATTAAAGAAAATGGTAGTGAAAGAATAAAGAAAATGATAGGAAGAAATAACGAAAATGGTAGGAAGGAATAAAGAAAATGATAGGGAGGGACTAAAGAAAATGATAGGGAAGGCACAAAGCATTTACAAGACAGATACACTATATAAGATAACAGAAACAAATAGAACAAACCGAGATACATTAAAAAAAAATCATGGATGATTGTCGTTAATGTGGAGCTTCGTATTTCGTCGGCAGGAAAGACTTTAAGCAGAAAACATGAGAGCGAGGGGGAAATTCAGACGAGTGAACCATCAGAGATGAATGACCCACGGGGGGGAAAAAATGAGGAACAAGTTGGGACTATTTAGTCAATGGGCAATAATCGGGGGGGACGCCAGAGACGGCTCGAGAGCGAAGAGGGAACTCCGCCACCGACACGCTCAGAGAGGCCAGGAATGAGGCGAAATTTAGACCTGGAAATGATACGTGCAGGAACAGACGGGCTGACAGTAAACAGAAGAGAGCTAAAGATAAAGGAGTGAATGACGGGGAAGAAATCTCTGATATTTCTGGGAACAATGGAAACCGAATTTGCTTATAAGATCTGATCTTATCTGTCTAGAGGGATGCACGAGAACAAGGAGGAGAAAGAGGAGAGAAAGGAAGAATATAATCGAACCTTCAAATAAGGGGCAACATCAGGTTTTAGGAGATATTGAACAGATGGCGCATTTATACGTTACGTAAAGGGGGGGATTTTTTTACTCTAGGAAGAAATTACATATTGGTGTTGAGACTTCATAAAAGGGTTACTCTTGGAGGGGATGGCATAGCGGGGTTGAGAATTTACAATCTTCCACCGAATCTTCATAAACCAGAGAAATTTTACAGTGGGACATGATGCGGCGCTGGTAATGACTGGTTTTAGTCCTAAGGAAATAAGTTATGTGCCATAGCATTTGGTTCTGAGATCATTCCCTGCTCTCTATCTGTAAAGAACTTGGCAGGAGGAGGAGGAGTCACACGGGTTAAAAATGATGTCAAGGTCGTGGTAGGTAAAGAGGATTATGTCAAGGTCGTGGTAGGTAAAGAGGAGGATTGCATCGTCTCATAATGGGATCAAGACCAAAAATTCTCAACTCTCGACAGTTCTTCGATAGATGCAGAGATACGACGACCACAGGCAATACCATGAAATTGGGCCTTAAACTTGTTGGAAAAGATGTTAGAAATAAGGGAAAGGACTGTTATAGGATACGGGTCGTGGATGAATGGGATAAAGGAAGTGATGAAACAGTGTGCAGTAGGTTGAAGCGAAGAGGTCCATCGCTTGTAGAACTGCCTCCTCGCACCGTTAAGATGATTACACACACACACACACACACACACACACACACACACACACACACACACACACACACACACCTTCCTACCTTAACCTCCACCCCCCCACCCCCCCCTTTCAACCCCCAGTCTTACGCGGGGTCTTCCAGGAGGATCTGGGGTCCTTGCTGCGAGATCGCTCAAGACGACTCTACCCTGGAGGTCAGGTATTTCAATTACACTACTCTGGCTCTTTCAACGGCATTGGGATGCGACGCGACATGCCCAGCTACTGCGAATAGCGCCAACCATCCTCCCCTCCTCTCTCTCCTTCTATCTATCTCTCTATCTATCTATCTATCTGTCGTTTTGAGATCTACATGCAAGAAAAGTCCAAACGTCTTGCCAAGTGCACCTCGATGGCTTTTGATATGTATATATATATATATATATATACAGAATCACAGACGCTTCAAAAGAAGGACAGAATGTAATATTGTCGGACACACGATGGCGTTATGCAAATTGGTTTGGCCTCAAGATTCTCGGGGATGGACCATTACGCTGGAAGGTGTTTTGATCACCTGCATGATATAATCTCTGTCAGTCACCCTTCTCTCCTCATGTCTCTCTCTTTGTTTACGTGTGTGTGTGTGTGTGTGTGTGTGAGCGAATATCGAGACTATAAGTAAACTTTAGGGAGAATAAATTTTTTTCGTAGGTTAAGTGTGAGGAAAAAAAAAAGAAAATGAGAACTACCTAAAAAAAGAAAACGAGAGCTACCTAAAAAAGAAAATGAGAACTACCTAAAAAAAGAAAATGAGAACTACCTCAACAATGTCTTTGTTACCCTAGAAAAAAAAAAAAATTAGATCGTACACGATTTTGTGGCCCGCGTACGTTCGCCACACCGCACGTCCCCGGGGCTATATACATCCTATATACATCCTATATACATCCTATATACATCCGCTCCAAGAGGCAACTGCAGGTCACTGCTCGTGGTGGCGTGTTTTTTTGGTTTTTTTTTTTTTAAGAAGACCATGGCCCGCGTGACAGACCCGTCCTGGCGATGCTTATTTGAACCTTCGAATCCACACACAAACAGACGGCCGTAGGAGGACCCCCCCCCCCCTTCCCTTTCCTCCTCTCACCCCCCTCTCACCCTCCTCTCACTCCCCTCTCACCCTCTGGGCACCACCTTACCCAGTGCCAAGGGTGGAACTGGGTGTTCTCTCTCTCTCTCTCTCTCTCTCTCTCTCTCTCTCTCTCTCTCTCTCTCTCTCTCTCTCTCTCTCTCTGTTTTTACTTATTTTTATGTACCTGTTGATTCTCTTATTAGTAGGAAGGGGTTCAGAGATGATTAGGAGGGGGGGAGTGTCCATGTTTACGAACACGCGCGCACATATGTACGTCATCTGTTTTCCTCTCGGCTCTCACTGACGTCAACTACTGACCAGTCTGTTCATCCCCGGCTGATTGCTCCTTCGTCCTCCCCAGCTCTTCCTTGGCAACACCACGTGCCTGTGACGTCACCCCGATGTAAACACTTGGCAACGCTGACACTCGACCCGGATGTAAACACTGAACACCGGTACGCGACCCCCGGGGGGGGGGGTTATAAACACAGCAATTCTGGTGAATTTGCCGGTGTATGGACGCAGCCGTGATGACGAGAGAGAGAGAGAGAGAGAGAGAGAGAGAGAGAGAGAGAGAGAGAGAGAGAGAGAGAGTGTGTGTATAGCCCCCCTCTCCCCCATTTCTTGAGCGGATGTAGCCTTTCTTCGTTTGTTCCTGGCGCTGTCTCGTTAACACAGGAGATGGCGATCTAGTATGAAAAAAAAAATTTCCTTTCTAAAGGCTCCTGCACCCCAAGGCTGCACTCCATCTAGCGGCAGGGAAGTGTGGACTCCTTTAGTTCTCTGGGAAGTTCTTTGACGAGACTGTAATTCCAATAATACAACCTCTCAAAGGTATGTGTGTGTGTGTGTGTGTTTAAAGTACAGGTCTCCGAATGACAGACTCGAGAGAGAGAGAGAGAGAGAGAGAGAGAGAGAGAGAGAGAGAGAGGAGAGAGAGAGAGAGAGAGGAGAAACTGCAGAAGTTAGAGGCAGAGTTCGGGAGCGTGTGGAGATGGACGAAGTTGTGAGTGAATGTGAGGAAAAGTTAAGGTAATGAGGTGTATTACGGGTGTGAGGAGGGTGGAGGGGGTGTGTGACGTGGGAGTGAAGGCGGAGACCCTGAAGGTACTGTAAGGTTCTGAAGCGGATTTCAGACTTGACCTATGTTGGTTCCCCCATTATAAGAATTCAGATGATTGAATCTTTCTTTCTTCTTTAATCAGTAAGTCTCTGTTGTAACTTAACTTCAAGATAGAGGATGGTTTTGAAGGTGGGACTCCAAGATGAAGGGTCGTTTTTGTAGGTGGAACTCCAAGATGAAAAGGACGTTCTTGTAGGTGGGGCACAAAGATAAAAAGATGTTCCTGTAGGTGGAGCACAAAGATGAAAAGGACATTCTTGTAGGTGGAGCACGAAGATGAAAAGGACACGTTCTTGTAGGTGGAACTCTTAAGACGAAGGGTCGTTTTTGTCGGTGGAACTTCAAGATGAAGGACGTCTTTGTCGTTCCTAACCCCCTAAGATGGAGTAACCCCCCAAGATGGAGTAAGATAAGCTTTGGCTACAATACAGAGCTACTTTATCGAGCCATCTACGCTTATCGTGTGAGCTGTAGCGCCAAAGGATTACAGAGGTTCACAAAGGGTCTGGGTCAAGATCTCTGCGACCAGGTCATAACGACGTAAGCCATCGCAATGTCTGTTCACACTGTACACATACAGTCTTCCCATATAGCAACCTCATCTACGAGATGCCAAGCAATAGGGATGCGATTTAAGGATTTTAAGTGTGTCATTTCCAGCAAGGTTTTTGTGTGGACTGGTGGCTTAAAGGTTACATTGTTTCACAGTCTGAGACACAGTGTTCTTGTGCGTCGCCATATCACCACCGACCACTTATTATATCTATCATATTATCCACGTTTCCCATTAGGCCAAAGCGCTGTTCAGTTCCTACAGCCGTAGCCTCAATCCAAGAGTGACGGTGTCATTTAAGTGTACTTAACTTCTTACTTTATCCAAATATAAGTCGTGTCTCTTGTTTTTTCGACACTTAAGTGTCATTTGACGTATTTCATTGTGATGGAAGGTTGGATAGATTAGTTTCATCCTGCGTTCGCGCGTCTAGACTTCAAAACAGATCTGTCAGTTCCTCCCTGAAGGATACAGTTTGGGCTACTAACTTGCGACTAATTTTGTTTTCAACAGCTTCTCGCAGGGCAACTTTGGCCAAAGCTTCAACTTTTACCCTGCTGGAAAAACTATAGACGTGCATACCTCTGGGCGCTTGAGGATTCGAACCTGAGCCTGCCGAGTGGCAAGGTTACGGGACCACTTACACTAATCATGCACTCGAAGGCATGTGAAAGGGAATCCACAGAGAGATTCCAAGTCCTCTTGGATCTTCCCGTTGGACATAAGGACTTCTAGAAGCTCTTATCTCCTTTGGTTATGGCCAGTCGCCTTTCGCTGCCCTCTGGGGGGGAAATTCAGCCAGGTGGGTTATCTGGCCAACACGAGAGACGACGCCTCTCTCTCAGACGCAATACGCTGATTTGTCGTTGAATATTTGAATTTCATTTCGTAAATTTAATGTACGCATAATTTAAAAACAAATCTTTACACTCTCAGATTGATACAATGTGACATTAAGGACGAAACAATCTGAGAGCGCACCAGCCTCTTAAAGTTACCAGTTGATCATTCTGAAACATTTCGTTCACTGGGATAAAGATCGTTTTTGTGCTTTGTGTACACATTCACTCATGACCTTCGTCCATTCCGTAGTGGTACAGCAGAGGTATAAGCGTATAGTGTACGCCATGGGAGGAGTAACTTTCAATGCTTTTATCTTCTGTAATGCGGCACATAAATGGCCATGATGTGAACATGAAGTCACATACTGCAAGAAAATGTGACGATAAGAACGTAATGCAACAAAAACACCCTAGCATCGTCACTTCCACTGTACGTTAATATGATTACCTTCGCGTAAGGTAATGTCGATTTCAATCCGAGCTGAAGCGATACCAGATACAGGCAAACATCTCGAACGGGTGCAGGAGGCAGGAAACGCTGATATGGCGGAGTGGGGTAACCACAAAGTTAAAGAGATATCTAGTAGAAGACTTCTTTTTTTTATTTTAGGACATGATCTACCCCCGTGCATATGAGAGAGAGAGAGAGAGAGAGAGAGAGAGAGAGAGAGAGAGAGAGAGAGAGAGAGAGAGAGAGAGAGAGAGAGAGAGAGAGAGAGAGAGAGAGAGAGAGAGAGAGCAGCCCACACGACACATCGCGACGTTTGAAAGACTTGAAAGTGATCATACGAAACATAAACACAAGGGGTCGAACACACACACACACACACACACACACACACACACACACACACTCACAGCATCATAAACATATATATATATATATATATATATATATATATATATATATATATATATATATATATATATATATATATATATATATATATATTTTCACTGTGTTTTTTGGCTTTATTTTTTTTCCTTGCATATTAATGAGTTAGATACGGAGGAGCGTCCAAGCAATAAGACAGGCTTGGGCAAGGCATGTGGGATTCGGTCCTGTATATGGGGGTATCAATAGTGGGATTTTGAAACTGGATCTGATACCGTCGAAGGAGATCAGGCGTGGGCAAGCCACGGATACTTGCACTTATACTTATACTTATACTTATGTTTAGCGTTTCCGATTGGCACTGAGATCAGTAGTTAACGTGTGAAGTGTACGTATATTACTTAGCTTTATGAATAACAGTGAGAGCTGTGTTTAGCTGTGTGAAGTGTCTCGTGTTTAGCTGTGTGAAGTGTCTCGCGCCAATTTGTAGCTTTGTGAAGTGTGTGCGCCCGCCACGATTTAGCTTTGTGAAGTGTGCGTCCGCCAAGATTTAGCTTCGTGAAATGTGTTCTTTTTTTTTTTATATTCAGCGACGTAAACTGCATTCTCTTTATTTAGCTTCGTAGAATGCTATCTCGTGCCTTGTAAATTGCATTTCTAGTAACATCTCGCTTATTCTGAAGTGGTTTCACACCAATTTCTAGCTGTATGAAGTGCATTGGTAAAAATATTGAAGTATTATTAAGTGCGCTTACGCTAATATTTAGCTTTGCGTGGTAAGCTCACCAGCTCTGTAGCTTTATACATGGACTATCACCGATGATTAGCTTTGCGAAATGTACTCAGACAGGCGTTTAGCTTGTCACTCACCAATTCTATAGCTTTGTAAGCTTTGTAAATGGACCCATACCATTATATAGCTGTACAAATGGACTCGCACCGGTAGTTAGCTTTCGAATGGACTCCCACTTATATGTAGCTTTACAAATGGACTCCTACCTATATTTAGCTTTACGAATGGACTCTGACCAATATTTAGCTTTGATAAAAGCACCCACACCAACAGTTCTTTCATAAGTTGGTGTAAGGGCCTTCATAAGAGCTGTTGATTCATTTCTGTAGGAAATTCTAATCTCCTTTTAGCGGTGTTAAGGCATGAAGAGAAGTGGAACATAGTAAAGGACAGTACATAAGGGTGGTAGTCTCCTGCTAGAAACATGGACTTGATTAATCTCCCTCCTGCTAGAAACATGGACTTGATTAATCTCCCTCCTGCTAGAAACATGGGTAGGATTATCCTCCCTCCTGCTAGAAACATGGGCATGATCAACCTCCCTCCTGCTAGAAACATGGGCATGATCAACCTCCCTCCTGCTAGAAACATGGGTAGGATTATCCTCCCTCCTGCTAGAAACATGGGCATGATCAACCTCCCTCCTGCTAGAAACATGGACTTGATTAATCTCCCTCCTGCTAGAAACATGGGCATGATCAACCTCCCTCCTGCTAGGAACATGGGTAGGATTATCCTCCCTCCTGCTAGAAACATGGGCATGATCAACCTCCCTCCTGCTAGAAACATGGGTAGGATTATCCTCCCTCCTGCTAGAAACATGGGCATGATCAACCTCCCTCCTGCTAGAAACATGGGACATGATCAACCTCCCTCCTGCTAGAAACATGGGCATGATCAACCTCCCTCCTGCTAGAAACATGGGTAGGATTATCTCCCTCCTGCTAGAAACATGGGCATGATCAACCTCCCTCCTGCTAGAAACATGGACTTGATTAATCTCCCTCCTGCTAGAAACATGGGTAGGATTATCCTCCCTCCTGCTAGAAACATGGGCATGATCAACCTCCCTCCTGCTAGAAACATGGACATGATCAACCTCCCTCCTGCTAGAAACATGGGCATGATCAACCTCCCTCCTGCTAGAAACATGGGCATGATCAACCTCCCTCCTGCTAGAAACATGGGTAGGATTATCCTCCCTCCTGCTAGAAACATGGGCATGATCAACCTCCCTCCTGCTAGAAACATGGACATGATCAACCTCCCTCCTGCTAGAAACATGGACATGATCAACCTCCCTCCTGCTAGAAACATGGACATGATCAACCTCCCTCCTGCTAGAAACATGGGCATGATCAACCTCCCTCCTGCTAGAAACATGGGTAGGATTATCCTCCCTCCTGCTAGAAACATGGGCATGATCAACCTCCCTCCTGCTAGAAACATGGACTTGATTAATCTCCCTCCTGTTAGAAACATGGGCATGATCAACCTCCCTCCTGCTAGAAACATGGACTTGATTAATCTCCCTCCTGCTAGAAACATGGGCATGATCAACCTCCCTCCTGCTAGAAACATGGGTAGGATTATCCTCCCTCCTGCTAGAAACATGGGCATGATCAACCTCCCTCCTGCTAGAAACATGGACATGATCAACCTCCCTCCTGCTAGAAACATGGGCATGATCAACCTCCTCCTGCTAGAAACATGGGTAGGATTATCCTCCCTCCTGCTAGAAACATGGGCATGATCAACCTCCCTCCTGCTAGAAACATGGACTTGATTAATCTCCCTCCTGCTAGAAACATGGGTAGGATTATCCTCCCTCCTGCTAGAAACATGGGCATGATCAACCTCCCTCCTGCTAGAAACATGGACATGATCAACCTCCCTCCTGCTAGAAACATGGGCATGATCAACCTCCCTCCTGCTAGAAACATGGGCATGATCAACCTCCCTCCTGCTAGAAACATGGGTAGGATTATCCTCCCTCCTGCTAGAAACATGGGCATGATCAACCTCCCTCCTGCTAGAAACATGGACATGATCAACCTCCCTCCTGCTAGAAACATGGACATGATCAACCTCCCTCCTGCTAGAAACATGGACATGATCAACCTCCCTCCTGCTAGAAACATGGGCATGATCAACCTCCCTCCTGCTAGAAACATGGGTAGGATTATCCTCCCTCCTGCTAGAAACATGGGCATGATCAACCTCCCTCCTGCTAGAAACATGGACTTGATTAATCTCCCTCCTGCTAGAAACATGGGTAGGATTATCCTCCCTCCTGCTAGAAACATGGGCATGATCAACCTCCCTCCTGCTAGAAACATGGACTTGATTAATCTCCCTCCTGCTAGAAACATGGGTAGGATTATCCTCCCTCCTGCTAGAAACATGGGCATGATTAATCTCCCTCCTGCTAGAAACATGGGCATGATCAACCTCCCTCCTGCGCTAAGCATGAATCCCGTCACCTCCTAAGGTGTGACGTAAGGTGAGGACTTGGATTAATTTGTCTCCTTGGTAACAGCGCCGGATGGACGTAGTCACACAGACTCCATCCTGTAAGGTATGTGTGACAGGAGTGGCTAACAGTGTGGCATAATCCCGCCTCCATACACTTCGTTGTGGAGATATAAAGTGGGCGACGATCCCGTGAGATGGCCGGTGTCTGTCGTCCGTAATGGCTTGATTAAGGGAAGTGGCGGTGGTCTGTGTGTGTGTGTGTGTGTGTGTGTGTAGTGATGTAGTTATTGATGATCTGTGTGTGGGTGGCTTGGTTAGATGGGTGATGGGGGGGGGGTTGTCGTTGGTGGGGTGTGTGTGGTGGAGGGGTAGTAATAAGGTATGGGTGGTTGGGGAGGATGTTGGCGACCCAGAGAGAGAGAGAGAGAGAGAGAGAGAGAGAGAGAGAGAGAGAGAGAGAGAGATTGTGGGTGGGGGAGGTGAGGTGGGGAGTGTGGAGGAGAGAGGAGAGGGGGATGGTTGGTTGGGTGGGTTGGGTCGGGTCTGGCACGACGCTCCGTCGCCATGGCGACCGAGACGCCCTGCGGGTCCTGTGAAAGCCCGTGCCTCTGATTGTTATCCTGTTGCCAACCTGAACACCACCAGGGGCGAGGCAACAGCAAAGGGCACCAGCTGTGAGGACACACACACACACACACACACACACACACACACACACACACACACACTGGCGGAGGGAAGGAAGGGGGCAAGAAGCCGAAAGGAAGTATAGAAGTAGAGTTAAAACTAGAATTAGAAGTAGAGTTAGACGTAGAGTGAGAAGAGGTTTTTGATAGATTTAGGAGGTGTTGAGGAGGAGGAGGAGGAGGAGGGAGGTACCTAGCGGATGGGGACCCCTGACGAGGAAGCATCGCGACTGTGATGATGTTGGCCAAGTGTGGGACAGGAGGCCGCTGGATGGACGTGCTCCCTCCTCCTCCTCGTCTGGACTGCTCAGGCCCAGTGTGAGGGAATCACAATACTCTCATCAGTGTGAGGCTGAGTGACGAGTGTGTGTGTGTGTGTGATGACTGATTGTGTTATGCTACGAGAGAGAGAGAGAGAGAGAGAGAGAGATTTCTTGCACTTTTGTTGCCCCGTCTCTAAAACGATGTGTGTGTGTGTGTGTGTGTATGTGTGCCTTGTCTTTATCCCTTTGTATGCACACACACACACACACACACACACACACACACACACACACACACACACACACACACACACACACACACTGACCATGAGCCAACAAGGCCCCCCGCATGGGTTCGAAACCTCGGCGAGGTAATCGGGTCACACCCAACCCAGCTGTTCATTATCCTCCCCTTGGGCTAGGTCGATACGTGGTATATTAAGCTAATTAGGAGGGTTGTATTTATACACATTAGTAGGTATATACATTACAAGAGTAAGATACGGGGCAATACAAGTGTAAAGCTCTTTCCCCCGTAACACACAAGAGATGGGGGGCCCTCCACGAGCGTAATACACCCTCCCCCACACAGCACAAACACGCACTTTCAGTCACTGATCGACCTGCTTCATCTTACCTTGTCGTGCGATCGAACACGGTTGACTTAATCTAATGATGTCATTGGCGGGCCTTGAATGGATTTCATGTCACTTTATGTAAACGTGTGATCACCGTTCATTGCAGACTTCTAATTATCGTTAATTAGGACTCTCTAACTCCACGGGACTAGATTAGATCAAGTTTGGTCTTTTGGGATCGTGGTAAGTGGATCATGTGGGGCATCACGATTTCTTCCGTGATTATTGATAGCATTATTACGTCATCTTCAGGGGTCCGTTAATGATGCAACTGCGCCTTGCGCAGTTGCAGGGATATGTTGGAGTCCTGTGCAGGAGACTCTGTACTCCTTTCCGTCTGGTGGGGATGAAGCGGTCTTGTCGAAGTTGACTTCTCATTCGCGGTGTAATCACTTGCAGCTGAAATCCAGCTATATATATATATATATATATATATATATATATATATATATATATATATATATATATATATATATATATGTATATATATATATATTTTTTTTTTTTTTTTTCATACTATTCGCCATTTCCCGCGATAGCGAGGTAGCGTTAAGAACAGAGGACTGGGCCTTTGAGGGAATACCCTCACCTGGCCCCCTTCTCTGTTCCTTCTTTTGGACAAAAAAAAAAAAAAAACAGGAGGGAGAAACTAAAGAGGGTGGAAGGATGGAATGAAAGATGCTTTGAGCGATCGGGGCCTGAACATGCAGGAGGGTGCGAGACATGCAAGGGATAGAGCGATGTGGTATACAAGGGGAGACGTACTGTCGTTAAGCTTATTTTACTAAGGCTTATGAAGCGGCGAGGATAACAACCCATGGAAAGGCCTGTTGGGCTTGGTTGTAGATAATGGCCTCTGGTGTCAATGCATTGTTCATGAACATCGTTCATGACAGCTCGTGAGAAGGTGAGAGTAAATGAGACTGTTCATCAACTGTTCCTAAGGCTGCCTCGCTAAGCGGGAAACGGAGAACAAGTAAGTGTTCATTGGGTAATATCGTTTGGGACATTATATAGAGACATGGGTATCCTTAGGGCTTTATTTCATGGGAAATTGGTGCCGTAATAGACTTTAGAAGCGTGTTATGGCTTACCCTATGGCCTTATGTTCTCTCAGAGCTCCTTAGACTGTATTGGACGCCAGAGGAGCAGGATGGTCAGGGGATTACAGGAGGGATGGACCGCCTTTCCACGGGTCAGGGAGAAATTCAAAAAATCAGGGATTTTTCTTTTTTCTTAATTCAAGGAAAATTTTAGGGGAATGAATTCACGATACGATTTTGATCGTCTTTTTTTCTCTCCTAAGGAGACAGAAGATTTTAAAGTTTTTGACACGAATTCAACTTGCATTTGCAAGTGTCTTTCTTATAGCTTGTGTAAGTACGACGGGAGAAAAACTGCTGAGCTAATATATTACGGAAAGAAATTTTAGATTTTTATGCTCATAATTTTTTTATATGTTTTACATATCGGTAGAAAAGTAATTATATATTGCTTAATTATAAGCTCTTTCTGTGAGTGGGTTACCAAGTAGACCTGACTGGTTATGACTCGGTAAACAGGAGAAATTTAACTGTCTGTAAGTCGGTAACCAAGGGAATCTTTGACTATGTGAGTCGCTTGCGGGGGGAAAAACTTGGACTGTCTGTGAGTCGGTTACCAAGGGAAACTTGGGCGGTTTGTGAGTCGGTAACAGCGGAAACTTGGACTGTCTGTGAGTCTGTTACCTGAGGAAACTTGGACTGTCTGTGAGTCGATTACCTGGGGGGAAACTTAAACTGTCTGTGAGTCGGTTCTCTGGAAGATTAACCGGATAATCTTAATGTTTTAAATTTGATTCCCTGAAGATCATCTTGTCCCTCTCCTCACCTGATAATTTTATTATATGGTATGTCTTTGTTGAAGAGGTCTTGGTTTTAGATGAGTCTACCTATGTAGGACTGGTCTAGCTTATCTTGTCGACCAGCCATGCCTGAGTGTGTTCTCAAGTGGGTCTTGCTGGAGTCTTTCTTCTCGACTGGTCGTGACTTAGTCTGTCTTAAAGACTGGTCGTGACTGAGTCTGTCTTAAAGACTGGTCGTGACTGAGTCTATCATCTCGACTGGTCTTGGCTGAGTCTATCATCTCGACTGGTCTTGGCTCAGTCTATCATCTCGACTGGTCTTGGCTCAGTCTATCATCTCGACTGGTCTTGGCTCAGTCTATCATCTCGACTGGTCTTGACTGAGTCTATCATCTCGACTGGTCTTGACTGAGTCTATCATCTCGACTGGTCTTGGCTCGGTCTATCATCTCGACTGGTCTTGGCTCAGTCTATCATCTCGACTGGCCTTGGCTGAGTCTATCATCGCGACTGGTCTTGACTGCGTCACTCATATCGACTGGTGTTTGCCCGAGCATCTCGTCTTGACTGTTTACCTGTCAAGAGTTGTCTGCGGCCGACCTCCGCCGACAGTTTATACTGTCGCCCCACATTTACCCTGTGAAAACAACGCCTTCCCCCTAAACTGTCATCGCTCACACCACCACCCGCCTCTTTCTCCCCTCCCCAAATATTGCCAACCCCACCCTCCCCATCCCCTCTTCCTTTTACACTGTCATCCCCATTCATTTTTATTCTCTTCCTTCCTGCCAACTGTTGAGCCGGAGGGAGAGGTGGATTGGGAGGTGGTGCCTTCTGCTTTACTATACTGATTAGATAACCTCCGTTATAAACCATCAAGTCTTCTTCTGTTATCTGTTCCTCCTATGTAATCCCACGTTCCCTCCCTCTTGATGGTAAAGCGCCACAGTGTCGTCAACTGGTTCAGGGTTGTGATGGTAAAGTAACAACATGTTGTGAGATCAAGGCACGGTTTATAAGCCTCCTGTTGTCGATGCTTGGGAAGAGACCTGGGGATGATGAACTTAGTTATGTATGTAAGCTGACACACCAGAGTCCAGAGAAGCCCTCTTACAACTCCCTGGTCAACATGGAGGTTGTGGTTGTAGGATGAAGGTCATAGGGACAGTCATTATTAAGAAAGGAGGTTGTTAAGAATTCATAGAGGGCTGCCGGGTATTGGTCGAGGACCTGTGTTAAACGATGGTACGATCCTTAAGCATTAGGGTAAGATCCTTGAGTACGACTGCACGACCCTTGGGGGCTTGTGTGCCTGACCCTTGAGGCATAGCGTCGTACCCATCGCGTTCATTGGATTTACCTAGCATGTAGTGATCTCGCCAATGGTGTCACTGAACTACTCTCGGGTATGGACCAAACACGTAGGACGCCTCAGATTCATATAACCAAAACGGAGAGCATGAAGTGATCTGTCATGGGAAACAGGATGCATGAATGATGCGCTGGTTGTTTGATGCCCCCCCAGTTCTTCCGTGTCTGTCTTCCCCACAAAATATGTAAAACGAAAAAAATGCATGAATGATTTGGGTTCAGGGAGAACTGATGGCCCACAGAGGAAAGGGACATCATTGTGGGTGGTCCAGAGGGGTCTGAGCCGTGGGTTCATAGAGAACTGAATGTTCAGAAAAGGCTAAGGTTCCAGAGAGGAGCTAAGGTCTGAGAGAGACCCTCTCTGTAACGAGTTTGGTCTTCAAAGCACCGGAGAAGATAATCAGAAGGCAAATGGAATGCCTACTTGCTCACGCCTTCGAGGGAAGGTGACCCTGGGAAACGAACCTCTTTGATTTCCACTTGAGAGTGAGCTCTGTTTTGGACGGAGATGGCCGGGTGGTGGATTAGTCTCCTGTGTCTGGATTGCCAGAAGACATTTGACATTATACACCACATAAGAGGTTTATAAAGAAGCTGTATCTTTAATCAAGAATGATAATAATGATGATAAGATAGTAATGATTATTATCATTACTATTATCATTATTATCATTTTTATCATTATCATCCTTATGTGCATCCATTACGTTGACGGATCAAGGTGTGGTTGACCCAGTAAACACCACGTCTCTATAGGCCAGGCAAGTGAAGCAGGCAAGCCCTCGGCCCCCTGGCGGGTGGAGAAGAAAGTTGTCCTTCCCATGTGTTCCACTTCCATCTTGCGACTTGTTGATTTAATTTCCCCATAAATTGAATTTCTGTTATCGAATTGAGCGGCCCATATCAGATTTCCCGTCGGGGGGCCCCCAGGGAGGAAGAGAGTGCCACATTTCGTTTTTGCATACAGGTGAAGCGCGCGTGATGCCGGAAGGTGGAACTCGACTTTACCTGCGAGGGGCAGATGGGGCACTCTAGCAAACTAAGGAGGCTAACAAATAAGGTTCTTGGTTAGTGGTGTGTCTGTTCATGTCGCTTAGCATGTTGCCCTCTTCCCCGGGCTTGGGGGGGGACACCAGGCTGAAGGCGAGTGTTTATGTGTGCAGAGTCAGTCTGCTGAGACGGGGCCAGGACCTCACACACACCCCCAGGGGCTTCGCCTGGTGTCTGTGGAGTTGAGCACCGGCACCCACCCACTCACGTCTGGGCTTCGCAGACGCTGTGAACTGAGCGTCGGTGATGATCCGTGAGGGTTTCCGTGGTCGTGTGCGAGGGGCGGCATCACTCACGCCTGGGGCTTCGCGCTAAGTCCCCAGCCGTCTATATGATAATGAGAAACGCTGACGTCGATTGACGTCTTCGCCGAAGAGCTGGGAGGGAAGGAAGGAGAGAGGAAAGAACGTCGCTTCGCTTCCCTTTTCTGACTTAGAAAATAAGGTAGACGAATTTCCACCCTCTCTCATTCAGTAGATGAGTTCTGCAAACAGGGTAGGTATTCCTATTCGTTGATAAAAGACGAATTATTTCCTTTTTTTATAGGTAAAGGTGTCGAACCAGTGTAGGGAATTATATTCATTTCCACCCTGACCAGTGGACCAAGGGGGCGCCTGTGACCTTGCTACCCAGCGTAGGTCTGACCTTGGTCAAGTCTGGTTCCTGGAAACTCTAGAATTTCTTTTAAGGTCAGCTTTTTTCGACGGTGCTCTTGTTACTCCCGTGGTGTAGTGGTTAGCGTTCCAGACCGTGACGCATTCACGGGCGACGCCCAGGGCCGAGCGCATAGGTTCGAATCCTGGTTGCGGCAGTCTGTCCACAGTCAACCCAGCTGTTCATCCACCCCTAGGGCTTGGTTGATGATTGGGGTACCTGGCTCAGGCTAGGGTATGTATGTATATAGCGTTAATAGAATGGCCTTGATTAAGGCCTCAACTGCCCGTGCCATCTCAGCTAACATAAGAAAAAAAACTGTCAACGTCTGGTGAAAAATTAGGGCTTGGAGGGTAGTTAAGCGCACTGGCTCTCTCTCTCTCTCTCTCTCTCTCTCTCTCTCTCTCTCTCTCTCTCTCTCTCTCCTTACCGTCCTATTTTTTTCTTCAAACAGCTCTCCAGTTCCTCTCCCCTCCCACTGACCTCTCACAACCCCCCCTTGAGCATGAGCACACCCCACCCCTCTTCCGTCTGTAACCAATATGTATCATTTTTTTTTCTCTCATTTCTCTTTACAGGTAAGTGTCCTCACTGCACCTGTATTCCGGTAGCAGAGACACACGCATTTCCAACCTTTCGCACCGCAAGGTAAATATCGTCGTAGACTCGCCTCCTTTTAAGTACAGCATGCTCTCGCCGCCGCGATAAGCACATGACGCCGTATTAGTGTAGTCTGGAATGATCTAGCTGCCGTGCCGTGCTGTAGGGGTGAAGCTTAACCGTACTGAAGCTGAAGGTTCGTGTGTCCCTTCCTGAAAGCATGCTCTCTCTGGCCGCTGCGGTAAGCAGATGAAGCCTTGATAGTTTAGTATGGAATGATTTAGCTGCTGCGCCGTGCTGTGACGTCCTCTTAGTGTAGTCTGGAATGATGTAGTTGCCGTACCGCGCTGTAGGGGCGAGGCGTAGTCAGAATGAAGCTGGAGGTTCGTGTGTTCCCGCGTCAGGTAAGTGATGGCTTCATCAGGCTTGTCCTTCGGAGCGGCTTGCATGGTAACTGTGTATCGGCGACAAACAACCACAGCTCGAGGTCATCTTCGTCGGTCCCCGTGCGGTGCTGAGGTCTGGTAACCTACCTGAGGCCCGTGATACTCAAGGTTGGTAGCCACCTGAGGTCCGTGGTGGCATTGAGCTGGTAGCTACCCAAGGTCCGTGATGCATCAGGTCGTACGTACGTTCTCGACGTTCACCCCTGGCGGAGTAATGTTTCCCCTCATTCACTCCCTGACGTCGGGGAGATCTTCGTCAGGCCACGACCATCGAAGGATGCTTCGAATTACTTCGGAGGAAATGGACGTCAAAAAAAAAAAAATTCTCTCGTGAATATAAAGTCTCAACGCTGTGCGTGCACCACGAAGACTCAACGTTCACGAATTATCCCCAACGCCGACGTGGAGAGGCTAGACGTGGAAAGGGATGGGCGGGGGTGAACCTCGGAGGAGGGAGCAGGATGTTGGAGGAGGAGAAGGAGGCAGTTGTTGAGCGCCTCTGAACCGCCAATTAAGCCTCGATGCAGAATCAGACGGGGGGAGCTAATGAGGGAGATATTTGATCAATCGGGCCCAACCGTCCTCTTGTGAGCCTTTGAAGCTGCCTCCTCCTCCTCCTCCTCCTCCTCCTCCTCCTCCTTCTTCACCTCCTCCTTCTCCTCCTCCTCCTCGTTAGCTTACCTGACGCGCCACCTGGGAACCAATCGCCACTGCCTCACTTTACGCCACCTGGGAGACCCTGTTTGTGTCACCTGCCGGAACCATCTGTGCATCCCCATTTGGGGAGGTCGTTTACGAACACCACCTGTGGTTTCAGCTTAACCAGGTACACTGTGAAGCGTCTGTCACCACCCGAATCTCAGGGTGATATCTGTAGGGTTGCCCAGCCTCAGGACGTCGTGTATAGTGTCGCCCAACCTAACCTAACCTTACCTAACCTCTTAAGCACAACGGTAGGACCTTTCGGTACGATGGCCTTTGACCTGAGCGTTCAGGGACAGGTCAAAGGTCATATCATCACGGGGAGCCTTTCTACGCGAGGGCCATCCTCAGTCTTCGCTTGGGTTTCGAAGGCATGAATTCCTCATCTCACTCAAAGCGGAGCATATGAGGAGCAGGGTAGTACGTGTATGGGTGTCTTGAACGCACATACAAACCATATTTTGAGGAATGTGTAAAAACGCAGACATGATTTTTGCCAAGATTTCTCGATACGCGAAATGCCATCAGCGGATGTGTCTCCTCGTATCCCTATAATACTTCATCATACATGATGTATAACTTTGAATACGTCCATATCATACTTCATCATACATGATGTATAACTTTGAATACGTCCATATCATACTTCATCATACATGATGTATAACTTTGAATACGTCTGTATCATACTTCATCATACATGATGTATGACTTTGAATACGTCCATATCATACTTCATCATACATGATGTATGACTTTGAATACGTCTATATCATACTTCATCATACATGATGTATAACTTTGAATACGTCTATATCATACGTCATCATACTTGAAAACATCTTGCATCATCCTGGGTAAGCGTCGTATACTGAAGTCCTTTTTGTTGTCTGGATTACTCAGTCCAGCCCACTGGTGCTAGCATTCATGGAACACACCATACCTCAAGAGATCCAGGGGAGTTTCTCCCGGATGCAGATGTGTCCATGATAATCAGCACCTGTGGGCGAGGAAATACGAGTAGACCTCCATGACACTCGCGCCATTTGAGACCCGCGAAGGCCACCATCTTCTTTGACCACCCATATTATTCCAGTTTTCTTCGTCGCTGGAACCCGGAACTTGAAGGCCAGTTCAGCGCACACTCATCTATCCTTAGCCCTCAGTGTTTCAACTATTTCTACAAGGCCGTGACTCCAAAAGACTTTTTTTTTTTTCAAAGTTTCAGCAGTTTCTGGTTGATCTTTGTCCACTTTGAAAAGCCGAACTGGAAAATGAGAAGGATTTGTAAGAATATGATGTAGATTTGTGTGTGTGTGTGTGTGAGAGAGAGACAGAGTGTGCACCCACCTACATCGCCCTCCCTCAACCGCCAAGAACCCATCGAGGACCTCCTGGAAAGAGGGAGAAATTGGGTGTTTAGGCCAGCGTTTCAAGGGAGTGTTTGAGGGAAAAAGGGGCTTAAGTGGGGAAAGCTTGATGAACGTCTGGTGTCGGTGTTGCTGATGTTGACGGAGTGGCCAGCAGCGGTGTGGGCGGCCGGGTACCCCCACACTGCTGCCTTGAGCATCGTCCACCTCTCGTTATGACGCTCTTGAAGACCACACAAGCATGGAGGGCTGAGGGGGGGGGGGGGGGGGGGGAACCCCACGTGTGCATTCGTCTAGGTGTCTCGAGTGTGGGTGTGTGACTCGTGTATGTTTCTTTTTTTTTATCATATTCAGACGAGAAGAAATGTCCTCGTTCATAATCACACTTCCATCAGTCATTTTCCTACGGCTATCATGTCTTCTTTTGCGAAAAAAAGAAACAAGAAAACTCGTAAGTAGAGACCGTAAGTTGATTGCCTTTGTGTCTGCATATCCCCCCCCCCCCCCCCCACACACACACACACAACCTCTCCCTCCCTGAGTTTTATAGGTACACCGTCGACAGTTTGCTTAAGACCACCCTGTGATCGTCACAACAGTTCCCCGTTTGCTTACCCACCAGTGGGCGACGCACAGACATGGCTCATACCCGCCCCAGATATTTATGTTCTGTCAGCCCTGCTTGTGGTCGTCTTGTGGTGCTTGTGAGCGAGTGCTTCTTGACACTGGCGCCCTGCCACCCTTGTGCCTGCCTCCTCCTTCTCCCTTGCCATCCATGAGCCACCGTGCTATGCTTTCACAAGCATAATTTGCCTTTGTTTCAGTCCCGTTTTACCATTTTCCTCTCCCAAGTCATAACATCGCATCCACTCATCATCTGTCGTGTATACTGCACCAAAACCAGAGCCTCCCGTGCAAATCCAAGTCCCAGAGACCTTTCTGTGGTTCCCCGAAACCGTATCATAGTCCCTGTTTCAACCCATTAGCAACACGTCTACCCCTGTATACCACATCGCTTCAATTCACTCTATCCAGTGGACACCTCACAGCCTCCTGTATGTTCAGGCCCCGACCCCTCAAAGCATCTCCAGTTTGGTCTTCCCCTTCTCCTTGTCCCCTACACTCGTAACACATACAGGTACGTCCTCTTAGTCAGCTTCTCTTCACTCCTCCTCTCCATATGTCCATACTGTTTCAAACACACCTCTATATCTCTCTTTCAGCCCTACTGTTCTTGCTGCCATATATCTTCTTCATCCTATTATTTCTTACATGATCAACCCTCCTCATCCCACATACTGTCTTCAAGCATTTCAGTTCTAGCACATCCGCCCTCTTGGCTTCATTTTTATTTTTTCCAGGCTCACTCCTTGCATCCATACAAGACTGTCGAGACCAGTAAACCATTGAGAGATACCCTTATTATCCCTCGGACATAGTGACTCTCTCTTGCCACGAATTCATCAGTGCACGTAGGATCCTAACTCGCCACCCTCCCCTATGGCTAGTTGTCGCTTCCACGGTTCCATTCGCTGCCATGTCCACGCTCAGGTGTTTCAACCACTCCACGCTCTCCAGGTTTCATCCCATTCAGACTCACACTTCAAACGACCTCTCTTTCTTCCATGCTATACTTAATAACATTACTTTTACACACAGTTCCAAACTTGAGAGACCAGCTTCTGCAATATCTCACTCGAGGCTGCCACCAGGGCAGGGTCATCATCAAACAGCAACTGACTTACCTCTCTCTCTCTCTCTCTCTCTCTCTCTCTCTCTCTCTCTCTCTCTCTCTCTCTCTCTCTCTCTCTCTCTCTCTCTCTCTGTGGCATCGACTTCGATCCTCATTCATCGTTTTTCTTATCCACTTTGTGTTTATTTCTCCCTATTCCATTGCTCATAATTCATTTTGTTTTTTCTTTTCCTTTTCCCCTTCGTTCTCTTGACTTGCCCATTACCCATCCCTTTGATACTGGTGGCTTTCTTGCCCCTTTCTTCATCCTGCCTGTCCTCTGTGCTCTCACCACCCTTTTCTCATCCCTGATTCCCTCCATCTCTGCTGTCAACACCCTACTCCATCTCTCTTTATCAGCCTTCACCTTTCTTGTCCCTTCATTTTTTTTACCTAATTTCTTGCATCAGCTTCTTCCCTTTCTCATTTTCTTTAGTCTGTTACAGCTTCTCGTACCTCCTTCTTCTTGTCACCCTAACCTTTCTCCATCTACATATATTTAAGAATTTAAAGTTACTGTTACTGTCCTCCAGCAGGTACCCATCGTCATAGACCATCAGGTCTTCTGTTAATCTGGTTTTCCCATATCCTTTCCATTCGCCTCCATTGTTTCTGTTCCGCCTTACACTCTAAACTCCTTCAGGTAAAGAGACAGGAAAAAAAGGCATCGCCCTATGAGACTTCTAGACCTCCTCGCCTTCATAGTAGTGTCGGATCAAGTGCTTCCTCTGATGTCCTCTCAAGGGAACGTCATTCAGACGCCCTCAAGAAGAAGGAGACGTCATACGCATGCTCCTTCTGGTAGGAGAGAGAGAGACGCCCTTCGGGAGCTTCATCCCAAGAGCATCCTTTGGGTGGCCCACCCGGAGAGAATCCTTCAGTCAGGCCCCTAAAGGAACGCTGATAAAGCGTCTCTGAGAGCCAGAAATGACCCACTCCTCATGTGGAGCGAGGCTGATGAAAAAATCAAGAAGATAAGAAAAATTAAATCTTGTTCAAAACTAGCTGTGCGAAAGTGGTGAAAACCAGTCCCTGGAAGTTGACCTGGAAGATTCATCCCAGTCACCTCCTGTATTGCCTCGTTGTGATCCTAAGGTCACTAACAGACTAAGATAAAAACCTCGAGGAACACCCCATGGAATAAGGAGTTTCTTGAATTTGTGAAACTCTCAAATTTCTTTTTAATGGAAGGTATTCTTCAGTGGAACTGTTGAGGAATACAGTCCATTGTGGAAAATCTTAAAGGTTTATTGAACGAAACATCTTCGTCATCCCTAAAAGAAACGTAGAATATGGCTAAGATCCTTATAAATCCGGCCTTCCACCTTGTGATAGGGCTAATGGAGGTTCTGACATTATTGTGTAACCAGAAATCAATCGTAGAGTCTCTTCTCTTGGGACTGCGTCGCGCGCGACAGCGTTAAGTCAGAAATCTGAAATTATCTGCTTCTTACGAATCCTTCCAGAAGGAGAACTCAGTCAAGGTGATGTTGAAGACCCTTACCTTGTGCTGAGTGACCAGTTCACTTAAGACTATTATGGAACAGAGAAGGCGGTAACCGAGACAGAAGTTAATTGAATAATCGTTATCAAACTATATTTTTAATGACTGTAACCTTACTTACCTCTAACGTACACTCTGTAAAATTTCCTGGTATTCAACCTTTCAGAGTATTCCAGTGATGCTTTTCCAGATTTTAACAAGCCCTTCGTTCAAGACCTGAAGTTTCTTTTCCAGTCCTGCTCAGCACATCTGGAAATTCTACTTCAAATAGCCCTCGTACTCTGAGTTGGTGTGGGGTAGTTGGGATCAATGTCAAACTCAACTGTAATCAGCTGAGGTATGTGTGAATTTCCTGTTTTGGAGAAGCTCATGATTTTTTTTTTTGAAGAATTACTATAGACCGAGCTTAGAATAGCATTCTTAAGACTAAGAATAGAAGTCCACGGACATCACCGGTTCTTTTGTGGAATCAGTATTGTGATGAACATAGCAAGATTGTGAAATTTGCTTAAATAGAAGATCGAGGGATATGAATTATTTGTTTGGTAAGTTAGTTTATCAAAGAGTATGCAAAAGAAAAAATAATCCAGGAAGCCAAGAAGAGGCGGCGCCTTAGATAAGGTATGCGGAAGACATCAGACTCCATTACCAAACCTGGAAAAGTTTGGAAGAGAATGAAGACGTTCGTTGGGGGAAATAATACCCCCATCTTCTCTGTCGTGCCTCAATAATCGAGGCGTCATGGTAGATGACACACACCCGCCGTAGATGGCGTTCTTGCCGAAATTTTCTCACTGGTGCCTTTTGGCAACTGGAACATTAAACTAGAGAGCTCCAAGATAAGAGATAGGTCTTCCCTATATGTGTCCAGCGGTGACGAAGTGGGCTGTGTTAAGTCATTTCGTATGAAGGAAATATCATCACTTAGACACTGAATCTATTGCCCCACAGGAGGAAGAAAGGCACTATGATATGTTGAAACGTCTTCTCAAAGTATCCCAAAACGAATTTCGTTGGATTGGCTTCGTATGCTATGGATGCTTAATGCACACTCACCAAAATGGCTGCAAAATATGCCAGATCCTTGCTGTTCTTGTGGGAGATAAAAACCCTACCATTATTACCAACTTGAAGACATACGACACCGACGGGTTATCTGTGCAAACTCATGGAGAAAGAAAATAATTGATTTGGTACCGTGAAAGAGGTGATTGTACCACTTCACTTTAACATGGTTTGAGAAAGTTTCGTCTTACCAATGACCCCTTGATACGAATATCAAGTAACTTTTACGAAGGATTATTCATTTTTTTATTAGTATACAGTAGCGGTGTTTTTTTTCTTTCGAGAGAACGTGTGATACTAATTAGTGGTGTGATATCGTAAAGGCATTTCTACGAAATGGGCGTTTTAAGTAGGCTATTAAGGTCTGTTCAGGAGTTCTTGGAAGACAGAAAATTAAAGGTATGGGTGTTGATAACGAGTTTGTAAGAGAAGTTGAGAGGGCGAAGGTGCGCCGTTGGGTATCGTGTGAAGTTTTCCACGCATTAATGCTGTCATTATCAGTGTTGTAGATGATTTCCAGAGGATGTGGAAAAATATCCAATTTTGTTCACGTTTTGTCCATTTAGTGTACGTCATCATCATTTCCCGGTGTTGCTAAAAAGCGGTTGAGAGTTGCTGATTATAAGACTACGAAGTCGCTAAGCATTTCGAAGGTTGTGTAACGTTATGAAGATCGGAATAGACCTGTGGTTGCCAGATAGATTCACCGACCACCAAAAAAAACATCTTGAAAACAAGTGACGTTAGCCATACCCGTGGTGTTAGAATATGTACAGGAACAAAATTCAGATCCTCTGAAGTCTATAGTCTGTAAGCGGGTTCTAGCGACCTTTCTGTGGGTTTAAGATGCATAGAACTTGGCTTGATCTCTCTGGGCTTGACTGTGCGGCATCCAACCCTACACACAAGAAGATTGGTTACAGTACGGTGACTTAGGGTCTCTTAATGGAGCGGAGACCTGCCCCATGATGCTTACTGTGGCACTATTACCGTATATCAACGGAATGCCAAAGATAAAAAAGAACTCAAAGTCAAATACGAATTATGAAATAACAGTAGAATATATATCTATATCTATATCTATCTATCTATCTATCTATCTATATATATATATATATATATATATATATATATATATATATATATATATATATATATATCTATATATATAAGTTTTGGAGAAATTTTAGACACTTATGTTACTGTAAATAGACGACTGAAGATGTGTAAAGGAAGCCAAAGTGTATGAGGTTATACGAATAGTTTTAAGTCTATAGTTACCCTCTCCATGATAAAGAAAACGGTCCTGAAGAACCCATTAGCTTCCAGGACTTTACAAATTCCACAGAATCAATCAATCTTGTTGCTGAAGAAGGAGGCGGAGGAGGAGGAGGAGGAGGGAGAAGGAGGAGGAGGAGGTCTCCATGGTAACGTGTCAACACCAGCCCAGATGCCCTGATGACGCACCGGGAATTATCCTCACACTTTGGACCGTGGACGGTCTTTGCTTTCTTTCTACCTCGGAGCAACTTTTGACTTTTCTAATCAAGAAAATAGAAAATCGATATATAAGTGTATATCTTAATACTATGACTGTTACTATGTCATTCCAGGACCCTCTGTCACCTGAAGGACTCCTGCAGCTTCAAGTTTGAGCTACTTCCAGTGGCTGGATTGGCTGAGTCGGGAGTACACTGCGTTCTGGAAGGGTTTCGGGCTGGCTTTTTATACGCAGCGAGTACGGCGCCACACCCAGATCGACTCAGACGTCCATTATTAATTATATGAAATTAGGTCGTCCATTAGAGTAGCTGGCGAGTTTTGGAGTTATTTATTTTTTCATCGTAGGGTTATGAGGACATTGTAGGCGTCTGCAAGTGTTTGGGTGAAGTACATTGATAGAAGTGGGACTGTGTGGATGAAAAGTTTCATTATTCCCTTTTTTTCTCCCTTATGTGGCTGTAAGTTTATATAGTATAGTTGACAGGGATGTAAGTGTGTGGTGTGGTGTGGTGGACAGTGCTGTAGATGTCCCTCATTGGTAGGGTTGAACCTGGGTAATCATCTGTCAGTAGTGGAGTTGAGGTTGGTGGAGTGTTAAGTCAGTGATGGAGTTGAACCTGGTTGCGTGTCTGTCAATAGCGGAGTTGAACTTGGTTAAGTCGCATTTGTTGGGTTGAGTCTGGTTGAGTGTCTGTCAGTTATTGGGTTGAATCTTGACTGATTATCTGCCGTTAGTCTTGTTGAACCTGGTTCGATAATGGACGAACAAACACACAGACATTTGTGTCTTAAACATATAGAGGATAAACCCGTCTATCTACATGGCCTTAAAAGTAAGTAACTTTAGCTTTAGCGTTTGCCTATACGAGACTCATAAGTGTCTTCAAGTACATGTGAACTGAGACGCTGTGAACATGAGATAACAGCTATGGATCGGCCTAGTATTGAGATAGCGTCACACGCCCTACCCGTTAGTGTAAACTGAGTGCAATTCTCAGTATGGTGGGGAAGTTCGACAGCGTTGTTACGTCATTAACGTAAATCACTAAAACCACTTCAGTACGTATGTGGTTATGATAAATGAAATGATAAATATATTGAGTATATATATATATATATATATATATATATATATATATATATATATATATATATATATATATCAAGTTCTTCCAACGTCGTTTGGTAAGATCGTAGAGCATTTAAATTCGTTGTTGCTACAAGGGCCTTAGATGTCGTTTAAAGTATAGCCAGGGTTGCCCTAGCGTGTAGATTTAGATCTTGAGGTGTCGTCTTTCGTGAACGTCTCCACACAACCTTACCCAAAAAAGGTTGGAATTTTCGTCTATATATTGGATCATTCATGGAATACTCCTCAGCAATATTATCTCCTGAAGAAAGAAAATGTCACAATGTTCATTGGACATTTCTTGATCTCGGATCATCAACACATCTGAAAAAAATCCTGTTTTGCAAATTCTGTCAATTTCACCAAAACTTCACCGATTTGCCGGAACTGTCTGTTATCCCCACCTTCATTAAATCCTCTTAACAAGTGTCTTGTGACTGGACAACATGTTACTGGAATCCTTTTACGGTTAGGATCGAATCCTTCACGTGTAGTGTTCGTAAGGATGACTCTGAAGACGTCTATCGAAGTTGGTTGGAAGGCGACACAAGCGATTGATAGCTGGTGAGACATTGGCCTCCAGGCTTCGGAACCAGGACGCAATTTTGACAGATAAGTAGACCAGTGTGTGTGTGTGTGTGTGTGTGTGTGTGTGTGTGTGTGATTTCATAAGTCGCCTCACTGTCATGTCGGGCCATTTGATAGCATCTCCCGTCGATGTGGATGACCTTGGTCGCTCGGTCACTTAAGAGGAAACGTTCTCTTGTGCTTTTTGACCTGCAGTGGTCTGTGCTACCAGCGTTATACCAGCCTATCCCTCCTGTAGCGAGGGGAACTAACCCTGAGCACACGTAGCTCTCCTGCCTATTTGCGGGAGAGTTGTGGTGTGGTTGGGTGGCGGGAGGTGCAGTGGGGCAATGTAGGTCCATGTTGGTGTCATTGAAAAGTTGGGGTTTTGCTTTGTGGTTGACGGAAATCTGTGTTTTTTTCACAAAGGCTTGGAGTATCCGCTGACCTAGCGGGGTTAGTGGGGATTATAGCCATGTGGGTATTTCAGGGTGTGTGTGTGTGTGTGTGTGTGTGTGTGTGTGTGTAATGATCAGTTTATGATTACCTTATGCAGAGGCGGGTGTGGTTCCTTTGGACCCTCGTCTTCTCTTTTCGCGTCTGTCGAACCTTAGACTCTAGGTTTATCCCCAAAAAGCACTGGCGTCCATTTCACTTTTGCTCCTTCCATTTTGTCTCCTATCGCGTTGCTCAGGGAGGTGGTCATGTCTTACACGTCCCGACTTTTGTATGATGTCCTGTTTGATCATTCCCTGTAGCTCAACGGGGCTTCCCGTTTGAGAGAACTGTTGTGATTTCTGTCGCGTAATGTGAGTAGCTGAGGCGCTGCTTTCAATTTCTTTTCTTTCTCTGTAACTCTGCTTCCTAGTTCATGGTCGGGTTTGGGTCGCACGTCTTTGCACTGTGAATAGCAGCGGTTAGATTAATGATAGACAGATGAATGGGTAGATTATGCCGTCTTGGACGGTGCCAGTATCCGACGCTGTCCATCGTGGGTGACGGGTGAATGACGCTGTCCATCGCGAGAGACAGGTGAAATGACAGAATTCTAGGCAGGTGTAGAAGGAAGGTTTTCTTAGATTGCATGTTATCCAGCCAGGAGGTCACAGAGGAGAGATGTTTATAGACGCCTTTCCAGCCTTGAGGAAAGCTTACAGTGGTGTTCTTCAAGGCTAAATTCTGGTACCCACGTTATTTCGTATCAGTGATAACAAGCTCCCACTTCCTATACACTTTCTTGTCTCTATACTGAGGCCCATATATTTCATGCCTATGGCCACTAGAATTGTATATGTCATACATCTTTTTTTTTCTTTAAGGTCTCTATTCCCTCGGCTCAATAGAATCTTATGTTAGCTCATATGTCACAGATATATCTTTCCAAGCTGTGCTTCAACGATCCGCTGATGCTCGACCATCTCTTTAAGGCCACCATCCCCAGCCCAGGGTCTTCAAAGTTTGTGTTGGTGTCAGTTGTCCCTCTCGCCTTTTTACCCTCAGTGCTCCCCCTGCCATTGCCCGGTCATGGCATCATTCTCCTCCCTTGGGCTCTGCTGATATTCCACTTTCCCTAATTCCATTTAAGGTTCCTGTCGATCACTAGACCTTCTCCCGGAGGTCTGTGGGATCCTACTTGTCCCTGGGGCTTTTCAGCTGCCTTTCTTTCTTTCGTTTCTTGCGGATGGTATACCCTATACAGGGGTCAGTTTGAGCCCAATTTTTCGCATCTTTTCATGATTTCCAGTTTTGGATGTTTCTTATGACTCACGTCATCCGAATTCCTTTCTAAAGCGTTGTGGTTCGTCTCTCAGGGGCCTTCGAGTTGTTACAAAGGTGTACGCAGCTCCTTACTTTCCCTGTGTGTACTCGTTTGGCTTGAAGTGTTAGCTGCACCTCATCAGCTTCCACCAGTGGTGTGTGCATGTGTGTGTGTATGTGTGTGTGTGTGTGTGTGTGTGTGTGCGTGTGTGTGTGTGTGTGTGTGTGTGTTGGCTGGAAGTGTCCACAATGCGTCAGGAGGCAGCAGCTGGCGTAATACATTGCGTCATGATCCCCCCCTCCCCCCACATTTTAACCCAGCTCATGTTACCCACTCAATAATGGATCATCTGAATGTTTTTTTCCCCCCCTCACTTTTGCTCCACGGTTCCCCTTGGCCTTCGCGATGAGGTGGGATGATCGGGATATGTATAACGTGATGTTTTGCCCAGTTTGTTAATGTGTGGTGGCGCGGTTCGAGCCCCTGGTTATGGATGAGGGTAGGTCACCACCTATGTGGATTTGGATGGCGTTTTGCCTCGCTGTGTCATAATGAGATATTCTTGTACCGTTGAATCTATGTAGAGAACGAAAACGATAGTAGACTTCATTTGTTTGACCGTTTATTGGACATGTGTGTCTAGATTTTCTTTATTTGTCCATACATTGGACATGTGTGTCTAGATTTTCTTTATTTGTCCATACATTGGACATGTGTTTCTAGATTTTCTTTATTTGTCCATACATTGGACATGTGTGCCTAGATTTTCTTTAGTTGTCCATACATTGGACATGTGTTTCTAGATTTTCTTGATTTGTCCATATATTGGACATGTGTTTCTAGATTTTCTTAATTTGTCCACATTTCGGACATATGTGTCTGCCTTTTACTTCGTTATTAATACAGTTTTTTTATGTGTGTTGTGTCTTTTGTGGATTATGATATCTTACTTTTACCTGTGTATGGGTATTTATATTTGTCATCAACCGCTGCAGAGCCTAACTTAATTTGGCTTTCAGTATGCAAATGCATTGATCTTTAATCAGGATATACATGTGCAATTTTTTCTCTTTTTCTCTTTTTGCGTTGGAGGCCCCCAGTCACCGACAGAATTCCAGAGCAAGGCCGGGACTTCATCGAAATTTAGATGGGGTGGTTATGAAAGGGAAAAAAGAAGAGACAAGGAAAAGTATTTACGGAATTTTGGAATAAGTGAAAAACCTTGTTCAAACTTTAATTTTTTTTTTTTGGGGGGGGGGCAAATGTTACCACCATACCTATATAGGTTAAGCTTCTTGTGTACATGAAAATGAAATGTTGAATTCATCTTCGAATTCTTTTTATCTGTCTTGAATAGCGGATGGCTGATCTGTATATGAAAATGAGATGTTGAATTCATCTTCGAATTTCCTGATCTGTCTTGAATAGCGGATGGCTGATCTGTACATGAAAATGAGATGTTGAATCACCTTCGAATCTTTTTTATCTGTGTTGAGCATCGCATGGCTGATGCTGAAGCCTCCATACGGAGCGTTGGCTCCCACACGCCAGGCTGTGAAGTACAGTCCTGGAACTTTGCGTCTTCCAGTACGCTGTCACATCCAGGTGTATTTTACGTCACTTGGTTAGTTTGATCGTTTACATAATGTTGATATGGAGGCTGTATCCATTTTACCATGTTAAATCTTGTTGTAAATAAGCACCGTAAAGAGAGGAACTTCGTAGAAGGATATATACACATTCACTATATGTGTCTTTCCCATCGCTTCCAGTGAGCAGTGGTATGTTGGTTTTACGTTACTTGCCGATATAACGTAACGTCTGTCATATTCACGGATTCAAACACGTCGAAGGGGTCCTTAATGTACTGTCTAGTGGAAGCCAACCCACCCCTGGTCTCTGATGTCGAACCCATTTCATAAACCCACTCTTCACACGACCCAGCCCTAGTCTCTCATGTTGGATCCATTCCATGAACCCACTCCTCACACGACCTACCCCTGGCCTCTCATGTCGAACCCATTCCATGAACCCACTCCTCACACAACCCACCCCTGGTGTCTGATGTCGAATCCATTCCATGAACCCACTCCTCAGTGTACACAACCCACCCTTGGCCTCTCTAAAGATAATGTGTTTTCTTTTCTCGTTTCTTATTTTTTTTAAACTTAATAATTCCATGACGAAACTAAGGTGTTTACCTTTGTTTCAGTAATGTTTTGAAACGTCAGTTAAAGTAATTGGTGGTGGAGCAGGGCGCTAATGTAATTGCTTGGGGTACTTTTTGCCGTCGCTGGTTCATCAATATAACCAATTACTTATTTTCATGTATATTGATTATTATGTCAAGTGTATGAAGTGCGCCAGAAATAATGCCAGCGTAATAAGAGAATTTTTTAAACACACACACACACACACACACACACACACACACACACACACACACACACACACATGTATATATATATATATATATATATATATATATATATATATATATATATATATATATATATATATATATTCAGTTTTGTCAGCTAGAGGTGTTACCGGGCTCTGCCTGCATGTGGCTACACCGCAGGGGAGAAGCCACCTCGGACGAAGCTATATCAGCGTCCGTGGACGAAAAGGAGTACAAGTCTCGTGGAGGACACCTCTCTCACTCACTCCAAAAGGAGTACACCATTTCCCTGCTGATGGATGTAGCGCATCTCTGAAGCTGCAGGAGCCCTGTATAAGAGGTCCGGGAGTTATATAATTAAATGAAGTTAATTATAGATAAAAAAACGTGATTAATTTGACAGTAAAGGTTCAGACATTTCGTAATTTCGTTTATGTTGCACTCGCAAGAGGGCAGTGTGTGTGTGTGTGTGTATGTGTGTGTGTGTGTGTGTGTGTGTGTGTGTGTGTGTGTGTGTGTGTTGCTTCCCTATGACTATCTGCAAGCAGCATTGTCCCCCGCCCCCTGCTTCAATAGTAACCCTGAGTCTTTCCCCCAATGGTCTCGTCTCTGCTCCTACAAGCAGCCTTCTTTTCCCCCCACCCTGAAACCCTACTGTAGGGGGGCCTAAATCCCTCCCCCCTATCCATGGCCTCAGTAGATCCTCCAGCCCTATCTCGGCCCTTGCCTAGGGCGCCCCCCATCCTATCGCCCCCACCTCCCCAGGCTGGCGTATGGGAAACCCCTCCCACACCCTGCTTCAGGTCCCCAGCCATTCGGGTGGCCGATCAGAACCCACCACACCCCCCCACACACACCCCCACACTCCACACCCCTTGCCTACTCGTAGCAACCCTCCCTCAAACCATATTTCTCTCCCTGAACAGCCTCGTTTTCGTTATCATCCTCATCATCACCTTCTCCTGTGTGCCTCCCTACACCCTCCATCAGGAGGAACCACCACGCCCCTTGCGTCCACCGCCACTCCCCCTTAGCCATCCTGCCCCAAGGTCTGTACAAACCCAAGCAGGCTGTCAGGCTCGCAGACAAGGAGGCGGGCGGGCGGGCTTGGGCCGCCCGCCCGCCCGCCCGCCCGCCCGCCAGCAGCAGCACCATCACCACCGCCACCAGCAACCTGTTGCGTCGCTCAGTGTGTGCCCGACAACGTGGTGGTGAGGAGGTTTGCCGCACACCCTGCTGCCGTCCGGCGTGATCCTGACTCGAGGCTCCTCCCCTCGACCGCTCGATGTGACCCACCCAGTCCACTCCCGCCGTGGTGCTCTGCTCCTGCTGCTCCTCCTCCCTCCTCCCTCCTCCTCTTCAAGTGCTGTGCCTCGTGGTGCTGTTGAAACCCCCTCACGGCGGCGTGCTCTGTCTGGTAGTTCTGTGCCGCCCCGCCCGTCTGTTGTGGGCTTTTCCACGCAGTGCTGTGCCTGTCTGTCCTCACCCTTGTTACAGTGCTGTGCTATCTGTTGGTGTCGTCCCGGTCCCCTTCTGTCAGTGCTGTGATCGCCTGCTGTCTCGCCCTCATGCAGTGCTGTGCCTGTCTGCTGTCGCGCTTATTGCAGCACTGTGCGATCTGCTGGTCCTTATGACTTCTCTCAGTGCTGTGCCATGTGTTGGTCCCTGTGTTTTCTGTCAATGCTGCGCCCGTCTGCTGTCCCCTCCTTGCAGCAGTGTCACTGTCTGTTGTCATCCTTGTTCTAGTGCTGTGCCCGTCTGCTGTCACCACGTGAGTGCTGTGCCCGTCTGCTGTTCTCAGCTTACGATGGTGTGCCTATTTTATGGTGCAGTGGCTTGTCATTATGACACCATGCCTCCCTGAGGGGATAGTGGCTCCATGCCTCTCTTAAGGAGGGGTAGTGGCTCCTCATTATGGTGCATTGTCGCTACTTTCGGCACTGTCGCTTCCCTAACACTCTCAGCTACTTACTTCACCCTTTTTTTTTAATGGCACCTTCCCTCTCCTAATGGTGCCATGGCTCTCCTAATGATGCAGTGGCTCTCTCTCTCTCTCTCTCTCTCTCTCTCTCTCTCTCTCTCTCTCTCTCTCTCTCTCTCTCTCTCTCTCTCTCTCTCTCTCTCTCTCTCTCTCTGTGGCACTGTGCCTTCCTCTAATGATGTAGTTCCTCCCTCTGTGACACTTCCCGTCCCCAAATGGCGTGGTGGTGCCTCCCTCCTCCTCAATTTATGGCACCCTCCTCCTCCCCCTCACACACTCCTCCTCCACCTCCTCTAATGAAGTTCCTCGCTCTGTACCCCTTCAGGCTCTTCATCTGTGTGTATTTCAACTTATATTTCTCTCTCTCTCTCTCTCTCTCTCTCTCTCTCTCTCTCTCTCTCTCTCTCTCTCTCTCTCTCTCTCTCTCTCTCTCTCTCTCTCTCTCCTTACCCCTCGCCCCGTTATCGCCCTGGTCTCGCCATTCAGCGTCGAGTTTGCTTTATGGACCGAAGCTTTGCTTATTGACGCGCTCAACTTGCTCTCACACTCACTCCTCACCCTCCTCCCTTGTAGTCCTTTGTGGCAGTGGCTTCCTTTCATCAGTTCCTGCCATGTGTTGGGTCGCTGCCGTCCCTCACCTGTGTTGTCACTGACCCGTTGGTGTTCTGTTCAAAGTTCGCCATTTCCCTCTCCGTATATTGCTTTTGTGTGTGTGTGTGTGTGTGTGTGTGTGTGTGTGTGTGTGTGTGTGTGTGTGTGTGTGTGTGCGTGTGTGTGTGTGTCATTTTCTCTTTGACTCCCTTTTTTCCCAGTTCACTGATCAGGTGTATTTGTTCACTGCTGGGCTGTTTCGTTCACTGCTAAGAGTCAGCTGTATCTGTTCAGTATGTCACTGCTTGTCTAGTGCACTGTTCTGTCCCTTCTTTGTTTAGATATTTATTGTGTCTATTTGTGTCATACAAACCTCGTCTTCACCAGTTCATTCATTGTGTGATTCACTTTTTTTTTTTATATAACATTACATCTCGCTTCTATTCGTCTGCGTTCTTCATCGTCATGTAACATTTTTTTTTCCTAAGTCTGTCAGTGTTCTGTATCATCTGTAATCCCGAATTAGCGATCCTACCGTGGCGCTACCATCGCTGTAATGAGACATTCATCACCGGCGGGTGTGTGTTTTTTAAACCTCCCCCCCCCTTTTGTTCTGTGTGAGTCGACGTCATACATCACCTCCGCCTCTTAAAGCTTCCCTCTTACGACGCTACGTGCATTGGGGAAGAAGGCAGAAAAGCCCAGGGGAATTAGCCAGACGTAGGTTTAAAGGTCAGGGTCGCCCCTTACGTCAGGTGAGCTGAAGGGGAGTTGGAGGGGGGAGTGAGAGTGACGGTGTGTGTGTGTGTGTGTGTGTGTGTGTGTGTGTGTGAGGGGAGGGGTTGGTCTTCGCCGTCGCCTGCCCCATTTTCTTGACGACGCCGTGGTGATTTCCGACTCTACTGTGAGGTGTTACGTGTGTGAGGAGGGAGGGAATCGGGTGACATCTGCTGATTGCCTTTATTCAACGAGGACAGAAGTTGGGGAATATGTGTCGCGTCCACTGCCATATATGTACAGTGTCCGTAGAAAATAGACCTTGTCCTGCGCCTCTCATATACTTTCGCAGGCGATAGACAGCTGGGGATTATTGTAAGTACAAGCATATGAAGCTCTCAGGGTGAAGTCAGTGTACATCTGATGGCTGAGATTCGTGTTTCTGACCATATGAGCACTAGCAACCAGCCTCACTGTGCCTCAGGCTATCTTGAGCGAAAGATGTTCTCTCTGTGCCTCAGGTTATCTTGAGCGAAGGATGTTCTTTCATCTACTCTTCCTGACTGCCACTTCATTTTGATAATTTCGCTTCAGGATTGTGTATTTCTTCAATATGTGCTTCAGTGTGGTTGACTCTTGCCTTTTTTTTTAAAAAGGAGAAACCCCGAACTCGCGCCTGGAAGCAAGAAAATTTTTGTACACATAATATTTCTAGGCTAACTGGGCGTTCATAACGCACGATCGGGCGCTGCATCCTCACCTGTGCCTCGCTTCATTCAGGATATCGAGACCCTATGGGACCAAAACATGGACCAAGAATACTTCAGAAACCTTACCATCTCCATGCCCAAACGTCTACCAAGGGCAATCAAGGCCACAGGAGGGATTTTTCTGAAAAAGTACCAGAATGTTAGTGTGACATTGCCTTTGAAAATATATGGGGAGGCGGACAGGTTTTTTTTTGCGGACACATCCTCAGGAATACAAATAGAATGAGCATTAGTGCTTAAAGGTTTTTAGTGATACAAGGTACCATGCTTCTTGAGCTGAAAAGAAAAACATATTTCTGGCACTGTACAAGGATTTGCCAACGCAGGTCTTGGGGTTTCTTTAAGGGACGGTGCAAGTTCATAATTTTTTGCCGATTTCACCATCAAGAAATTCTAGACTGCAAATGCGGTAAGCACGATGAAGGAATGAGGTGAATCTATGACTAAAACAACATCAGTACAGTGTACCCTGTTGACAAAACAAAGCTCAGAAAATCGCACCTTGTCATTAAAAGTGTAGGTGGAAGTACTATAGAATCTACCATTATTAACCGCAGCTTCATTCATTCATAAAAAGAACCTCACCATTAGACCAGACATATGCAAATTAGATTCTTTCATAATCAAAAAGAACTGTCAACATGTACAAGATTGTGAGATAAATCCTTGACCTGAGACGCGTTTCTGACCACCTACACTTGCCTGTGGTCACCTGGAGCATTGGCTCTGGTCATACGCGACCCTAGCTAACCTTTAGTGACCCCGCCGCCTGTTTCTGGCGATCACATTACTTACTTGACCTTCCCACCTGACTCTTGCCTGATGAGGTCATGTGCCTTACATGTTATATGTATGTCTGAAAAAAAACAAACTTACTTTTGTTCATTAGATTTGTATTCCTGAAGATGTGAATCATTCACGAAAGCGCTCGAACTCTCGTTTCTTTTTTACCTTGCAGGTACCAGCATATATATCTTTCTTTCAAACTATTCGCCATTTCCCGTGTTAGCGAGGTAGCGTTATTATTATAATTATTATTATTATTATTACTATTATTATTATTATCATTATTATTATTATTATTATTATTACTATTATTATTATAACTAGTATCAATAGTAGTAATAGTAGTAGTAGCAGTAGTAGTAATGATAGTAGTAGTAGTAGTAGTAGTGGTAGTAGACAACAAAAGGAAAGAAGAAAGTGGCCAACCAGCCGACAAGGATGTATAGAGCAATACTCCATTTTCGAAAGAATCATTTGTTCGACGCTCGTCCCTTAAACCTTGACCAGAGGCGCAGAAATAAAACTGCTGCCCCAGATGTTATAAAAAAGAAAACGGTGCGTACACGGGGACATAATGGGAGACTGACAGTAGATTAATCTGTTTTATTGAAGGAAAATGGTCGGTGATTAGGGAATGTAGTCTCGTCATTAGTGTGATTGGTTGGACGGTAAGATTGGATGTGTGTGTGTGTGTGTGTGTGTGTGTGTGTGTGTGTGTGTGTGTTAGGAAGGGCTGGGTCACCAATATTTTTCTCCCCGGTGTTGGAGGGAAGCGTGGGAGGAGGAGAGGAGGAGGAGGTTAGGGAGGAAAGTTAGGCTCCCTTTGAAGAGAAGACCTACATGGGGATTGGAGAGGGGGTGTGTGTAGGGAGGGAGAGAGAGAGAGAGAGAGAGAGAGAGAGAGAAGAGAGAGAGAGAGAGAGAGAGAGAGAGAGAGAGAGAGAGAAGAGGGGAGCTTTCAGCTAATTACCTGTGAGCGGGAGGGGTTATGATGCAGGGAAGGAGGGAGGGGGAAGATGGAGGTAGTGATGGAAGGGGAGACCTGGCTGGAGATGGAGTACGTGAGAAGGACAGATACAGGGAGACCTGGTGGTCTGCAACGATGTTATCTGCTGGAGGAGGGTGACGCTAGCCTGAAATTCCTACTCCATATGTATATTGAGACGGCACCGCCATCCCATTAACGCTATATACATATATTCATATACCCGAGCCTGAGCCAGGTACCCATTTTATCGACCAACCCTTACGGGTGGATGAACAGCTGGTGTTGACCGTGGACCGACTACCGTAGCGAGGATTCGAACTTGTGCGCTCGTATCCTGGGCGTTGCCCGTGAATGTGTCACGGTCAGAAACGCCAACCGCTACACCACTAGACAGATAGCAGAGGACAAGGCCCTCTTTTTTTCCAGTCGAAGGGCATGTTTAATAAGTGGTAAAAGGTAATATGTGGCTAGTAGTGAGAGAGAGAGAGAGAGAGAGAGAGAGAGAGAGAGAGAGAGAGAGAGAGAGAGAGAGAGACTGCAGTGAGGGTGGGACTTGGAATAGTGATTGTGGGAATATAACCTAGACAAGAGTTTACGTGGATGATATGTTATCATGATAATGCGAATATTAGAGAGATATTCTCGACGAATACATATATAAATAAAGCCATTAAGAGCTGAAGATGAGACGAGGGCCTTTTGATTTGACTGAAGCACAAAGAGTGAATAGGAGTCATAAGTCCGACTGTGTAACGATAGGCGAGAAAGCTGAGTATGTCTTTGTTCCGCTGAAGTGACTGTAAGTCATACCCAACACTGACTATTGCCTGATGGGGGTCGCATTCACAGTCATAGAGACAGGGCAGTCGGTCAAAAGGGCCATAGACAGTCACAGGTGTGGTATACGTGCAGTCAAAGATATGTACACATGTACACACAGGCATAAGTGATACGCGTATAGGAGGAATAATTATGTAAAGTTAGATGTCATGTCCACACGTATACAGCCACAACACACAAGCAGTCGAAAGTACTGCTGAATACATATACATAAGGAAATGTGGTTTAGATATGTATACACAGTCACCAGGTTTAATGCAAAAAGTGGGAGGTAATGTATGCTTATGTATGTTTACCCTGGTGCACGTGGAGTCGGGTATGATGGTGTGGGGCTGTGTGATGTAGCAGTGAACGGTGGTCTCCTTGAACTTGCGTCGACTTAGTCCCCCTCGCGTGTGGGGGGATCAGGAGGACGCCTGATGAGTTTGGTGAGGAGGAGTTGGGGGTGGAACACATGCAGGGTGAGGTGAAGCTCCGAGCCCGCCTCCACGACCAGCATACCACCCTCCTCCCACTAGCCTGGTCGCCAGGGGGCTTCGGTTGCCTCCCTGATGACGCGTTGTGTGGTTGAGGGCCCACTGGTGCCTCGACACGGCTGCTCCCCCGCCATCAAGGCTGAAGGAACAGTTATTGCTCCGTTCGTATTGAGTGCAATGTAATTGTCTTTTTTTTTTACGGTTCGCACTGGTTTACAGTAGTACTGGTTTATGCTCGTAAAGCATGAGTCTTGGGGTTCGTGCTTGTTGCCTAAGTAGGGCCAACCGGACGCATTTCGCAGGGGGGGGTAAGCGTTCAGCCGATTTTCTCTCGAGGGAAACCTCAAACAAGATCTCTCTCTCTCTCTCTCTCTCTCTCTCTCTCTCTCTCTCTCTCTCTCTCTCTCTCTCTCTCTCTCTCTCTCTCTCTTTGAAGTCCTGGCAGTTCGAGTGTGTATGAGTGTGTGTGTGTGTTTTGAGCACTGGGTTAATTCTCCTTCCCCGCCCAGCCAGCCCAGGTCCTGACGCGGGGACCTGTAGCGCTTGACAGTCAGCTCCCGAAGTAAGTGATGATAGATTCCCTTCCATGTTATCATGTTCCACGACGGTGGCGCACGTGAATGGTACGACACACCCGACTATTAAGCAACCCACCTGTTGTTTCCTTGACTAGATATAAAGAATAAGAAAAGAAAATGAGGGGAGTAGCTGTATTCTTCAAGCGGGGTAGCCCATTTTTGTAAACACCCCTCCTCCCTCCCTCCAGATACACGAGAATTTACCCCCGTGACTTTGAACTCCAGGTCATCAACACCATCCCCCTTCCTCCCCCCTTCCTTAAACCCCTCCTCCCCTCTTATAATCCCCTCGCGTCGTCATCCCATTATCCTTTCTCCCCCCATCCCCCCCCCCTCCGCCCGCTACGTCCCCTCTTCGTCCCTCCTCCTCCTCCTCCTTTCCCCCCCGTATACTTGTAGCGTCTCCATCACGCGGACGATGTTCTCGCGTAAGGAAAGTCGGGTCCCTATGGCCGTAGGTAAGTAGGTTGGTAGTGAGAGAGAGAGAGAGAGAGAGAGAGAGAGAGAGAGAGAGAGAGAGAGAGAGAGAGAGAGAGAGAGAGAGAGAGAGAGAGAGAGAGAGAGAGAGAGAGAAGGGGGGGCTTGGACGTAAGGTTTCTTTTTTTGGGGTGTGGGTTCTGACTTTGCGACGCTTGCGCTTCGTCAAAAGGATGAAAGAAATCTCAAAAAAGAAGAAGAAAAAGAGGGACAGATATGCGTCATCTTGGTTGTAAGTTTGACTCGTTCTGGAGTTCTGATATGTTAACGTATTTATTGCGTCATTATCACCCGTCCACACACACTCTCTCTAATCCGTGCGTAACGCGTAGACCCCCCACGGTCCTAATCACAGAGCTTGAGGGAAGGCCAGATGAGCCGACGATTGTGGTGTTTTCAAGGAACAGATGAAGGGGACACCCAAGTTTATTGCGGTTGTGTGAGGCTGATTGCCGCTCTGGGGTTGTAGAAGGGGAGGGAGGGATGAAGGTTCATGTGGTGGGTGTTGGGGAAGCGTTTGTATGGGGTAGGATCTTTTTTGTTAGAGTGAGTGATTGTGGGGAAGGTGAGGGAGTCGCCTTTTATTTTGTTTGGTGGCTTATATCGGCTGTGGGAGTTCTTCTGTTTGGAGTCCTGTTTGATAGGGCGAGTTCCAGCGTCCTTTTGTTTGGAGTCCTGTTTGATAGGGCGAGTTCCAGAGTCCTTCTGTGGGTTCCAGGAAACTGTTCTCGATCGTGTTGATTTAAGGAGTCGAGTCCTGTGTTGTGGAGGTCGCTCTGTTCCTTATATATATTTATATATATTTTTATGCAGTCCTTATCGCAAATGCTGTACAGCTGTTAGGGAGTCCGTTGAAGCAAAGAATATAAACGAAGAGGTGTTGATGAGAAGCCGTGCCGTGACATAACTAAAGCGGATAAAGTGGATAACTAAAGTGATTTTTTTTTCTTTTTAGACGAGGCCACCCTGTCTCTTAACCCCAGGAGGGCGATAACTACTACTCTCTTCCTCTGTCATCGCCTGATCAATTAAGATAATCCATCGGGCGGCGGACGCTCCACCTTCAGGTATAAACCGCTGAAGGCCTTCCAGTTCAGTTACCCTGAAGTAGTCTGTGGTCTCCTGAGGTGTGGCTGAAGTGAAGGGGGGGGGAAAACTGATATCGGGTGTTGTACAAAAGAACGAAAAAAAAGGTCTTAAAACGAAAGAAATTACGATTTAATAGATGACTGGGGGAAAAAAAAAGAAAACTAAAGAATTTACGTAGTCTTGACCACTACTGTTCAGAACCTGGGTTCCAGGACTAGGGTCCAGAACTTGGTTCCAGTTCTAGTATTCAACGTGGGTTCCAGGATCAGTGTTCAGACCCTGGGCTCCAAGACCAAGGTCCATAAGCCTGTGTTCCAGGACGAGACAGGGTTCAGACCCCTAGTTCTAAGTCCAGAACCTATAATCATAGTTCCAGGACCTGGGTTCAGAACCCAGTTTCCAGGACCAGGGTCCAGACACTTGGTTCTACGTCCAGAGCACAGAACCATGGTTCCAGGACCAGGATCCAAAACATAGTTTCCAGGACCAAGTCCAGAACCTTGTGTTCCAGGACTAACATATGACAACCTTACCCATTTATCGAACTGTCCCAAGGGGACGATGAGCACCTGGGTTGGATGTAGGCCGAGTGCCACGTCCAGGATTCAAACCCATGCGAGTCCGACCCTGGGCTGACCTTTGGCTAACTCAAGGTCATGCATGTAGATATGTATGAGATGTATGCAATGCTTATTTATATAGCGCGTGCATGTATCTTGTGTGTGTGTGTGTGTGTGTGTGTGTGTGTGTGTGTGTGTGTGTGTGTGTATACGTATTTCTTGTTAATTATCTCTTTGTAATTACCTTCTTGTGCAGTACGGGGGAGAGAGGGGGAGGGGGGGCTTTACATTCGTGGGGGGGGGCCCCGTGAGCGTGTTCGTGTGAGCACGAACGGGCGATTGCGTGAGTAGGCGAGTACTTTGAAATTCTTCCTAATTATATTTGTGTTACGTTAATTACCATGTGAGAGAGAGAGAGAGAGAGAGAGAGAGAGAGAGAGAGAGAGAGAGAGAGAGAGAGAGAGAGAGAAGGAGGGAAAACAAATTAAATGAAGCTTGAATGAGGGAGTGAGTTAAAGATACTCGTGTAAGACCTTAATGAGAGCTGACTTGTGAGTTGGAGTGGGGAGGGAAGAGAGAGAGAGGGTAGGATGGGAGGAGGGTGGGTGGCTGTGGGAAGGGGGAACGAAGGGGAGTGGCGGTAAAGGTGAGGTGGGAGGGGGGGAGATGTGAGTGGTGGGTGGGGTGGGGGGAGTTGAGGGTAGGGAGGGAGGGGAGGGAAGGAGGGGAGCCAAGCCAACCTCGTCACGCAAGATCCTCAGGGAAATTAGAAAACGCCACGAAAGAAAAGCAACTACATAAAAATGAATATGCAAACCTGATACAAGGGATAATTTTTTTTTTCTTCTTGCACCGGCTGCTCTCTCTCTCTCTCTCTCTCTCTCTCTCTCTCTCTCTCTCTCTCTCTCTCTCTCTCTCTCTCTCTCTCTCTCTCTCTGATGTGGGTTGTGCTTCAGGGGCAGCCACCAACCCACGTAAGTACCCACCCACCTGGGTATCGGGGAGGGTTAGTGACAGGGGAGCCATAGTCTAGTGGTGTGTGTGTGTGTGTGTGTGTGTGTGTGTGTGTGTGTGTGTCCCAGTCACCTAAAACCTGAAGCTGCTGCACGCGTTTGGCAGCTGCGTCCTTTGGTTTTTTGCGTGGGGACCATACACACGAGGATTGACCGTTATAATGCCTCCATTCCACCTCCACCAAAGCTGTGGTGAAAATCTCTTTCTTTCCCTTGTCTTTCCCTCCTCACTTATCCTTTCTCCCTTCAACTCTCGGGTCTCCAGACACCCCGAGAACCTTAGATTAATCCCTCTGTCATAGTATCATCTCTTTATCAACGCTGATTTGTCGCCCCCATACATCCCCTATCGGCTCCTATTGGTAAAGAAAATGAAACGCCACACCTCTATGACCCCATGGCTCTCGCCGTCACACTGTCTTTAGCCACACCCATGTGATGTCATCAGTAGCACTACACCACCCACTTCAGCCGCAGATGGTACTGACACACACCCACCCACACACACACTGAGCGAAGCCCATATTATCTGTTGTACTTGGAAGGACTCGCATCGTCAACCTGTCGCCATCAGGACCTCCATCAACAGCCTCCCTCCCTCCATACCTCCTTCATCACCTGTTACGCTTCCAAAAAGAAACCCCCCCCCCGAGCGATGGAAGAACCCCTGTCGAGCCAGGACGATCTCCTCCACCACTCCAACCCCTTCGAGTCGGTGATGTCCCCACCACAATCACCACCAACCCCACCACCCTTGGCGTGGACGCTATCCCCCACCACGATCCTCCACCACCACCACCGCCGTAGATAGGGAGTTGCGCGAGCCCGCCGATCCCAGTCAGGCAGGTGAGGGAGGGGCAGTGTGAGGTCGGCAGATAGTCACCATGGACAGACCTTACGTGCGTAGGAGGTCGGTATTGATTTTCTGAACAACACGGCATTATGGTGACACTTGCCGTCACCACCAGGGGAAGCAGGGGGTGATGGGGAGGAGGAGAGGGGGGGGAGAGAGAGAGAGAGAACCCCCCTAGCAGAGGGGAAGGGGAGAAGAGGGAGGAAAGAGGGAGGGAGGGAAGAGAAGCTTAGGTAAAAGGGATGGGTGAGGGAGGAGGGAGGAAGGGAGTCAGGGAAGAGCCAGTAAGGGGACTAAGAAGAATGAGGAGATGGTAAATAGACATGGGTAAAGGAGTGGAGAAAGACGAGAGGAATGAATATGGTGGATAGAAGGAGGTTAAAAGACACACTGGAGGAGCGTAGGGGGTAGAGGCGTGAGGATAGGGTTGGGTGTTGGAAGGGCAAGTCAGGGCAGGTGAGAGTCAGTGGCACGAACGGTGAGAGTAGGAGGGAGAGTGGAGGCTAAAGTGGGAGAGAGTAGGGAAAAGTGGAGGCCAGGGTTATAGTGGTATTTAAAGTTGCTGGTCTGTAAGGGATAGGGAGAGGATGCAGTGTAGCAGAAGGCTCTTCCCCACCCACCGCTCCCTCCGGCTCAACAGCCAGCGGAATAATATAGCTCAGGAGAAGCATCACGTACTATGCAGACAGTATACTGCCTTGGGAGGTTTATAGGTAAGTGCGATTAAGAAAATGATCGAAAATTGAATAACTAACTGTATTTGGAATGATGCATGAAGAAGGTTCGTATCTCACGAAAAATGGGGTATCTAACAAACGTATTTACTGTTAACTGATACCGTTGAAATATCCCTTAAAGCCATAATTTTAAGGTACTGTTGATCGTCATCTCGGGGTCATCTGTTTGCAGTTTATTCCCGTTTTCTCTAACAACGGTTCTCTGTCATCCTGGGACCCCATTTTTCAAGCGCTCATGCAGCTCTGTAAGGCTGCGCTACACGAAGTAGCAGGGACAGGGTGGTTTCCTTAGAGCTAGTTCTTTGACGAAACTGTAGCCAGTGTCTTCAACTACACATGATACAGTCTCGCTGAAGGTGACTTTTTACGCCCAGCGTAACCTTACGTAGGCGTAGTCCGGTAACACCTGCATATACGCATATATATATATATATATATATATATATATATATATATATATATATATATATATATAGATAGATAGATAGATAGATAGATAGATTTAAGCAGGACTTCAGCGTCCATGGAAAGTGGTTTTACTTGACCTTTGACCTTTCACCCTCTTTTCTCGTGAAGGGTCATCTATCCGCTCTTCATCTGGGCAGCGGTGGGTCAAAGGCGCTCCACCGACCCCTTGAACTTAGTGCTTTCGGGAAATACGAATCAACATCTCAGATTCGAGAGGCTTAGCAAACTACGTATATATATATATATATATATATATATATATATATATATATATATATATATATATATATATATATATATATATATATCTTCGTTTCTACATTTTATCGTCTTGGCAAAATGTTCTTGGGCTTGTAATACGTGTCGTAGAAGGCGACTAAAAGGGGAGGGAGCGGGGGGCTGAAAATCCTCCCCTCTCGTTTTTTTTTTTTTTTTTCTAATTTTCCAAAAGAAGGAACAGAGAAGGGGACCAGGTGAGGATATTCCCTCAAAGGCCCAGTCCTCTGTACTTAACGCTACCTCGCCAACGCGGGAAATGGCGAATAATTTGAAAGAAAGAAAGAAAAGTACTCTTCGATACCACGATAGCTAGGTGTTTGCACGGGCGCTCTGCAATGGCACACGAGTTTTGGTACTCAATGAGAGACGCGAGGAGGAGGAGGAGGAGCAGCATCAGCTACTGAAGGGCTCTTCCCTCCTCCCACAGAGGACGCAACCCCTCCGCTGCACTGGTCAAGGGCATGGGACACTACTGGCATTATTGACATTCCCTCATAACACTGTTCTGGTCTATACTCATTGGTTGTCCCGTTACTTAGTGTCGTGTGGGTTCGTTTGGTGTTCCAGTCGTGATCTAGGAATTTGGCCCGTTTTCTTTCAAGCGTAGTGTCAGGTAGATTGATCAGCAGGTAGTGTCAGGTAGATTGATCAGCTGGTAGTGTCAGGTAGATTGATCAGCTGGTAGTGTCAGGTAGATTGATCAGCTGGTAGTGTCAGGTAGATTGATCAGCTGGTAGTGCCAGGTTGATTGATCAGCTGGTAGTTTCATGTTGATCATGTTAAGTTGATTAATCCACAGATAACTGGTGTCACGTTGATCATCTCAGACTGATTGATCCATAGGTCGCTGGTATCACGTTGATCATGTCAGGTGGTAGTCCACAGACGCCATTAATCACCTCGTGAACATGGATTGAGATCACTGTGATGAATGTACGACACGTTACAAAACTTACACTGACCTTTCTCAAGGTTGAGGCCTTGTTTTGTCGTGAGTGAACTATTTAGTGGAAATTTAAGGTGGTTCGTTGCTCGTGTCCCCTTTTACCTAAAAAAAAATTCTCATTCCCTTTAGTTTCTCCTCTGCAAAAGGTCATCCATTTGATGTATAGTTATTGAAAGTTATAGATGGCGAGTTGAATGTTTCTAGTGGGCTTTTACCAAGCGTATCTTCACACATCTTCAGCACATATGGCGAACTCTCATCAAGAGCAAGGGTCATGACCCTTCACTCTTGTACTTATGTATTTTCAAGAGATTTCCATGTCTTCCCAAGGTCTCGTCTCCATCCCCTCTCACTGGTCTTGGAGCCATGGTGCCTTCCACTGCGGAACCACTTTTAAACGTGTCATTCACATCCTCGCGTATCATTTCGTCATCAGCAACGCTTCTGTCTAAATCCCTTTACGTGATTAGCTGCTCTTTAAACTGACGATTCCATCCCGAAGCATTTATGGAAAAGGCTTTGGATTGTCTCCTGCTGTTTCTACGTTGTTGTGATCAGAGCTCCTTTACTCCTCCTTTCTTGCCCTGCTGTGTTCGTGTCCTGGTCTTTTGCATGTTTTCAGATGCTGGCCGGATGGTTGCCTGGCTCGGTTGACGCACGTACCTTCTTCGTCACAAGCACACAGCGCAAAGCTCCTTCGCTTTTCGACGTGTTGAACCACATCTTCTTAGAACTTCTCCAATTCCTACTCCATCCTTCTAGATTTGACAGACCCATTCCACCACGGTCGAGGAGACTATAACATAGACCCTGAATACGCTCAAGTCTTATTGTATGACTCGTCAGGTCTGTCTCTTGTCTAGCACGGACCATCATGTCTTTGCTGACGACCCTGTGGAACACACACACACACAACACACACACACACAACACACACACACATGTTCCATGCATTTTAAGACCCCGTGCTCCGCCGATGACCTGCTGTGGACCATCTCCGCTGTCGTTTGCAGTAACCTCAGCCCCTGGGCTGTGAGTCCTGCCGAGCAGCGGTGATGGACGATGTCGATTTCGAGGCGATCGTGGTGGTGTAGAGACAGGTGAAGACGCCTCGCTTGTGAATCCCCTGCGTGGCGGGAACAGGGTACAAGCCTATGTTAATGGTGTTGGGATTCGAAACTTTGTGAATCGTTTGTACCTAAGTAGAAGCGGATTCCCCCACCGTGAAACACGTTGTGTATTGTACAGATTCAGAGAAGAAAGTGATCCGAACTACTGCTGAAGTGCGATCACCTCTTCATATGTATATATATATATATATATATATATATATATATATATATATATATATATATATATATATATATCCCCTAGCCTGAGCCAGGTACCTATTTTATGGCACCAACCCTTAGGGGTGGATGAACAGCTGGGTTGACTGTGGGCCGACTGCCGCAACCACGATTCGAACCTGTGCGCTCGACCCTGCAATCTATATTATATTATGGTATATGATATGTACTGGGTGTTGAGTCCCTCTGATGTCAATGTTGAGGTAACAGAGAGAGAGAGAGAGAGAGAGAGAGAGAGAGAGAGAGAGAGAGAGAGAGAGAGAGGTTGAGTTGACAGCAGTCAGAATATTGCTTCTGTTGAGATAGCTTTCTTTGCTTTATTTGGGGGGAATGGGAGGCGAGGCGAGGAAGGAGGAGGAGGGGGGATGAACGTTTGCTGACATCAGCAGTGCGTCGCTCGACCGTCGTCATGGCAACCTTTGAGCCTGTTGATATAGGCCTAAGGAAAAAAAAGAAAAGGAACATTTTACAAGAGTATTTTTTTTTTCCTTCCCCTGTTTGCACACCGAAGTCCATACACGTTGTGTCTCCCCGACAGTGGCCTTTTAGGAGAGACTGGAGTGTTAAGGTTGCTACTGGGAGAGGTAACCGATGGATTAGGTGGTGTACAGCCACCAATCCCGGATTAGCCAATCCATCTGGCTGTTTGGGGGAGTCTACTCACGCCTGCAGATGGTTGAAGAGAAGTTGAGTGGATTGGGAGCCATGCAACCAGCCTGATTGTGGAAATGCGTCCGGGAGAAATTTGAATAAAGGGGAATAGGTAAAATGGAAAAAGAATGAGGAGAAATCGAGTCATGTAGAGATGGAATAGAGAGGAAAAGGAGTAAGAGGAAGAGCATAAGAAGAATAGATTATAAAGAGGAAAGAACATAAGAAGAATAGATTAGAGATAAGGAAAAATGATAAAAAGATAAGGCGAAGAGGAAGAGGAAGTTGACGACCAGGAAAGAATAGAGTGATAGGAGATAAGTGAGCGAGAAGATAAGGGAAATTTCTGATATCCGTTGGCCTTGTGGACTGACGTCAGTGGGGGAAGGAGGTCGCGAGGGGTCACTGGAGAGGAGGTTTGACCTGGCGTGGGTCACCTGGTGAGTGAGGGCGTAAGGGTTGATGGCAACCGGTCCACGGATTACATACAATTGGACGGTCAAGGCGGCGACTGTGAGTGGCTTGGTTAAGAGTATAACGTCAGACTGTTGAATGTGTCGTTGTTGCTCTCGATATCTAAACTGACATTGTATTGATTGTTGTTATCGTTATCAGCTCAGTTGTCACGAGATGCAGCGTGTTTATCATGAGGTTAAGAGAAGTATGCTTCATAAATATGTGGACTTACAGTAAAAAAAAAGAGAAAAACTGTCCATGTTTTACAAAGAAGTGTGAATGTATTACGTCACAGAGGCTGTTATTAACCTCCAGAGTCACTGGACGGAAAATATTGACCGAATATAGTGTTAGATATCAACATAAACATCAGTGTTTAGTATTACGTCCTCTGCATAACCTTCAGCAACAACATACATCATTAACCCAAGGAAGTTGTCGAAGATACAATTAGCGTTCGCCAGACGAAGGATGGGTAACACACGCCAGATTGCACTCAGAGCGTTTGGACGAAATCAGGACCAGCCACAGACCGTACATTGGAGTGGGTTATCGAAAGGTCAGGTCCTGACGAAGCACTTAGCTCTTTCATCGCTCGCCTGATGTTGGTTCTGCCTGGATTTTGAACTCCAGTTGCCACTCTCTTCCCCACACCCTATCCATCCAGCGTTCGGAAAAGTTCAGTCCATATCAACAGACTCCTCACCATTTGAACGTCCTGTTTTAAGTTCTCTCCCTCGGGATATTGCTTTTGCCGACTACGCCTGGTGAGGGAGGTTGATTTTGATACCCTCCCTCTCCAATCCGGCTTGATATTGATAGACGGAAGCACGGAGTAGAATGAGTAGCAATGAGATGAATGAGTTGTACTGTGTCTGTGTGTCTTTGGCCTTCGCGTGGCAGCTGGAGGCGGAGAAGGGCAACAAATGCGGAGGCACCAAGGCAATGGCCTTATATCAGTTCCTCCTCCCCCTTCCCACCCTGATCTCTCTAATGGCCGGGATTGAATTACTGAACGAGCGCGTTAGAGGCGGCCCAAGGGGGGGATCCATCGGTTAACAGCGGGTAGAAATGAGGGGGGAACTAATGAGAATGAAGAACTGGTGGTGGTTTCAGATGAACTCGTTAATATCTTCGTGGCTTCAGAGGAACTCGTAAAGGAAGGGAGGAGGAGGGAGCTTTTGATGAACACGTGAGAGCTTCAGAAGAACTACGCTTGGTAGCTTCAGGAGAACACCTGGGACATTCAGGGGGAAGTTGTGTGTTGATGTTGGTGTTGGAACGGGAGGAAGGAGGCGCGGACCAGGCGTTGAGATCCACGAGGAAGTCAAGAGTCGTAGACGACGCTGCGGGAGGTCGTGCGAGGCAGCGTTGTTACCAGGACACTGCAGGAGGTCCTGTGGGGCAGCGCAGGACGCTGCAGGAGGTCCTGTAGGGCAGCGCAGGACGCTGCAGGAGGAGGCCGTGTCGTGTATGAGGTTCACATCACCGTGGCGAAGGCTTCTCGTGAACTGAGGTTCAACAAGCGGAGGAGATCTACAGAACTTCGGGGGGGAGGTTCCTTGAGCGCCCCATCCTCCTGCTGTGACGTGGGGTCCCATCACTATCAAGGAGCAGTGTTGTAAGCTGATGATTCCGTTCCCATCATCCTTACGATGAATATAGACTGGTGATTCAATTCCCATCATCCTTACGATGAGTATAAAGTGGCCATTCAGTTCCCCAGATATCACGCGAAGAAGAACATGACTCCTTGCTGCTTCCCACAGCTTTCGTGTGGACACCAGACACACGAGGAGGAGCCGTTATGATACCTACCTCCTCTTACTCTTCTCTTTTCCTGTAACCTTTCCATCCTTGACCAATCGGGTCTGTAGACACCTGAGGATCCCATTTTGATTCCCTTTCTATTTTTTTTTCTTGAAGTAAACACTTCGTTTTACCTTTTCAAACGACATGGGTTCGAACATACCTCTTTATTTTTTGCCTGTGCCATGTCGGCTGCTACGAAACATACAGAACACCAGAAAGAACGATACAGAATGCGAAATAAAGCGTCCATAATAATGGTCGAGAACGATGATAATGGAGGTTAGACATGCAAGGTCTGGCAAGGGCTTCACTCATGTTCATACCAAGACTTTGCCTTCATGATGGGGAAGGCCATCTTGCTGCTTTCTTACCTTGTCTCCATCTATATAGATTTCGTGAACTGAGTTACTTCTGACTCTCCTCCATAGACCTCGTAGTAAGCCTTCGGGGTCCTTTTTTAAGGCCATCCTTCTTTCCCATGTACATCCACACAGCCTTTGCTTCATCCCAGACGAGCCGAGGTCTAGGTGTTGAAATCGTCAGCGTTCTGCAAGTGGAGAATAGATCGCTGGTGAAAGTTAGTATAGAGGGAAATGTTCCTTGGTCGACTTACTTATGTTCCAGAAAGCTCTGAAGAATTAGTTGTATTCGTACACACACGCTCGAAAAGAAAAAGAAAATTGGTGATGATAGTACAAGGTTTATTTGACAGAAATTGGCTGCCACGTGTGTTACTTGTAGATAAAGGCGATAGTAACGTGTATACGCCTTCACGGGAGGGACCACACGTAGTTGTTTAGCATTGTCTTGTGTGCAGGGCAGTACTGTGGGCTGGTGAGGACGTGAATTACTGTGATGGTGTGGGCTGGTGATGGCTGTAATGTTTGCCCGCACCAGAAGGTCTGCACAGCGGAATCGGAGGGGAAGACCAAATCAATTTCGAAGTTACGAAACATCTGGTTAGTGTATGTGCATCGTGAGTGGGCGAGTTATAACGAAACGTTATATATAACGCACTACCACCTCCTTAAGAACGAATAAGAGATCAGTATGATCAAACTGCAAGAAAATGTCATGTAAAAATGCATTTATTTTCAAGATTTACAATAGTTAGATTTTCTTTTTTTTTTTTTTTTGCGAAATATCTAAGGAACATAGAAAACGAGGATGGCGCAGCGTGATGTACCAAGCTGAGCCGGGCTTAAAAGTTTAAGCTTTTAAGCCGTTCTTGGTGCCTGAGGTTCGTGCCTGATACCCGTACTGCTGCTGCAGGTTCATTTTACCCTTCCCACGCCACCCGTGCTTTATCTGTTGTCATAGAAAATGGAGCGCTCATGGGCGGTCTGGTTAAACCTGCTCTGAAAATACTTCAGGTGTTTAGAGGTCACGGGTCAAGGTGAACTGTGGGTGAATTAACGCCTCGCTCTTACCTATCCTAGTTATCATTTCAGTGTGTAATCACCTGTTTGTGTAGGGTGAGGGAGGGAGGGGGAAGAACTGTACGGGGCGGAGTGTTGCACTCGTGTGTGTGTGTGTGGGTGTCTGTGTGTGTCTGTGTGTGTGTGTGTGTGTTGTTCATGCTTGTATGTGATGCTGTGTCCGTGGATACATATGTCTTTTGTGTTTATGTACGTTGTGTGTGTGTGTGTGTGTGTGTGTGTGTGTGTGTGTGTGTACGTGTTCTTGAGTGCGTACATTCGTATTAATATATTTTTTTCGTGTTTATGAAAGTCGTTGAGAAATATCGTACAGCATTAATTTCCCTGGGAAAATATTTCTCTCACAAATACATGAGAAAGACAAGGTTCATTAATCCCTCCCTAGAAATTCATTTCATTATCTGTACCACTGTATTCTTCATGTAATCCCTCCCTGGAAATCCATCTCATTATCTGTACCACTGTATTCTTCATGTAATCCCTCCCTGGAAGTCCATCTCATTATCTGTACCACTGTATTCTTCATGTAATCCCTCCCTGGAAGTCCATTTCATTATCTGTACCGCTGTATTCTTCATGTAATCCCTCCCTGGAAATCCATTTCATTATCTGTACCACTGTATTCTTCATGTAATCCCTCCCTGGAAATCCATTTCATTATCTGTACCACTGTATTCTTCATGTAATCCCTCCCTGGAAATCCATCTCATTATCTGTACCACTGTATTCTTCATGTAATCCCTCCCTGGAAATCCATTTCATTATCTGTACCACTGTATTCTTCATGAAGTCTGTATTATCATCAATCACCAGAGTTAATCTGTCCACATCTGTTCCCCTGTTCACTTCTCATTTACGGATGTAAACCCGTTTCCGGGGGAAGGCGTGGAGTGTAAATGAAATATGTGTGAAGTATTTTCCTTCGCTACAGCCTAAGTAATTACTTGGGGGGATTCCCATGCAAGGGAGATGTGCATGTGAACACGGTGGCAGGCATAGAGTCATGCAAAATTTCAAACGTATGCATGTATACATGGTATACTTGCATGTATACATAAACTTGCTATACTCGTATACACCGTGTGTGTGTGTGTGTGTGTGTGTGTGTGTGTGTGTGTGTATGTGTGTGTGTGGGATGTCCAACCACTCGAGGATTGACCGTTACCATACCTCCTCCTCCTCCTCCTTCCCTCGAAAGGGAAAGCTTTGGAATCCTCTCCTTCCTCTCGTCTTTTCCCCCTCTACCCGTTACCTCTCTTCCTCCAACACACTCACGTCTACAAAACACCTGCGGACCCGTGATGATCAATTCCTCCCATTCTTCATCCTTACAGTCGACATGGCCTTGACTGGCTCATGTTTTCACCCTCCTCACGTCGATCGCTATGAAGGGAAAATATCTTCAAGTTCTTTTCCTCTCATTCAATTCGCCTACTTTGCATGTGTGTTTCCCCTTCTGGTGTAGTCATATTTTTTTTTCCCCCTCCCCCTCTTTGAGTTATGACTTTTCATCGGCCATCAACGTTAGATATCAGCTCTGGCTGAAGCCCAAAGTTCGAATTTGATTTGGGGAGACTTTCCTTCGTCGTGTTTGTTGGCTTCCGTTTGATCGGCGGTGTGGGCGAGACGTGACTGGATGAGTTCGATGGTTTGGGTGTGTGTGTGTGTGTGTGTGTGTGTGTGTGGCTAGGGCAGCGCGAGGCAGTGCTCGCCATGGCTGAGGCAGCGAGCGAGCCCACCTAACCCCCGTAGCCCTTGGTCGTCCGGGATCGGCTGGACAGACTCCGTTGAGCGCTGAGGACATCGAAGTCGCCGCGAAGGTGGCTTTTTGAAGGACGGAGAGAGAGAGAGAGAGAGAGAGAGAGAGAGAGAGAGAGAGAGAGAGAGAGAGAGAGAGAGAGAGAGAGAGAGGATGGGAAGCGCCACTGGGTTGTCCTCCGTCTAGGTGGTAGCGCTGTCAAAGCGTCCAAGAAGCTTTAGTGTTCTGAAGATCACAGGAATTAAGAATATCTTTGGGGCTGGCTGAATATCATTGGGGCTGGCTGAATATCATTGGGGCTGGCTGAATATCATTGGGGCTGGCTGAATATCATTGGGGCTGGCTGAATATCATTGGGGCTGGCTGAATATCATTGGAGCTGGCTGAATATCATTGGGGCTGGCTGAATATCGTTGGGGCTGGCTGAATATCCGGGTGTGAAAGAGGATGGAAGATGGTGGTGGTATTCAGCCGTGAGGACGAATGATCCAGAACGTAAGATGTGAGATTGATGGAAGAAACGACCACACATGAGCATTATATTCGAAACATAATGCATACATTTAGAACAAGAGATAATATGATTTATGATGCTTTTTTCCCATTTCTTTTTAATGCATTGGTGAGCTTATACGTAAGAGATAATGTAAAGATGAGGTTCATATTCCTTAACTCCACTTAAGACTGTTTCTGTTGTGATTGCCGTGTTGCGCACGGGGTCCCATTTCTGTGGCGTATGTACATTTCTTTTAATGAGTTCGTCTGAGACTTGGATGTGTATACTCAGGCCTGGTTGGGCGTAGCGATTTGACTCGGCGTATCTCCTCTTGGGGGGGTCTGGTGATACAAGCGACCACTTGTATTGGTATCCGGATTCTTAGTTGATTCAAAGTCATTTCAAAAGACTTGACTCTCTGGCGAAGGAAAATGGAACTGGCTTTTAAACCACGTAGGGTTAGGTTATACCCTCAAGAAAATAGGAAAGTCTATCCACGAAGTGATACTTGTATAAATGGAACAGAAAATGAAGTTCCCGTTTGATTTTAGGGTACGAATGCCAAGGTGTGTGGCACCAGGGAGCCGTACCGTCGTGCTCAAGGGTCGTACCGTCGTGCTTCAAGGGTCGTACCGTCGTGCTTCAAGGGGCGTACCGTCGTGCTTCAAGGGCAGGTACGGTCGTGCTCAAGGGCAGGTACGGTCGTGCTCAAGGGCATGTACGGTCGTGCTCAAGGGCATGTACGGTCGTGCTCAAGGGCAGGTACGATCGTGCTCAAGGGCAGGTACGGTCGTGCTCAAGGGCATGTACGGTCGTGCTCAAGGGCAGGTACGGTCGTGCTCAAGGGCAGGTGCGGGCGTGCTTCAAAGGCTGGCAACGTACGTGGTCAAGGGCCCGTAACGCCTTGGTCCACATCCCACGCAGACCATCGTGATGTGACGAGACCGCGTCACAAAGTGCCGCGGCTTTCACGTCACACACGCCAGGTAACGAGACCAAGCCACCATAAAACCACATCTTGACGTCACACGTCTGCTACTCACTAGTAACCCATTGTTTATGCTCGTGTGCCGGGGCGCCTGGCGAGGGCGTCACGCAGTTGCCGTGGCAACCTCACCGAAAAGCAGACGACCTTTTGGCTCGCGCGTCGTCTGCCGAGCGTCTGTGGGTCTCCACCCGTGAATGCTTGATTCAACACCCACTTGTCTTCCAAAACATTCACCTCACGTCGTTGGGATTATGGAGAATGCAATCATCAGCCCATATATTGCCGTCGTGGGATCTATATTTCATTCTGGGATCGCCTTTGGGATCTTGGGAGATGATTTCCCACTACAGGTCCTCCCTTTAACAACCACAGCCCCCAACCCCCACGTCCTCCATGTTTTCATGAGGTTATGGCAGGTTAGATGGGGGTATACAAAGCTGACCCCAATTTAACCCAATCGAATCCAGTCCTTAAGTTAGCCTCAAAAGTCGTTTTTTAAAGGGGAGCGCGGCTGATCATCAGATGAACCTAATTGCTGTCTTTACTCGATCGCGTTTTCAGTCGTAATGAACGCGTTAGAGTTTTGTGGTCGAGTTCCAAGTAAGAGACATGGCTTTGTCTATTAGAATCTCCGGGTGTGATATTTGCTTCATGTATGGGAGGAACAATCGACATGGACGGGGGCATCTTATTAGTTTGTGGGATGCTTCACATAAGAGAGAAAAGAGGACTGGTATTTGCGTACTGGGAGAAAATGGTTATTTGCAGAAAGTGCTAATTAGGCGTCAGTGATTCTGATGGGAGATGATTTTATTTTCCTTTTTCCTTTTTTTTTTGAAAGTGAATTAGTTGATTGCTCTTCGGGCATTTAGAGGGTGGGTTCTCGTGAACGAGGTTGGATTCCGTGATTTTCGTTCGTTGCGTAGATTGTACCCTTTTTTTTTATTACCTTTTTTTTTGCTGATTCGATGGCATGGTGAGAGAGAGAGAGAGAGAGAGAGAGAAGAGAGAGAGAGAGAGAGAGAGAGAGAGAGAGAGAGAGAGAGAGAGAGAGAGTGTTGGGGGCGTTGTTTTAAAGGTAAGATAATGACAGAACTTGAAGCAGAAGTTTGATGTCACTGCAGCTAAGCAGACCAACCTGTAAAAGTCGTATATCTATCTACCAGGTCGTCCCCCGTATTACCGCAAGTCGTTGAGCGTCGTTCGCCCACGACCCGGCAACGTTTACCCTAAACCCCCCACAAGCAAGCGTGGGTCGTCGTCCTCAAATTGGAGAGTCGCTTCTAGAGGTGTTGTGCAGTGAACTTGGATTCTGTTTTTAACCCTTATGGGTCTTGTCGTCCGTCTCAGTGATCTTTGTGTTGTGTGTCATTAACTCTAATGATGTGATTAGAGCCTAGGAGGAGGGAAAGGGGAAGACGCCCGAGGAGGCTGTCGTGTGGAAATGGGTAGAGAGTCTAAGTGATCACAATTGAGATTAATCCTTGGTGCTTCATGGTGGACTTCCGGGCCACGTACTGGCCAGGCCACACCGCTCGGAGGTCGAGATGTGTTGGAAGCTAAAGGGGTGTGGAGGGAAGAAGGATTGAGGCGAGGGAGGGAGGATTGAGTCTCCTTTTAAGAAGGATTGAGTTCGTAGATGGGATGGGAGGGTAGCCATGGGAAGATGCAGGACGTAGCTTGCCTGTAAGCATGTATATATATACATTTTTTTTTCACACTGATATGAATCATTCATTGTAATGGTTAACTTCTGACTGTGATTTTGATGACGCTGGTGTTTTCAGTTGTGGGTCTGTATCCTACAGAAAGAAGTGAACACGGACCTTATTAACTGACCGGATCTCATAACTGTAACCTTGTGAGACTCTTCTGTAAGCTAACAGGTCTAACCAACGGTTACAGAAAGCTGGAAACGGACGGTGGAAGTGAATGCATTGTGCTCGATCTGAACCCATCTCTAACGTTCTTTTAGAGAGAGACAGAGACAGAGAGAGAGGGGAACGAAGGAATGAGACGGTGAACCAGGAACGAGACATTGTGATGAGACCAAGAGACAGTGTGTACGGGGCATGATAGAAATATAAAAAAAAAGAGAAAAAAAAGACTTGGAAACGAAAGTTCAGTGGAAATCGAAGAGGGTGTGTGTCTCTCTCTCCCTCCCTTCCCCGAGGACATGTTAAACACGCTCAAGTCGCAAACGTTGCGAGTGAATTCAACCCGTCCAATGGCGCACTTGCCCTAGCTTCTGCATCTGCATCTGCTGCCGCTACTGCTGCGAGTACTGGTGCCAGTACCTCCTCGCTGCTCGCCAGTACTGCTGCAGAGTACCTCCTAGTACTTGCTGCCGGTACCTCACAGTACTACTACTGCTGCTACGCCTAAGTATTGCTGCTAGTCCCTCTCTAGTACTGCTCTTAGAACCTCCTAGTACAGCTGTGCTGGTATTATCCTCTAGTTTCCAGTATTGCTGCTAGTACCTCCCAGTATTGCTGCTAGTACCTCCCAGTATTGCTGCTAGTACCTCCCAGTACTGCTGCTAGTATCTCCCATTATTGCTGCTAGTACCTCCTTCCCTCCCTCTCCTCGTAATGTTGCTAGTACCTCTAAGTACTATTGCTATTACCTCTTAGTATCTCCCCACAGTTCCCAGTTCTTCCACCTCCCTGCAGCCCCCAGTACTGCTGCAGCTTCCAGTACTGCTGGTAGCACCTCTGACCCTGTAACAACCAGTACTACAGCTAGTACCTCTTAGTACTACGGCTAGTACCTCCTTGCTGATCCCAGTTAATACCTCTGTGCTACTCTCAGTCCTGCTGCTTTTGCTATTAAGTACTGCTGGTAGTTGCTTCCCAGTACGACTGCTAGTACCTCCTTCTCTGTTCCTCCCAGTGCTGCAGCTAGTACCTCCTTATATCTCTCTGCTGCTCTTGATACTCTGCTAGTACCTCCCAGTACTGCTTGATTGTTCCTTCCAGTACGGCTGCTAGTACCTCCCAGCAGCTCCCAGTACGGCTGCTAGTACCTCCCTGCAGCCCCCAGTACGGCTGCTAGTACCTCTCTTCCTAATGATCCCTGGACTGCTGCTAGGACCTCTCAGAACTGATACTAGCAGTTCTTAGTACCGCTGCTAGTACCTCCCTGCATCTCCCAGTACTGCTGCTAGTACTTCCCTACAGCTCCCAGTACAGCTACTAGTCTTTCCCTGTTGCTCCCGGTACTGCAGCAAGTACCCCCCTGAACTCCTGTGGGTAACTTCCCAGTACTAGTGCTATTACCTCCTTCTCTGTTGCTCCCTGTACTTTAACTAGTACCATCCAGTACTCCTGACTAGCACTTCCCAGTACTGCTTGCTAACTATCTCCCTCCCTGCTCGTCCCAGTGCTTCTAACCAGTGTTTCACAGTACTGCTGCTAGTACCTCCTCTCGGTACCGTTCCTAGTACCTCCTAGTACTACTGCTAGTACCCCCTTCCCTTCCTGCTGCGTCTAGTACTCTCGAAAGTACGTCTCTTCATTTCCTAGTACTGCTGCTAGCACCTCCCAGTACTACTGCTATTACCTCCCTCCTCCTCCTACTGTTCCCAATGCTTATGCTAGTATCTCCCAGTACTGCTGGCTAGTACTTTCCTCCCTGCTGTTTCCAGTACTGCTCCCAGTACAACCCTCCCAGCTTCCAGTACTGCAGCTAATTCCTCCCAGTACCTCCTAGTACTGCTGCTTGTACCTCCATGCAGCTTTCATTACTACTCCTAGTACCTCCCAGTACTTATGCTAGTACTGCCCAGTACTGCTTCTGGTACCTCCCTCCCTGCTATTCCCCTCACTGCTAATAGTACCTCCCAGTGCTCTTGCTAGTACCTCCCAGTACTTTTGACAGTCCCTTTTTTTCCTGTACTCTACTATTTTTGGTGCTAGTACTTCCCAGTACTACTGCTAATACCTTCCAGTACCTCTGATAATACCTTCTTGCAGTTCCCAGTACTGGTACTAGTGCCTCTTAGTACTGTTGATACTATATACTGCAACTCCCAGTACTGCAGTACCGCCTTACTGTTCCCAGTAAGGCGGTGTCTCCCTGTGTCTCCCTGCAGCTCCCGGTACTGCTATTAACTCCTTGACGTTAAAAGTACCAGCTCTGATATCTCCCCGTAACTCCCAGTACTTGTACCTCCAAGCACTAACTACTCAGTACTGCTTCTAGTACTTCCCCGTAACTCCCAGTATTGTTGCTAGTACCTATCTCCCAGTATTGTTGATATCTCCCAGTACAGCGGCTATTTCCTCCGTGCATCTCCCAGTACTGCTGCTATTACCCCCCTATAGCTCCTAGTACTACTACTAGCTAGTACCTCTCAATACAGGGGCTATATTACCTCCCTGCAGCTCCTACTACTGCTGCTAGCTAGTACCTCCCAGTACAGCAGCTAGTACCTTCAGCAGCTCTCAGTACAGCAGATAGTACCTCCCTGCAGCTCCTAGTACTGCTACTAGCTAGTACCTCCCAGTACAGCGGCTAGTGCCTCCCTGCAGCTCCTAGTACAGCTGCTAGTACCTCCCTGCAGCTCTCAGTACAGCGGCTAGTACCTCTCTGCAGCTCCTAGTACCGCTGCTAGCTAGTACCTCCCAGTACAGCGGCTAGTACCTCCCTGCAGCTCTCAGTACAGCGGCTAGTACCTCTCTGCAGCTCCTAGTACCGCTGCTAGCTAGTACCTCCCAGTACAGCGGCTAGTACCTCCCTGCAGCTCCCATTACAGCTGCTCGTGCTGCCGTCGCAACATTTCCTGCCACAGAAGTTCAACGACCAGGCTGTGCATTCAACATGAAAGCTGCAATAGTCGCATCGAATTTAAGGGTAAGAGAAATGCTTTATTGCAATACTCTCTGTTTGTTGATAGTTTCTGATTCCCTTCGTCCCTTATTTTAATATATATATTTCCTCTTTTTTTTTCTAAGAATCTTTATTTAGTGTTGCTACCAATCTCAGGTAAGTCTTTTCTGCATCGTTAAACTGTTTTGAAGATTCAATCATCTATATATGTATGATGTTATGTGATATTTACAAAAATAAGTAAATGTGCAAACTAGAATTTGTATAAAGTGAAAACATTCTGACAATAGCATCATTTGTATATGATACGTGTTCATAGATATATATGGCTGACGTCAGAGTACTGTGGTAATGTTCCATGCATGATTTATCCATATGTGTCACGATGTATTAACTAAACCTCAGGATGATACTGCGAACTATCCGCGAGTGAAACCATCTGGAAGATAATGTTTTACTTATGTTTACCCTACTAAGGAGGATCTTCGTTTTCTTCTTTGCGCCATGAGAGAAAATGGTATATAATCTTTGGGTAACTTGGGTTAATTCTCTTGGTTTTGTCTCGAACGTTGTTCAATCAATTTTTCGTGATTTTCTTTTGTTTACCTCAACCTTTGACCTCTTCTTCAGCCTTCCTCATAACAAGGTCATACTTGAAAAGAAAATGTTAAATATCATAGGGCGACATTCAAGCGTGAACAGTGAGCGCGCGTGTGATTTTATACAAGTAAACTAAGATTTTCCCTTGTTTGTTTCATGTGTTTATCCTCTTGCTCAGCCTTCCTCATTAAAAATATTAACACCGGAAGGTTTTCAACGAAAGAATTAACGTTCATACTGCATAAATGATGCTCCAGTCCTCGTGTGTTAGCGTCGCTCAAATTACAGGAACAACAGAGTGTTGGAAAAATATTTTTGTGCGATTATGAACAATTTTATAAAGCTCTCGGCGTCAAAGAATTATTTTGAGCGTGATGACCCGCTTGTGTGATTTCATTCGTCAAGTTTGAGAGAGAGTGTTAACAAAGCCTCAGTTTTTTCTGTTTCTCTAGTAATGCCTTAGTATTTGTTAAGAAGACTGTTTCTAAAACTATTAAGGTCAACAAAAGATACGTGTAGGAAGATGGATATTGAATTGTTTGACAGTGTAGGAGGTTATTAGATGGCTTCAATAAAATTATGGGTATTTTTTTGATACGTAGGTGGAGGGCAGTGCTGGGCTGACAACAATAACAACAGCAGCTGCCCAGCCAATGAGTGCAGTCACGTGACTCGGTCAAACACGCCGAATCCGGTATGTCTGCGCGAACGGCATTAATTAAAGAGTATTTGCCAGCATTATATCGTAGAATTTCTAAATTATTTTTGTTATTTGATTACTATAGCCAGACATCATTGTCGGATGAAGTCGTCACCTTGCAAAAGAATGAATATCATCAAATATCGTATCAAATATCGTCCTTGTTGGTTGGTTCCTTTAGGAAAATAATATTTCCATTGTAATATTTGCGTCTTGTAGGAATAAATTCGATATGTTCTGTAATGAATGATATATTAACACTGTGTTTGACCATGAAATATAGATAAATATTTCTCTTTAAGGCAACAGACTATTCAAAAACAGACGCTAATACCATTTATTTGTCACTCGTTTGAAAATACTAACCCACATAGACATATCCTTCGAGCACACAGAAATGGGGTTTGTAATTGTGACGCTTGACACACGGGCTGATTATTTTAATGGCTGTTTAATGTGTGTCATGTTTCCCCGCACTGAGAGAATGAATTAGTTGCAATTAACAGATCATGGAAAGATTATATTAGACATGACGAGGATGTATACAGACGCCCTTGTCCAAAGTGATCGCGTTTGTTTCCACTGTGTGAGTCTGCTGTTAGTACTTTACCTTACCTTCCTGCCCCCATGGAGTTCCTTTTTGGCCCTGTGAGGCTCCTTGCAGCGCTCAGGAAGCAGATTACGTCCAACGGTCGGGACCACAAATCATAGTGTTGTTATATATATATATATATATATATATATATATATATATATATATATATATATATATATATATATATATATAATCAACTGACTGTTATATTTCTCTCTTGTGTCTCCCCTGATGATGTGATTATTACACGAAAGTGCACTTGGCTTGGCTACGATACCTTTACGAAGTATATCTTGTCGACCACATATTATCTGAATAATACGATCGGAAACTGTATAGATACGATGCAGTTACAACCCCTAACGTGTACGAACACGCCTCGGTTAAGTCTTACATCCTGGGTGTGTGTGTGTGTGTGTGTGTGTGTGTGTGTGTGTCCACCACACTCTGGCTGAGTCTTACATCCCAGGTTCCTCCACATCCACACCTTGGGTAATCTTACATCCTGGTTCAGTCTTCAGCCAATATTTGATTTACGGACGTATAATTTCACATGCAGACACATATTGACAAGCGCTTCAGCATCCCACCAAGAGGAGCAGGTCGCCTCAGAGGCAAACATGGTAATCAGAGACCCATTTTTTTTTCTTAGTATCATAGTCGAACTTCCAGTATCAAATACTTTATGTTTATATTTTGTGACGTGCACAGGGGTGCTGCAGCCACGGGTAAAAAATTGCGTTGATTTACGTCGACTGGTCTTCTGTGGCGTTCGTGGCCTGGGAGACATCGGAAAATATATTCAGGAAGCAAATGGATGATTGGTTGTATATGTGGAACTACCTAGGTGAGGAAACATTAAGGTTTTTATTTATGGTGAATTAGTTGGATTTTCCGTTCCTGGGCTGCCGGAAAGCATTTGACACTTTCCCATTGCCGGAAAGCATTTGACACTATTCCACTGCCGGAAAGCATTTAACACTGTCCCACACAGGATGCTAGTAAGGCAACCGTATCTTCACACTGGAATAAGGAGGAAACACCTTGAACGAATTGAAAATTACTTCAGTGGAAAAGAACTAGTGATTCGTGTGTGTGTGTGTGTGTGTGTGTGTGTGTGTGTGTGTGTGTAATCAGTCATGCCTCACATGCAGCCTTATCTTACCTGACAAGCGTAATTCGTGTGGTAATTCATTACATCAAGTGGAACGAATATATATATATATATATATATGCTCTCTCTCTCTCTCTCTCTCTCTCTCTCTCTCTCTCTCTCTCTCTCTCTCTCTCTCTCTCTCTCTCTCTCTCTTATGTGTGTGTGTGTGTGTGTGTGTGTGTGTGTGTGTGTGTGTGTGTGTTATTGGAACACCGAGCCGTCGCATTTGTTCAATATATTCACTGTTATGAATGTTCACTCGGGTACTTAATGAACACGACGGTACGTCCTTCGAACACGCCGACACGGCCCTTGAACACAGCGCCTACGATCCTTGAACACGACTGGAACTTACGACCCATGAACACGACAGCACGACCCTTGGGTATGATGACCTAACCTCTGATCTGACCCTTAACCACCTTGGACACGACGATACGACAATGAAACACGACGGCACACCCTTGGCCTTGGACCCTGATGATGCTCAAGTCTCACAGGGAAAAAAGGGGTGCGTGTTTGAAGAGATTAAGAGTTCATTTGAAGTGATTAGAGTTGCGTTTGGGTGATGGAAGTCGCGTGCGCCAAGCGGTACGTTGCCTAACGTTGGTTCAAGCGTTCATTTTAAAGAGGACGTTGGACGTGTGTGCGCTGAAGAAATTGTTCGCTGAACCTCAATGGTAGGAAGCAAATCCAATGATATAACCATTTTCGCTCGAATTTGGTGTCTTGATTCCCCCCTGCCCGTATAGAACTACTAACGTAGAAAATATATTCATTTTCATGGGAAAAGATTCGGTTTTACGTCAAAAAAAAAAATCTCTTAAACCATTAAAACAGTTGGGGAGGTGAAGGAACACTCAGAACAGTCGAAATTAAGCGTCGCTGACGAAAACTCTCGTTTTCTATGATTATAGGACACTTCTCAACATGGAAGCAGTGTAAGCAAGACGGAAAAGATGTGTAGTATATTACCACGCGAAACTAAATTGGAATATTACATTCGCCTCCATTTTTTTTACCACAGCTACTGCAGTTTCTTTGCTCTAAGTTGTAATATCTATGAAAAGCAGTGCATGATTCATGTACCGTAATACTTATTGTGGGAAACCAATGAATATCTATAATTTGTAACAAGGCACATCCATGGATTTAAACGTCACGGCAAGAGAAAAAAACGTCTTTCACAGAAAACGTCGACACATCCACTCAGCGAAGTGGCTTAAGGAAAGTAGATGGTCAGAACCACATGATAAGGACCTGATCCTGTCAAGTCCTTGTTTAGGATATCAGTCTTTAGGTTGAAGTGTCCTGGGCTCATGGCTAGACGCCTTCCTCACTCACAGTCCCCGTTAGATTAACCCAGTTCACAATCCCTACTTACAAAGTACTTATACTTACATAGTACTTACAAGGTACTTACAAAGAGATTTTTGCCAGTAGGCTAAGCCTAGGGCGTAGCGCTCACCGCAGGAATGTCCAGGGTTACGAAGAACGAACCTTGTGAGTTACTCGTTGTCAAAGTGTACGAGATGGAAGAGATTGCACGCTTTGGGGACGGAATGCGAGCAGTGTACGTGTGGGTCGAGGCGGAAAGCAAAGGACGGGAACTTGGGCCAAAGGAGTGACGCTCGTCAGTCACCGAAGTGATTTGCTGTAGTGCACAGCCATCATTCACCGACCCTTGCCGATGACCCAGGCGGAGTTGTACCGGGGGGACGTACGCGTCGGGGCTCGGCTGCTTAACCACCTGAGAGAGAGAGAGAGAGAGAGAGAGAGAGAGAGAGAGAGAGAGAGAGAGAGAGAGAGCATTATATGCAGCCGTGGACGGAGGGAGGAGGGCTCTGGCTCGCAGCCGGGGTGAGGTAGGGGGTGGGCGATGGTTAGACAGGACCCGAGAACGAAGACGTGGGGCGTCCGGTGCTGCCCCTGTGGACAATGTTGTCCTGCAGACTCCCACTGTCACCCCAGGGGTAGAAGACGAGACACACACACACACACACACACACACACACACACACACACACACACACACACACGACCCACCTGCCACACTAAAAGGCCTCATGTTCCTTTGTGTTACCCGGTGTTGTGTACAGCCCCTCCTGACAAAGGTAAACATCGCAACAAAGGTGGTGGCCGAGGGCGGTCCTCCCGGCTGAATACAGAGGAGCAGGCCCGTGTCATCCGGCTGCAGACGCTTCCTGAAGGTGGTGTCAGTGTGTGTGTGGACACCTCGTCCTAGCTGCTCACCTCCCGACGGTCGTATTGGTAGAAAAAGACCTTTCTCTGGCTGCTGACGGGACAAAGGTGTTTGCTGCAGGAGCAGCGTGAGTGAATGACGCTGCCTTTGATTACGTGGAGAGGATATACATCTCGGGTTTGTTCTAGGAAGAAAATATATATACTTTTTTTTCTCTCTCTCTTCTTCACTGTCTCGGCGTAATGGAGATTTCGTTCTCTTTTTCTTTTGACTTATTCTTTGTCTTAATGGCTAAAGACAATCCTTTATGTCCCTGAGAAATGTGCAACACCTTTGACTCATTCCATCTCGTCCTCTGTCGTCCGCTTCTGCCTGTGACCTACACTTTTGACGTGCATCCTCTTACTCAGTCTCTCTTCACTCATCCTCTCCATCCGCACCATTTCAGCACACCCATTTCCGTTCTTTCATTTACACGCTGCTGATTCCTCATCTGTGGTTATTCCTCAATCCAATCTCTCTCATGGTAAATCCACACACAAGCCCCTCAAAACTCACTTTCGCTACCCTCTACCATCCTTGTCATGTCGTCTTTTCCTCGTCCACTTCCCTCCATCAGAAAGTGATCAGACATCCCATGAGACGGACAGGGTGGAAGTATAGGTGAGGCGTAGTTTAGGGTGGAGCAGAGGAATTACTTGTACTGAATACCAAGGGAAGTCTTTACCTTGTCTAGACCTGGTTCCTGTAAGTGTTCTGAATGCGTTTATTTCGTTCGTTGCATTTGTTTTGCCGTTTGTGATATGAGGAGTAAATACCGTGTGTGTTTGTCGTATGTGATGTAAAGAGTAGTTAGAATTTTAACGTGAGGAAGCGATTGGCCAATCCAGATGACAGGAGGATGCAAGTTGGATTCGCGTGTGTCTAGGGATTGGAAGGGTAACTGAAGACATATGAATGATTGGATGAGTTTGTAGTTCTCGTGTGTGTGTGTGTGTGTGTGTGTGTATTCCAAATTTTTTTGAGTTTGTGTTTGTATGTGTTTGTCTGTTTCTTTCATAGGTGTGAGGCTCTGTGTACTTGTGTATAGCATACTCTGTCGGTGGCGTGACAATAACACACTTTGCCACATTTTGTCATAAGACAGACATTCCAGTCGTAACACTCACCGATAGCCACCTTCTGAACCCGCAACACAGCGTGGGACGAACATTATGCAGATGAGGTTGTGCGTGCTGTCAAGCAGAGCGCTACGTGCAGCAGCAGCGTTGTTGATGGGAAGGCTAGGCTCAGCCGCCTGCATTACGTAAGCTCACGAATCACGAATGAGGGAAACACGAATCAGGCTCGCTGCTTTATGGCGTTGTAATCACCGGGCTTGGAGGGGCGTGGATTAGGCGCCAGCATGATGCATGCTAATCAGGATTGGCTCCCCGGAGAATCCCTTCCTCGTCGAATATGATTAGGTTGAAGAGGATGATAATCAGCCAGTTATTCACTGACAGGCCTTGAGGTTTTGAAGTCCATAATGTAAATGATTGAAAGCGGTGGTCGTGACTCTCTCTCTCTCTCTCTCTCTCTCTCTCTCTCTCTCTCTCTCTCTCTCTCTCTCTCTCTCTCTCTCTTCCCTCCCGTATCGGGAGGTGCATATAATCGACGCTCGTGAGGTGGGCCAGCACATCACTAGCTGTCAGGTTTCACTCCTTAGGTCCAGGTTTGCTGTCTTTTATATCTCCCCCCCCCCCCTCCCACCACACACACACACACACACACACACACACACACACACACACACGTAAGCTGCTGCCAGTCAGCCCACAACCTTAAGATAATCTCGTAAGTCACACACACACAAACACACACACACACACACACACACACACAACACGTACTTGATAACACGTAACTTACGCGCTCCGTTCGTCGTAAACTCCTGACTTTGCCTCGGCGGTCGCTACGTAAAATCGTGTCGTAAAATATTCCTGAGTATTTTCTCTTTATCTTCCCCTCTCTCTATCAAGAAAAGCTTTATCTTCCTCTCTCTCTCCCTCTCTCTCTCTCTCTCTCTCTCTCTCTCTCTCTCTCTCTCTCTCTCTCTCTCTCTCTCTCTCTCTCTACTAGAAAAGCAGTCAGCACTTGTGGTAGAGAAAAGGGAAGCGAAGGGAATATTGCGTGATCGGTAATTTAAACTGAGAATCAAGATTTAAATTTAAGAAAGCAGTGAGCGGCTCCTGCCGCCATTTTCAATATTCGTCAGCTGATGTATGTAAACAAACGAGTCGAGATGGATCTTGATTTGATTTTTAAGTTCTAATGCAAATGCCTCTTTGAAATATTGGATAAAAAACAATGAAAAGGAATCCATCAAACGCCTGAAATAAATAGATAATGAAATTATGGAATCATTAGTAAGCTCAGTGGATGACAAAGAGGATTTTTAAACCATCAAATCCTATAATCCAGGCGTTAATTGAGTCGTTTGAGAGCACCAATCAGAAAGGTGATTAGAAATGATTACAAAAACATGATTTCGTTCAGAGGAGGAGCAGTTGACATGGTAAATGATAAAGTTTAAATGCTTCAGATAATGAAAATAATGAAAAAAAGAATGAGAAAAAGATATGTGAAGTATGAATCAAAGCGAAGAAAATGAATTGACCATCAACTGTGTTTACTGAAAATATGTTACATGCCAAATTTAATCGTATGGCACAACCAGCAGTCAGGTATACTGACTGTATGTGACAGCTTAAAAAGATAACAGTTATGATATGATGTCCAAACCCGTCATCATCTGCAGTTCAGCTGAGGAAAACGAAATGAGGAATCAATGATAACTCATGACACTGATGAACAGAAAATGGGGTAAACGAATAATGAGAATGATTTGGACATTAACGAATATAACGAATTACGAGACAGTCAAATGCTTGTCATATCTTTTATGATAAGCAGAGATAAGGAAATGGTAAGAGAAAATACGGAGTTAATGGTAAGGTTGACATGGAACGAATGGAAGAAGAATGGAACGAATGAGACAAAAAGAGGAAGTAGGAGAAAGTATGATAAATGGCTCAGAAGACACAGGCCGACACTATCCTTGGGAAGAATATAGATTTGATAGCACCTGCAGGTTTGAACATCGACATATATGCATTAGAATATTTTGTTATGGTGACAATGGTGTGCAGGAGACTGTATTTCAAATATGATTGTGATCTACACACCTCCACTGCATGCAGAGCATTTTCTCTTTTTTTCTGGTACATTTAACAAATGCAGATAGATTAACACATGTCGGATGTTTGACATCCATAGATGGAATTAGACAAGGCTTACTTACATAAAGGAGTGTATGTAGACAAAGAAAATTACTGGTGGGGGATTCGAAAAGGGGAATGGAGAAATGTTAAAGAACATGAGTGACACAAGGGAATGAGATAAGGTACAGATAAGGTTGCAAAAACACAGAGAGAGAGAGAGAGAGAGAGAGAGAGAGAGAGAGAGAGAGAGAGAGAGAGGATGATAACAGGATATGAAGAGAGGGAAGGGAAGAATGAGTGACAGTACAGGGAAACAGAGAGATGATTGGAACGGTTGAAACTACGATGAGCCAGTGAGATGAAGGATTAGATTAAGAGGAGAGAGAGAGAGAGAGAGAGAGAGAGAGAGAGAGAGAGAGAGAGAGAGAGAGAGAGAGAGAGAGAGAGAGAGAATGAATTCGAATCACGAATCATGTATTGAAGGAGACGTTGGACTGAATTAACAAAGAAACACAGTATCCTAGAATCATACGACACTGTGACGAATAGAACAGTGAAAACATTTTGATGATGAATGCATGAATGGCAGATTGTAAATCGGGACAAAAAGAGAAAAGAGGAGCAACGCCTTAAACCTGAGAGTGTCTCAACAAGGAAGATGCAGAAAATATCACATAAGGTGTGTGATACCCGAGAACATGACGCAAAAGGATGATCAACGAGAACATATGGATACACATACATACGAGACTTCACGAACGAAGGAGCCAAGCTTGGTGTGATTACACGAACGTTCAAAAGAAGACAAAACCCCTCAGGTGTTTGAAGTCAGTGCCTGATGAACCTTGCTTGAATCGACATTAATGGAAGACAAGTGGAGGTCGAGAGAAAAAAAAAGGGGAGGGGCATAGATTCAAACAAGCAAGGCGTGAGGCGAGCGTTGCGCTCAGCTGACCCAGCGAAATTACGACATAGTTATTCTCTCTCTCTCTCTCTCTCTCTCTCTCTCTCTCTCTCTCTCTCTCTCTCTCTCTCTCTCTCTCTCAAACCCCCAAGGGTAATGGTCTTAAGCTCGTGTCCCCTAACCTACTAATAGTATCCTTTAAACCATCCATCTGCCATGAACTGTATCCAAGCTACCATTCTTTCCCCTAATTCAAGATTTCCCCCATTACCATTCCTTATTACAGATATTTCTCTTACTCATTCCAATTTTTACTGATTCCCATTATTATCATTCTTATCCTTGTTACATATACCCCTATTAACATACTTCCCTTGGTGCTGATTTCCCTATTACAGAAACCGTCACTATCATCGCTCTCCCATTACACATTTCCCAGCAACCTTTTCTCTCCCCCATTATAGTGGTCCTCATTACTATTACACCCCATTACAGATTTCCCTAATTGCCATTCTTCCCCCAGAACAAATTGTCTTTCTCTCACACTATCCCATTTCTTTTTATCTAATTCCCTTCGATAATCACTCCCTCTTTTCCCAAACCCAATATCTTAATCGCGTATCTTGGGGTCTTCGTTCGTCTGTAAGGAGTCCCCCGTGTTCGATGCTCCGGTGTCTCAAATGAGGCGAGGAGCTGATCACTTGAAGCACTTCCTTCGTGCTTTTGACTCTTTCGTAATTCGAGTCGTAATTCGAGTGTTAACACAAGTGTTTACTGTTGATATTAAGATGTTTGATATCCCTATAAGAAAAATAGAAATATGATTTTCGATGCATTAATATAGTTTTAAGTGAAGGGAAATGTATAAAACGATGTTTGATTATTCAGGCCCGAGTTCGGAACGAGGTTTTGAACCAAGGATCGACCTAGGGATCGAAGCTTCAGAACATTGGGTCGAGCGGACGCACAAGGTTCAAAACTGGGTTTGAAGTAGGATCTGTTAATTGTCATTTTAAGACCGAGTAGATGTCAAAGTGAACTTTTGTGTATTACCATGGCCCACCGTCTGACATTTGTTAGAGCTGTACTTTTGATTGTATAAATCTAACTGGAGGTATGATACCAGTGTCATCAGGTCCCAAACAGCTTATGAAATATAATCAAAATATATTCAAGCATATTTGATTATGTTCACGCATATTTGATTATGATGAATCAGAAATAACTGCTCATGTATATATGTTCTCAACTATTACACGTATGTTTGAGGATAAGATTATGACACTGGTAGGTTAGATATCATGGTTGTTATCTCAAACTACCACTCGCATGATTATCCATATGACTATATTAGTTAAGGGTTTAATGATAATAATGATTATAAAACTCACCTGCCAATTCACTTTCGTGATTAAACTTTAATATTTTTGGTTCCCTGTCGGTCCAATACTTTTTTTCCAGTAGGTACGAAGGTGTTGTGTCGTCCTGCTTTGCAAATTAGCAGTTCGGTTGTAGTGGTTCGTCATTTCCCTCTCGCGCATCATATCGTCACTCCATCCATGTTCTTTGATTCTATGACACGTTTTCGGTTCATAAACTGGCAAGGAGAGATTTCACTGCCACTCGAAAATACGCATATTGTCGTATCTGTCGCCAAAATATCTTGTAAACATTGCTCTCGATGATGACTGGCTGTCGCATTCGTGGAAACGAAACGTGATTGGCTAGAATTTCAGTGTTCGAATTCGTGCTCGAGATTGCAAAAAAAATTCCAAAAGATGATCCGATTCGGATTCCAACTTATGTTCTTAGTATGGATAAATTCTCTGCATGAAATCTCGGATCGAGGGATCCAGATTCGCTCGCCTGAGTCGAACTCATGTCCCACGCTCGAACCAGTTTTGAATTCGGGGTCTTTACGACCGCAATCGAACAACGCGTCCAGAGGGTTACAAGCGTGTTTCGGAGGTGCTCCAATGGCTTCATTTCTGTGTAGCTCCTGAAGTGACAGTTATATACGCCTTGTGTATGTGTATTTGTGCGTGGCCCAAACCTTATATATCAAAACTAAACATAGCCAGAAACTGAAGCTACGAACACTGAACTAGCTCGAGACAAAGACATTGAGACGCGAATGAACCACAATATTGTACGGGCTATCGAGATAACGCCACGGGCTCAGCCATGGCGGGTCTATAGTGTCTACGACCGCTCTTCCCGTAGCACAAGCAGGAGATCGTCACGTAGCATCTCAACAGGAGAGAAAAATAATGTGAATGTTCTCCTTGAGTGTCTGATGACCTTGTTACGTAGTGGAACACCACAGTGGCTCCTCCCTCCTGCATTTCCCGGTAAGAAACAGCTTTCATTTCCAGCAAACTGGCAGGCTAGTTCGCCCCTTTTAGGGTGAGTGGCCATAGGTCGTGCACTGGTAAGCTTAGACAGCTTACACAGAAGCTTTAGCGTAGTTATAGATAAGATATTTGTGATGAGAATGAAACAGGGTAGATGTAAATCTGCATAATCGTAGGGACGGACTTGATATGAATAGGTAGTTCTCAAGTACCGGAGTTCGAAGCCTGTGGAAGGTATGGATTACAGATGTGTTTCATGTGAATATCAGTGAGTCAGGCGGTACAAAGCTCGCCAACGTCTATGACAGAGTGAGTCCTGGTGAGTCCTGTCTTGGAACAAGGAGACGGATGATTATGTAGACTTGTGTTACTGAATTGCTAGAAAGGTAGGAAGGTAGTGAGATCTACAGAGAGGGAGAAGGGGTTTGTCCCTTAAATGGATGAAGAAATTGAATAATTGGACAGGTGGTAAGGAATGCAGGCTTAAAGGAGCAGAGGGGTCCCATAGGGTTTGGTCTTGCTCCCACCGCTGTTTTTGGTATGTGTACATGTCCTGTAGATGATACCAAAGTCATTAGGGAAATGAGCATTTAGAAGTGATTACAGGGGGGCTGTACCTAGATACCTAGATATACTCCAGAGGTGGTCACGTATATGGTAAATGAATTCCAATCGACTAAGTGCAAAGTAATGAGGATAGGACACGGTAATGGAGGGCCTGGATGCCATTATTCCCTAGTGGGAAGTAAATTACAGGGATCTAAGAGTATAAGATGCGTAGGATTGTGGGCTAAACTGTTGCTTAGAGTTCTACAGAAGGAGAGGATGTAAAAAGAAACGGACTTTTTTGTTGGTAAATTTTAGAATGGCATTGAAGCGTATGGATAAGGAAGTGTCTGGTAAACATTTCGTCACTGATATTAGACCAGGGACTGAATTTGTGCCCCTCACGTCTCGCCATCGCTTCCGAAGAGTCCATAAGATTTAATTGAGATGATCCAGAGTAGGGCAACTCAGATGGCCCCCGGGGTTTAAGAAAGTCGGGCTATAGACTTGTCCATCAGGAAGGACCTATGGAGACCCGGATGACCTGGTTATAGCCTCCAGGTTTTTTGTTTTTTTAAATCAGATAGACGACGTTCGAGTGTAAGACGCTCTTTCTGTAGTGCTGTACCCGAGTAACGAAGAGCCTTGACGAGATGCTAGGCAAGAGGCTCGTTAGAAGGGGCGTGGGGAAAAAAAAAAAAGGGGCTTAGATTTAGTATGAGGGTCGGACGGTTGGAAGAGGCAATGGCTTGAACCCATGAATACAGGTAATAAGACTCGTCATTGAAAGGTTCCATGTTGGTGAGGAAGGACCAAGAGATGGAGAGCCCCTCCCACACAAGTATAGCTCTCTCTCTCTCTCTCTCTCTCTCTCTCTCTCTCTCTCTCTCTCTCTCTCTCTCTCTCCGCCCCCGCACTGCACAAATAGGTAATTACGCAGTGAACAGTTCTTCGAAAGATGCGTAGATAGAATAACTATGATGGGGGAGAATGTATAGATACACTAACAAGGAGACATGGCAGGAAACTAGGTAATAAGCGTGTTAGAGAAAATAGAAAGAAGCGTACCTTCAATATTTTTCTACGGGATGAACGGAGTATGGTAAATGAAATTGTAAAATGTTGACAATTTACAGAAGTTTGAAAAGGTACGACACGAGACAAATTTCAGGAAAAATTTAGGCCCCCATGAGTGTACTGCAACTCTACCTTGTACTGTACAAGTACATGATTACCGCTAAGTAATTGAACGCTCATTAACTCAAATGACGTTGTCATGGTGATGTTCAGAGGGGTAATGAGTGAATATATTGATGCTCTTTGTAACGTTTCATCACGCCCAATTAATCTCCGAATTAGAGTCTGTGAAAATGGAAACTGCAGGTGGCGGGCCTTGCGAGAGAGAGAGAGAGAGAGAGAGAGAGAGAGAGAGAGAGAGAGAGAGAGAGAGAGAGAGTCGCGTAACCTAGTCAACAGACCACATTGGGAGTCAGTAACTATTTTACTGAAGGGGAAAGAAAAAAAAAAAAGGGAGTTTGTAAGGTACAAATTTAAATTGAAAAATGATAAGCTTCGGAGAGTGATAATTGATTGGCCACTGATGACGACGGTTTGACTCTCTCTCTCTCTCTCTCTCTCTCTCTCTCTCTCTCTCTCTCTCTCTCTCTCTCTCTCTCTCGGGAGATTATATATTAGTGCGGGGTATCGGGTTCCATGGCGCCCATTGCATGGTAGGGAGAGGCAGTTCGCTTCAACATCCCGTTAAGACTCGATGGAACTCGGTCCACCTCCCGGAGGCAACGCCTTCACATAGGCGGGCCACAACAGTGAGGGTTTAACCACTGCGTCAGACGGAAGCACTCGTCTTGGCAGTGTTTCAGCCTGACAGTGTTGTCAGCAAGATTTGCTGACGACTGAGATTTATTCTATGTTGCAGTTGCGTGTGCAGGTCCTCTGTTCTGAAGATGGGACGGTCAAAGCGTTAGCTTAGCGATGTGGTAGCCATGTTGTGGCGGATGTTTCGAGGTTTTACAACCCTGACCTGGGTAGAAGCACTTGTAACCTACAGAGGTAGAGTGTTGTGGGTTATTCCTCAGTCTATGAGGTTGTTTCAATGTAGGAAGAGAAAGCCAGTGCTTACATATCACAACTTTAGTCTTCTTAAATCATCCCTGTCGTCACCACGACACAGATAGCACGTTTGGAGGGGAAGCCTTCATTGTAGAGAGCAGGTATGCAGGTTTGGATGCCAGTATAGATGATTTGGTGGCACTGAGTCACATCGCCGCTCTGCCATACGCCAGGATAGACCTGGGTCATGTGCGACTTCGCAAAAAGGGTCTCTCGCCCTCACCTGGGTCCACATTCCTGACGCATGTCATCCACATGCCTTTACGCCGCCCTCCATATGCCTTAACGCAGCCCTCCACATGCCTTAACACCGCCCTCCACATGCCTTACGCCGCCCTTCACGTGTCCTACGCCGCCTTTACTCCTCGTATTGCGTAAGATCTCGCGCCATGCCTCTGTTCAGTATCGTACCACATCACACGCATACCAGCAGTGACCCCTTGTTTTCTTAACCCATGTGTCACGTCTCACAACGGAGTGAATGGATTACCGGGGTACTTGGCCTCAGTCGAGGTTAATTGCGACTGATTATCCACCACGTCCGAAGGCTGCCCCAAGCTGTGCTGTGTGTGCTGGTAGGGAAGTCCGTCCCTCCTCTACCCTCCCGGAAGGTCTCATGAGCTCTGGAAGAACAGTCATGTTACTTAAGAAAAAAAGAAAAAGTGATTTAGTCTTTCAGTTCCCGTCTCACGTTTTCTGTTCTGAGGTAATTTTTATGTGTGTGTGTGTGTGGGGGGGGGGGGGGGTGACTGCTATTTTTCACTTTTTTAGTACACTGGGTTTTCTATCTTAGTCCATTTGGCAGCATTGGTCCTCATTTCCCGTGGGCACAAGACTGCCATGCGGGTTTTTCAATATATGGTCCTCCCACGCCCCATACTATTATACTTGTCCTACACCGTACATAGCACTCTGTAAGACTAATTATTCTCAATCATTACACTGATACTCGTAAATGCCATGTACGTTTAACTAAATGACTTGGGAGGTTACCTGGGGTTGGTGTCAGTGACCTCGCCCCATAAAGTCGGGGAGGCGAGGATGGCATTCATTCACCCCAAAAAACCTTCTACACCCCCGCATACCTTCTTACTCCCCCTTGCTCCCCTTTCACCAAGACCTTCTCTGTATTATTTATTCTCTCCTTTAGTGAGCCCACTTTTTTTTTTACATTCATTATCCTGGCGCACAAAATCTCTTGCCGTTGATCAATACTTCCATTACAAGAACAAAGCATGGAATTTTTGGCAGAGATGGCGCGGCAGTGGCTACTACCCTTACACACACTGTGGGGTGCGGTCATCACCTCCCCCGCCCGCGCCTCACCGTTCACAGAAAACGTCAACCAGAAGCCCACAAGGTTGCTCCTGCTCGGTGTCTTTTTTCCTGTCTCTTCCTGGGACGGGTGTTACCCCTGTGGCTGGGATTCTTCGCGTTGTGCTGAACGCATAGCGGAGTTTTATCTTGGATAAGATGGAGTCATACATCCCCACACTTGGTTTCTTTGATGCCTGTCGTATCAGGGACACAGTGTAATCTAGCCACGAAACGCTTCTCTTCCTGTGATACCCATTCCGCTTTCATTTCTGCTCGGAATTGCTGCAAAGCCGTTCTTCGTAAAGTCAAGCACACTTTCGCAAAAAAAAAACATAAAAGAAAATGTGTTGATTCGACTACTATTACTGACAAATCTTTTTGGTCCATAACAAAAACGAAAACAAAATCTCCAATAATTTCCTGTAAGTCAACATTTTCTCTTCACTTCCAACCTCAGTCAACCTAAAGCTAACTCTTCACTCATAAAGCAGCTCCTTTTTAGTGTCGTATCTTCTAGTGATTCACCTCTGGATTGCCCTGGTTTTAGTCCTCCGCTCCCCATCTCCTGCCAATGAACCTATGGCTTTTCCTGCATTCTTCTCCCACAGGATCATCCCAGTACAGTCCCACCATCAGGTGGATGAGGCATACCTCCACGAACCTTAGAGGGGTGTGTATCTGATCCGATCCTTGCTCGCCTATTTAGTCTCTGTCTAAAGACCCCTTACTTGTCCTTCCTCATGGAAGAATGCCTTGGTGCAGACCCTCCCTATAGAAAGGAGACCTCTCTAAACTCCCTCACCCCCATCCAGCTATTGCACCATCGCTATCAATTCTGCTATCGCCCAAGCCTTTGAATCTCTCCCCGCCTCTCATTGTCTCAACCTCTCAGAATCCCATTCCTTTCCTTCTGTTCACTAGTGAGGCGTTTGAAGTGCTGAGTCTACTGCTGGTCTTCTCTCGTGTATGTGTATCACCTCTGGTCCTCCTTTCTCAGGGATATTGGTGGAATTTCTGTCGTAGTCCTTAACATTTCCAAAGCATTTAGCAAATGATATCTATTTACCTGGATGCCACACAGATGTGCTATATATATATATATATATATATATATATATATATATATATATATATATATATATATATATATATATATATGTATTAGTATTAGTAGTTGCAGTTTTATATCATGTATTATTATATTATTTTTGTTATAGTGTATTATGTATCATATAAGTTATGTGACAAAGCAACACGAGTTTTAAGAAGGGATCCCACATTCCACAACTTGTGATCACACACACACACACACACACACACACACACACACACACACACACTAATCCACGACTCATGTCTCATGTTTCTCATGGTATTGCAGGTATGTATTGCGTGCCCGACGCCTGGTGGTGCTGCTTAAGGTAACTACACTATATTCCAAATTCTTTTTTCTTCTCAACCTTGATTTAAAATGTAATCGTTTCTGTATCCCTTTTAAGCTCTGTAATCGAGGTCAGTATATATTTTCCTCTTCGTAAGGTAGATCTGTGTATCCGCCACCACACAGGTACAGAGAGCTGTTGGTGGCGACGTATTGTAGACTGTGTCGCAAGCAGGTTAGCGTAAATGGGTGACGTAACGTCTGCATTGCTTATCGAGGATTAAGAAAGCCGTTGCATGTCTCGTTCTCAACCATTGGCTAAAAGACTGCCTTTTGGGCCCCGAAGCCCGTTCCACGTTACCCCCACAGTAAACAGACTTTATTAGGCCGCTTTGATGGTGGTGCGTTGGGGGTTGTGGTGTGTGGGGGGGTTGTGGTGCGTGGGGGGGGTTGTAGTGTATGTGTGTGTGTGGGGTGAGTAAGGTGGGGGAGGTTGTCGTAATCTGCAGTCTTTTTTCCCCGCCGGCACCTCCACTGCCACCAGCAACAAACCTCAGCCAGGAATGGAGACGGGGTTGAACACTGTTAATGAGACGACGTGTAATACAAGTCCAGGTAATGACTGGCATTACACCAGTTACTCCTGATTGTTGCATGTACCTGGTGTGTGTGTGTGTGTGTGTGTGTGTGTGTGTATGTGTGTGTGTATGTGTGTGTGTGACCTTTGTACATTAACATTTTGATTACAGCGGAGTATCTCCCTGTGCCATCCCTCTGTGTGTATAGATAAGCATCCTTAAAGTTCCATGTGAGAAATGTTTATAGGAAAAAGAGAGAAACCAAGAAGATGATGAAAGGATAAGAGTGAAAGACTGATTTACTCGAGGCCTGAACAAGTAGGAGGGTGTGAGGCGTACACGGGATAGAAGGACTTATTGCGATGTGGTATACAGGGGGCGACGTGCGGTCAGTGGGTTGAATATGAACCGGTCAGGTTAAACGACAGAAAGGAGTGTGGGGGCTTGGTTGTGGACAGAGTGGGTTCTGGTGTCGGTTCATTGTTCATAACAGCTTGAAGTGGATATGAACAAATGAGACCACTTCTTTGCTCTTGGCGCTAACTCCCCACCGGGGGAAACTGCGAACGAGTACGAAAAAGGAAATTAACTACCCACGAGTTAATCACCTAGAAGTACCGTTAACCCCGGGCCATTAGAACGCCGACTGAATACCAAAGGGGAGACGTATAACAACAGATGATAACCATAAAGATGCGTCTCAATTAGCGTGGGATTACCACGAAGTCCATTTGTGCGCGCGCAGCCCCACTTTCGTGTGACTTACTCCTGGTGGACGAGGACATAAGACTGGAATAAGAGACTTAGAGAATCGGATCAAGTCTTCCGAGTCTTTTGTAGGAGTTGAGGAAATTCTCGGGGGTGTTGAACACGCTGGATCTGATCGCCGAGGGAGGTAGTGTCAGGGAGGTGGAGTGTGTGTGATGGTATTCATCCCATACCTTCCCCAGTAGAAACGAGTCGCTTCATCCCAGTGAGGGGTAGGCCATGGTGCCGGATACGTGGCGTGGGCTTCACAATGAGACCTCAAAAGACACACACACACACACACACACACACACACACACACAAAACACCTTCCTCCTCCTCGCCCATGTCCTCCTCCACCACCCCCGCCACCACACACTTCCTCGCGGTCGTGAAGAACGACTTGTCGCTGATTCCTCCCAACACGGGGCACGCACGGGGGGCACGATAGCAAGGGGAGCAACGACACAGAGCCGCCCAAAGTCGTTTCTCAGTGCCGGCCACCCTGTCATTATCCCACAGGGGGGGGGAGAGCGGGGTTGGGGTCCACATGCTGCCTGCATGATTGTGTTAGGGGGGGAGGAGGTCATCAACGCCACCCTCCCCCTCTCCCTCCCATTGCCCTTCCCCCGGTCCTGGTAAATCGTATGTAGGTTGCATTATGTGCTTGCTTCCTTGTGCCACCATCAGGCTTGCAGAAGGATGCAATGTTGCAGATGAATACCTACGTTTGTCATTGACATTGGTAAGGTAAATACCACACTTACGAACACGTTATCAAATATCGTATTCAATCAGTTAAAAAATGTCAAAATACATATATGCAGGAGGGTGAATGGCGTGCACGGGATAGACTGATTTGGAATGATGTGGTATATTTGGGTCGACACTGGATTGAACCAGGGTATGTGAAGCGTCCGAGATAAACCATGGAAAGGTCTGTGGGGCCTAGTTGTGGTTCCGGTGCCTAGCACATGACAGCGAGAGAATGGATATGAACGGACTCGGCCTGTCTTCGCGTTCCTGGCACTACCTCGCTAAAACGGGAAACGGTGATCAAGTATGGAAAAAATATATAGATAGATAGATAGATATAGCTACCGTAAAAGGAATGTTCGGTCGTTTGTCACAGTTGACAAAGAAAAAATAATTTAACTTATTACGGTCATCAGTGAGCTGTACCCAAGGTCGTGGACTGCTGTACCACTCTGCATTGACCAGCCCTTTTTAGTGCAGAGTTACGACCCTCTGAGCAAGATAGCGGCACGACCCTTGAGCACGACCGGTGCGACGACCCCTTCTCTAGTACGATGTCGTAAGGAGGAGTTCGGGTCACACAAGACCAACGCTATCATACCCAGGGTTCGCACTCGGTGCTCAAGGGCTACGTACCATCGTTGCTCAAGACGTTACAAATAAAGCCTTGAAGAAGACCTCCTTGAGTGAGGGTACGAAACCACACAGTAACTCATGACTGTGTCTTGTATACCGATAAGAAAGAGAGATATCCCTCAGTAAGAACTTAAAAGAAATCTAGAGGTGGGGTTCTAAATCTAGAGGTGGGGTTCTAACTACGCTGGTGTGGACGTGAGTGAAAGGCTTAAAGAAAATAGGGGTTGTTCGGTCGGCAGTGGGAGGGGTGGCCATACAGCAGTGGCGTTAGAACACTGGAACGCAAACCCGAGAACATTTGGCCGAGCCACGAGTGAAATGGTGTAAACAAAGCCTTTTGGGAAAGCCACAGTAGCGGGTGTTTGCCCGCCTCACACAGTAGCAGCCATTTGCCCCCTTAAAGAGATGTTCCAGGCGATGGTTCGGGTAAGGCAAGATTCCCGGGGTCCTCACGGGACACCCGACCATACACCTTTTTTATTACACCCTTGATAAGACGCCTCAGAGCTCCCCACACCTCTGGGATGCTCCTCCCCGTCTTTAGTTCTGTGTGCAGTTGGGTCGAAGGTGAGTAATGTGGCAGTGTGCGAGGTGAGTAATGTGGCAGTGGCGAAGGTGAGTAATGCGTCAGTGTGCGAAGGTGAGTAATGTGGCAGTGGGAGAAGGTGAGTAATGTGTCAGTGTGCGAAGGTGATAATGTGTCAGTGTGCGAAGGTGAGTAATGTGGCAGTTGTGCGAAGGTGAGTAATGTGCAGTGTGCGAAGGTGAGTAATGTGGCAGTTGTGCGAAGGTGAGTAATGCGTCAGTGTGCGAAGGTGAGTAATGCGTCAGTGTGCGAAGGTGAGTAATGTGGCAGTTGTGCGAAGGTGAGTAATGCGTCAGTGTGCGAAGGTGAGTAATGTGGCAGTGTGTGAAGGTGAGTAATGTGGCAGTGGGAGAAGGTGAGTAATGTGGCAGTGGGCGAAGGTGAGTAATGTGGCAGTGGCGAAGGTGAGTAATGTGGCAGTTGTGCGAAGGTGAGTAATGTGGCAGTGGCGAAGGTGAGTAATGTGCAGTGTGCGAAGGTGATAATGTGTCAGTGTGCGAAGGTGAGTAATGTGGCAGTGTGCGAAGGTGATAATGTGTCAGTGTGCGAAGGTGAGTAATGTGCAGTGTGCGAAGGTGAGTAATGTGGCAGTGTGCGAAGTGAGTAATGTGGCAGTTGTGCGAAGGTGAGTAATGTGGCAGTTGTGCGAAGGTGAGTAATGTGTCAGTGTGTGAAGGTGAGTAATGTGCAGTTGTGCGAAGGTGAGTAATGTGGCAGTGTGTGAAGGTGAGTAATGTGTCAGTGTGCGAAGGTGATAATGTGTCAGTGTGTGAAGGTGAGTAATGTGGCAGTGGGAGAAGGTGAGTAATGTGGCAGTTGTGCGAAGGTGAGTAATGCGTCAGTGTGCGAAGGTGAGTAATGTGCAGTGTGCGAAGGTGAGTAATGTGGCAGTTGTGCGAAGGTGAGTAATGTGGCAGTGGCGAAGGTGAGTAATGTGGCAGTGTGAGAAGGTGAGTAATGTGGCAGTGGGAGAAGGTGAGTAATGTGTCAGTGTGTGAAGGTGAGTAATGTGTCAGTGTGTGAAGGTGAGTAATGTGGCAGTTGTGCGAAGATGAGTAATGTGGCAGTGGGAGAAGGTGAGTAATGTGTCAGTGTGCGAAGGTGATAATGTGTCAGTGTGCGAAGGTGATAATGTGTCAGTGTGCGAAGGTGATAATGTGTCAGTGTGTGAAGGTGAGTAATGTGCAGTGTGCGAAGGTGATAATGTGTCAGTGTGTGAAGGTGAGTAATGTGTCAGTGTGCGAAGGTGATAATGTGTCAGTGTGTGAAGGTGAGTAATGTGCAGTGTGCGAAGGTGAGTAATGTGTCAGTGTGCGAAGGTGAGTAATGCGTCAGTGTGCGAAGGTGAGTAATGTGTCAGTGTGCGAAGGTGATAATGTGTCAGTGTGTGAAGGTGAGTAATGTGGCAGTGTGCGAAGGTGAGTAATGCGTCAGTGTGCGAAGGTGATAATGTGTCAGTGTGCGAAGGTGATAATGTGTCAGTGTGTGAAGGTGAGTAATGTGCAGTTGTGCGAAGGTGAGTAATGCGTCAGTGTGCGAAGGTGATAATGTGTCAGTGTGCGAAGGTGGAGTAATGTGTCAGTGTGCGAAGGTGAGTAATGCGTCAGTGTGCGAAGGTGATAATGTGTCAGTGTGTGAAGGTGAGTAATGTGGCAGTGGCGAAGGTGAGTAATGTGTCAGTGTGCGAAGGTGATAATGTGTCAGTGTGTGAAGGTGAGTAATGTGGCAGTGGCGAAGGTGAGTAATGTGCAGTTGTGCGAAGGTGAGTAATGTGGCAGTTGTGCGAAGGTGAGTAATGCGTCAGTGTGCGAAGGTGATAATGTGTCAGTGTGTGAAGGTGAGTAATGTGCAGTGTGCGAAGGTGATAATGTGTCAGTGTGCGAAGGTGAGTAATGTGTCAGTGTGCGAAGGTGATAATGTGTCAGTGTGTGAAGGTGAGTAATGTGGCAGTTGTGCGAAGGTGAGTAATGCGTCAGTGTGCGAAGGTGAGTAATGTGTCAGTGTGCGAAGGTGAGTAATGCGTCAGTGTGCGAAGGTGAGTAATGTGTCAGTGTGTGAAGGTGAGTAATGTGGCAGTGTGCGAAGTGAGTAATGTGGCAGTTGTGCGAAGGTGAGTAATGTGTCAGTGTGCGAAGGTGAGTAATGCGTCAGTGTGCGAAGGTGAGTAATGCGTCAGTGTGCGAAGGTGAGTAATGCGTCAGTGTGCGAAGGTGAGTAATGCGTCAGTGTGCGAAGGTGAGTAATGTGGCAGTGTGCGAATGCGAGTAATGTGTCAGTGTGTGAAGGTGAGTAATGTGTCAGTGTGCGAAGGTGAGTAATGTGGCAGTGGGCGAAGGTGAGTAATGTGTCAGTGTGCGAAGGTGAGAAATGTGGCAGTGGGCGAAGGTGAGTAATGTGGCAGTGGGCGAAGGTGAGTAATGTGGCAGTGGGCGAAGGTGAGTAATGTGGCAGTGGGCGAAGGTGAGTAATGTGGCAGTGTGTGAAGGTGAGTAATGTGGCAGTGGGAGAAGGTGAGTAATGTGTCAGTGTGCGAAGGTGAGTAATGTGGCAGTGTGCGAAGGTGAGTAATGTGTCAGTGTGCGAATGCGAGTAATGTGTCAGTGTGCGAAGGTGAGTAATGTGTCAGTGTGCGAATGCGAGTAATGTGTCAGTGTGCGAAGGTGAGTAATGTGGCAGTGTGCGAAGGTGAGTAATGTTTCAGTGTGCGAAGGTGAGTAATGTGGCAGTGTGCGAAGGTGAGTAATGTGGCAGTGTGCGAAGGTGAGTAATGCGTCAGTGTGCGAAGGTGAGTAATGCGTCAGTGTGCGAAGGTGAGTAATGTGTCAGTGTGCGAAGGTGAGTAATGTGGCAGTTGTGCGAAGGTGAGTAATGCGTCAGTGTGCGAAGGTGAGTAATGTGGCAGTGGGCGAAGGTGAGTAATGTGGCAGTGTGTGAAGGTGAGTAATGTGGCAGTGGGAGAAGGTGAGTAATGTGTCAGTGTGCGAAGGTGAGTAATGCGTCAGTGTGCGAAGGTGAGTAATGTGGCAGTGTGCGAAGGTGAGTAATGTGGCAGTGTGCGAAGGTGAGTAATGTGGCAGTGTGCGAAGGTGAGTAATGTGGCAGTGTGATCAGAGAGTACATGGGGGTATTCAGTAATGGAAATGGTATTATTTAAGTATTCACCATTTGAGTACGACGGTACGACCCTCGAGCACTACGCCACGACCCCATGAGAGCACGATTATTGCACGACCCTGTGCATGACGGTACGACCCTGGGGCATGAAGGGTTGCCGTTTCTCACCAGAAGTTTCAGGACGAGGTCAGAGGTCACGCCATTGTGAATTAGGGTCGTACCATCGTCTTCGCAGGTCGTGCAGTCATTTTGAGGGTCGTACCTACCATCATGCTCGAGGGTCGTGGTGCTCCAGAGCAGCTATAACCATTGGCGCTGCAGCTACAACTGTTGGCATTGCAGCTATAGCTGTTGGCACTGCACTTAGAACCGTCGGAAATGCAATCATAACCCACATTAGCCATCACTGTTAGCATCGTAGCAGTGACTGTTGGCCAGTGCAGCTATAACTGTTAACTCACTGCAGTGTACCTGTTGGCACTGCAGCTACAACCGTTGCCACTGCAGCTACAACCGTTGCCACTGCAGCTACAACCGTTGCCTCTACAGCTACAACCGTTGCCACTGCAGCTACAACCGTTGCCACTGCAGCTACAACCGTTGCTCCTTCAGCTGCAACCGTTGCCTTTGCAGCTACAACCGTTGCCACTGCAGCTACAACCGTTGCCTTGCAGCTACAACCGTTGCTCCTGCAGCTGCAACCGTTGCCTTTGCAGCTACAACCGTTGCCACTGCAGCTACAACCGTTGCCACTGCATATATCACTGTTGGTCATGGTGCAGACAGAGGAGTCTTTCATCACGTAATTTTGCCAGTGGTTAGACACCGTTTTGTAATGCCAGTGTAAGCCGGGATATCTCCCCACTGCTGAGCCTTGCCCGAGTAAGGGCAGCACTGAGCCCTAACCAGTGGTATTTAGGTCAGAGGTCGAGTATTCCATTTTATTCTCATATTTGTGCTCGACATTTATATTGTGTATATATATATATATATATATATATATATATATATATATATATATATATATATATATATATATATATATATATTGGCAGCTCATTTTGTCTCGGACATTAAGGGAATTATAATTATCATACGCTTTCGCCTCTCCCTCTCATGAGCAACTCTCTCTCTCTCTCTCTCTCTCTCTCTCTCTCTCTCTCTCTCTCTCTCTCTCTCTCTCTCTCTCTCTCTCTCTCTCTCTCTCTGAGTTTGCGCTCCGTCGAAACGCAGTAGATACGAATAGACATCTTCAATATTTTTTTTCTTTCTATTTCAGTGTCGCTTTCCTGTCGTGTGCATGCATTGAGATTATTTTTGTCTTTTTTTTTTTTGTGCATCCTTCAGAAAAAAGAAAAAAACAACGGGAGTCATTTTGATAATGCAGGTCGATCGCATTGGGTTCCCCCCCCCCCCCCCCCCCCCTGCAGGAGGAGTGGGACAATGCTGGATTTCGTCTTAGTCGAGGTCCAAAGACGCTGTCGATAATTATTAGGCACGTCGAGTGTCGAGTTCGGGCGTCGATCGTCGAGATCGGGTGTCGAGTGTCGAGTTCGGGTGTCGAGTTCGGGCGTCGATCGTCGAGTTCGGGTGTCGAGTGTCCAGTTCGGGCGTCGATCGTCGAGATCGGGTGTCGAGTGTCGAGTTCGGGCGTCGATCGTGGAGATCGGGTGTCGAGTGTCGAGTTCGGGCGTCGATTGTCGAGTTCGGGCGTCGATCGTCGAGATCGGGTGTTGAGTGTCGAGTTCGGGTGTCGAGTGTCGAGTTCGGGCGTCGATCGTCGAGTACGGGAATGTAAAGACATGGCCAGATGACGCAGTCGACTTTATTCTAGGGCGGACGTTATTACATATTTCTTCGTTTTTAATCTCGTTTGCTATTATTATTATTATTGTTATTATTATTATTATTATTATTATTATTATTATTGTTATCTTTATTATTATTATTTTATTCATTTATTTATTTTGCTTTGTCGCTGTCTCCCACATTAACGAGGTAGCGCAAGGAAACAGACGAAAGAATGGCCCAACCCACCCACATACACATGTATATACATACACATCCACACACGCAAATATACATACCTATACATCTCAACGTATACATGTATATACACTCACGGACATATACATATATACACGTGTACATAATTCATACTGTCTGCCTTTATTCATTCCCACCGCCACCTCGCCACACATGTAATAACAACCCCCTTGTTGTTATTACATGTTATTACATGGTCTTGTTTTCGTAAGGCTTCTTGGTTTCCTTGAGGCAAAGTGAGTGACGGAAACTTTACGTTCGTGTTTGGTCGTACCGCCATATTCGAGTGTCGTGCCGTCGTACCTCAAGTGGTTAACATAATCATCACTCGTAATTAAGCCGGTTGGGTGAGCGAGGATTGGGCTCGCCCTCATTAAGAACCAGTCACGTTATGTTACAGTGGGAAGAGACATAAAGATATTTGGTGTAGTGGGGATGCAGAGGATGTGTGAGACTGTGGATGGTGTGAGGCGATGGTGAAGGTATATATATATATAACTGTAACCATGGTCCCTCCAGCTTCACTGTCGCACTAGGAATCGAAGACAGTGGAGCGAAAAGACTTTGAATTCATCTTCCTTCGTGTCATAAGAAATACAGTTTCTTTATCACGTATGTTCACTTAGCTTTCGTGACAATCCAAGAGTGTGGACCCTTTTCGGAAATCATGACGCATTCGTGTTCTAACACGACGCAAAAGGTGAAAAAGTGTACTTTAGGATGATGATTGTGGGTATATTATGAATTGTATCGAGTAGGATACATCCACACACACACACACACACACACACACACACACACACACACACACACACACTGCAGGCAGCCAGGGCAAGGGAAGTTGCCCTTGAAAATACCTAGATTAATCCGGCGGAAGTGAGGAAGTTCGCGAAGGAACTCGATCGGAATAAAGTCCTTGTTCGCCTTACGTTTGGAAATGACGGAACGGTCGGGTTCCCATACTTGAAGAGCCGTGTAGGATCGGTGGAAAGGGTCCGGTGGAATGCAGACACACGAGTAGCACCTGAGATGAACGGAACGAAATGCGAAAAGCGGAGGGGAAAACCGAGCACACACAAGACCACACCGTATTGGCATATCTTCCACAAAGAAACACACACTGCGTATGAAACAGACCCTCATCAACAAGAGCCACAACAAGCTCATAGAGGCAGAAACTACAAGCAGGCAGTACAACACCACACGAAATCCATTACTGGAACTAGATGTTATCAGCATACAAGACAGATGAACGCGTGCTACGAGACGTCGTCTGCGGAAAACATGAACCACACAAGGTAGCAAAGTCAAGCATGGCGAACCAACCAAGTAACATCTGAGCGCTACGTGCCAGTCCGCCTTCTTGGGATTATTAACCCAGCCCTCACCCAGCTACCTGCACTCATTACCACCTGCTCCACCGACCTCCCCCCACACACCCACGCTCCTAAAGATGATTTGATGGATTCAAATCGAAACGTTGAGACAACCTTGGAAAGTATCCCGCACAACTTCCTCACCCATGTAAAGATCATATATATATATATATATATATATATATATATATATATATATATATATATATATATATATATATATATATATATATATATATATGTGTGTGTGTGTGTGTGTGTGTGTGTGTGTGTAATCATTCTCAGGGGACTGATTAAACGTATATGTCAACAGAGCCGACATTCTCGTTTTTTGTGCAGTGATCTTTCCTTCATGATGGCTTCCACTGGGTCGAAATCGAGGGGTTGCTTTAGTACTTCGAGGGGTTTGGCTTCATTTCAGTCTGGTCCAGGCCCATCCAGCACCGGGTACTTTTCAGTAGAGTTCCCGGAATAGCTTTTAAAACTGGCAGTGAAGGGCTAGCTAGAATGGTAAAAAGATTTTTTTCCCTCGTGTTTCATGATTCGTATAGAGTTGACTTCTGGTTTAAGGCTGTGAACCATACGTTTGTCTTAAGAACTTCGATAAATGATTTTTGTACGATATCAAGTGATAGATGGTCCGAACTTTTACCAGTGATAGATGGTCCGAACATTTACCAGTGATAGATGGTCCGAACATTTACTAGTGATAGATGGTCCGAACATTTACCAGTGATAGATGGTCCGAACATTTACCAGTGATAGATGGTCCGAACATTTACTAGTGATAGATGGTCCGAACATTTACCAGTGATAGATGGTCAGAACATTTACCAGTGATAGATGGTCAGAACATTTACCAGTGATAGATGATCAGAACATTTACTAGTGATAGATGGTCCGAACATTCACCAGTGATAGATGGTCAGAACATTTACCAGTGATAGATGAGGTCAGAACATTTCCCAGTGATAGATGAGGTCAGAAAATTTACCAGAGATGAATAGTTAGAACATTTACCAGAGATAAATGGTCAGGAAATTTATCAGAGATAAATAGTCAGGACATTTACCTACTGTAAATGGTCAGAACATATGCCATTGAGTGTTTCCTGCACAGAGGCGACCTAGACGCCATTTAAAAGTCCTATAACATGACGGGGTCGACCTTTTGGGTATGATACTAGTGCTTCTGCAGTGGCCCGAGCCACAAGACTCACGTCGTTCGGTCCATCATCCCTTCGTGTTTAAAGACCATACGGACCATCGTGATCGTGGATCGTACCGTCGCAGGCAAGGGTCGCACCGTCGAAGCCAAAGGGTCGTACCGTCGAAGCCAAGGGTCTCACCGTCGAAGCCAAAGGATCGTACCGTCGAAGCCAAAGTGTCGTACCGTCGAAGCCAAGGGTCGTACCGTCGAAGCCAAGGGTCGTACCGTCGAAGCCAAGGATCGTACCGTCGAAGCCAAAGTGTCGTACCGTCGAAGCCAAGGATCGCACCGTCGAAACCAAGGGTCATACCATCAAAGCCAAGGATTGTACCGTCGAAGCCAAGGATCATACCGTCGAAGCCAAGGGTCGTACCGTCGAAGCCAAGGATCGTACCGTCGAAGCCAAGGGTCGTACCGTCGAAGCCAAGGATCGTACCGTCGAAGCCAAGCGTCGTACCGTCGAAGCCAAGGATCGTACAGATGTGCCGAAGGGGTCAAAGGAAATGGAATAAGGCCATCGAAGGTCATTTCCAGATAGTATTTTTTTTATCTGTTCAAGGCTAATTTACTTCCGTTCCCTCAGGCCACATTTCAATTTGGACTGAAAATCAGCACAGAACGAACGCTAGGGGGAAGGCCGAGGGGCGAATTTAGAGAGGGAGAAAAAAAAATATAAGACCACCACTTTGACAAGAGTTCATTGAGATTTGAAAAGGAAAAAAAAAAGAGGTGAGAACGTTCATTGAGAATAGATTTTGTGGAAGTGAAAAAAAAAGAATATTCTTACGTTGATTCTATTAAATGAAAAATGAGAGAAACTGTCCATGGAGAATAAATTCTTTGGGAGTGAAAAATAAAAGAATTTAATCATATGATGATTCTATTTGCTGATCGTGGATGACAATGAAAAATACTCAGCACACAGCATGAACTAGCGAACCCTTCACTGGAAGTCAACCCAAAGGTCATTTAAAGAGCACATACCTTCGCTCCGTATACGCGTTCAGCGCACGTCTCCTGTATGCTGGCATGCATGGTGTCTGGAGCCATCATTCTCTTGGAGGGGTTGGGAGAAGAGGAAGGTTCCTCCTCCTTTTGGCGGCTGGTAGTCGATCTGTTGACCGTCATCCTCGCAGGCATGTGTCAGTGTGGGTAGAGAGGACAGAGCTCTTCGTCTCCTTGGACTTCGTAGTGGGTGTACGCTGACGAAGGATGGTGCCGTTGGCTCGTCCAAAAGCGCTGGTGCCTCGCGTTGGTCCCGCCATGGTAAAGAGCCGGTTAGGAACTTACTGGCTTCAGCAGAGGAGGTTCTGTAACCACATCGAGTCTCGTACTCTAAGGCGCGTTGAAAGTGCGGATTGAATACGTATTCAGATATATGAACGTTCACCGCTTCATCTGCGCCCGACATGTTTAAGAGATGGTAGGGACAGAGCCTGAAAACTTGAGGGAGTTCTGGCCCTCGGCTCTTTCAGTCCGTGGTTGCCCTCCAGTCTCCTGCAGGAGGAGACAGTCTCGTGAGTGGTTCGCCTGCAGGTAGTTAGGTCCCTAAACTGACCTCTGGCTCGGTCTCTGCAACGTTGGCCTGATAGAGATTCATCCACATTGAGCAAGAGTTCTTAGCTAGGTTGCTGGTCGTTCTCCAGCCGTCGGATGACAGCCTGGGTTTGTGGTACGCGATGCACCCACGGTGTCGGATCTGTGGTACGGAGTGTACCCAGTGTACCGTCATAGTTTGGGGGTATGTGGTACAGATTGTACCTAGTGTACCGTCATTGTGTCGGATCTGTGGTAAGTAGTGGACGTAAAGTACCGTCGGTGTTGGGTTTGTGACACGTACCGCCAAAGCCTTTGAATCTCTGGAAGGTATTGTACCCACTGTACCCTCACAGCCTGGATCTCAAGAGCTTAATGTACCCACAGTACCGTCACAGCTTGGATCGGAGGTACATAGTTTGACCTACAGTACCGTCACAGCTAGCCGATCCTTTGCATTCTTCGAGGTCCTCCTGACATCGAAGTCCATTGCTCGTAGGAGACCCGAAGAGGTGGCCTCTTTGAGGGTCGATGTCGACTCAAATCTTCTTCTTATGCCTCTGGATGCAGACCACCTCAGCAGTCAGTCCACAGGCATGTTAGGCGAACAACTTGTCACTGAGGTTTTGAATGCACCGTTGGGTGTGCTTTGCGCATTGCCCGCGTGTTGCGTCTTACTTCGTGACGTAGAGATATTCCAGTCTGGAATTGAGGTGTGGGGATTCTCATCCTCCAACCTCACACTCAGTATACGTGATCAACTTCTCGGTTAAGCATTGAGGAATGTTGTTCATCTTACAAGCTGCAGAAGAACGTCTTTTTTTTTTCTCCTGATATTAAAAGTAGTTCAGTCACCCATCACTGAATCGCCTTCATGTATCCCGTCTCTCGATGTGTTGCGTTTCGGCTGCGATGTTCACCAGACGGGCTAAAGCGCTGCTGCCAGTGTCAAGAAGGTGAGGCTCTGTCCTCGTGTTTACTGCAGTCCTTTTAGCAGTGACGACAGTGCTCGTGATCAGTCGTACGGTCACCGCTGGGTCCCCAGGGTGGTTAGAGCTGCTGCCGTCAGCAGCTGTGTCAAGGGCCCCACTTGGATTTACAGGTGGATGCATCTCTCTCTCTCTCTCTCTCTCTCTCTCTCTCTCTCTCTCTCTCTCTCTCTCTCTCTCTCTCTCTCCTCCCAGCACCCCACACAAATCCTTTACATCCAGCAGTTAGTAACAGCGGCCGGCACCACAGGTAAAAGAAATGGCAGCAGAATATTTCGTCAGAGACGCTTTAAAGGGTTTCCCTCCTCTTTTCTAACGTTACGGGGCGGATTTTTCACATTTTTAAGCAGGTGGAGGACAGTATATTGTTGACCAGTGTGCAAGGGTCGTCCCACGTCACACTGTGGGTTTATGGCCCTTCCTCGGACAGATGGATACAACAGTGTTCCCCCTCTCCCACAGGGGGTTCTTAGCTAAGCTCACTTTGGTACGCTGCCGCTGGGCTATCGTGGGGTGGGTTGGTTAGGGCGTCGTGTCCCTTCTTTGAGACACATGAGCACGACGGTTCGGTCCCCTTATGCACGAGGGTCACGGCCCTCAGGTACGACTGTACTTGCCTGGAGAACACGACGATACGACCCTTGAGTTCACGACGATACGACCCTTGAGTTTGATGGTACGTGAGCGCGACGATAAGGCCATAGAGTGTGACTTGAGACGAGCCTTGTGCGCGGGCGTACTTGAGTATGACCGTGCGATCCCTTGAGCACTACAGTACGACCCTTGTGTATGACTATACGACCGTTGAGCGCGACGGGACGACAGTGGGGCATCGTGCTCACGTAACTGAAACCTGCGTACGACTTGGAAAAAAAAATCTGCAGTATATATATATATTTTCACTGCTTCTCAGACTCGACAACGCAATTTCATCACGAGCTGCCTTGCAAAGCCACATGCAAAGGATGGAAGGCTTCGAGCTGTGTGTGTGTGTGTGTGTGATATAAACACGTCATGCGTCACGACCAAAAGGCGATTTTAAATGTCACAGGGTCATGATAGGAATCCTTCCCATTTTGATGAAAAGAAAAACTACGATTTGAGATCTCTTACTTTTGGACGCGAGAACGGATCCGCGCCTCCGTCGGCTCGTGTCCCTGGCAGGCACTTCGGCAGATGGATTTGATAGACTTGTTTCTTACGTCGATCGTAGTGGAGAATGGATGATCGTAAGAGCCTACAGCAGCGACAGTCCCCTTACGACAAATGGCTCATAAAGATTAGGTTCGAGTCTACTTTTGACCCCGATCCAGGATCTTACCCTGAAGTCATGGTTTGACCCTGAAGTCTCTTGTCCCTGAAGTTTACGTTTGACCTTGGGTCTACATCTGACCCTGAAGTCTCCGTCTGAAGCTTACGTCTGATCCCTGAAGTCTTACGTCTAGCCCTGAAGTCTGCGTCCGTCGCTGAAGTCTACGTCTAGCCCTGAAGTCTGCGTCTGTCGCTGAAGCCTACTTTTGCCAGACATTGTAAATCACCCTTCCTGAACTTCATATAAGTCCACCCCATCAGTTACGGGAATTAGCAAGAAAAGGACCATCGATAGATAAATGACTATCACTTCAGATTATAATCAGGAGGGGAAGGAATAGATCATGAAAACAGACCTTCATTTTCAGACACACGTCTGTGAGGAATGAACGTGAAAGATTTCAGACCAAGTGGACGACAGATTACAGCAAAAGTGGAACGATCAGTGTGAATCAATTGTGGTGGTTCGAAATTTGCCCCTCCACACACACACACACACACACACACACACACACACACACACACACACACACACACATTCTTTAGGTCAGTAGAAATTCCCGGTTAACTTCTTTGATCCTGTGTTATGATGGTTTAGAGTCATAGGTTCATGGATGAACGTAACAGATCCCACTGCTCGTAACACCTACACTGCGATGGTTCCGAGTCAGACGGTCATGCGAGTGTAACAAATCCGACTTTTACGTTACGATGGTTCAAAGTCATTCTTATAGGTCACGCGATCGTAACAGATCCGACCCTTGCGTTACGATGGCTCAAAATCGTTCATTTAGGTCACGCGATCGTGACTGATACGACCCTTGCGTTACGATGGCCCAGAATCGTTCTAGTGGGTCACGCGAATGTAACATATCCGACCTCTGGTAACGCTTGTGTTACGATGGATGGTTCAGAGTCATATGTGTTGTGGCGGGGACGTAACGGAAACCCGCGTTTTTGGTAACACCCGCTCGGCTCTCCACGTTTGAATGATCAAGGGCGTAACAGGTGTTGGCTTATGAATGACGGCCAGTGACTCGAGATTTCGTGTCATGCGTCATGCACAGTCATTCATTGTATAGCTCATGATTTATGGACGCGTCCATTGTGTATCCTGGGTGAGGCATGATAGACGCTGATCTTGACTGACATCATTCTAACCGGCGTGATGTCTCCTGAGCCTTGTTTACTCGCCCTTAGTGAGGTCGCCTTAGCCACGGTGGTGTCACATCAGACACCTTAGTGACATCGCCTTCGCCACTGTCACGACGTCTCAAGCCTTTGACGTCACCTTATGAGCCTGTCTGACATCGTCGTAGCCCGACATCATCGCTTTGGCCTCAGTGATGTCGCTTTTATTAGCTTCAGCAACGATGATTATTGTTTACTGGCGATGATAATTATTGACGATGATTATTGTTTACTGGCGATGATAATTATTGTTTATTGGCGATGATAATTATTGTTTATTGGCGATGATAATTATTGTTTGTTGACGATGATTATTGTTTACTGGCGATGATAATTATTGTTTATTGACGATGATTATTGTTTACTGGCGATGATAATTATTGTTTGTTGACGATGATTATTGTTTACTGGCGATGATAATTATTGACGATGATTATTGTTTACTGGCGATGATAATTATTGACGATGATTATTGCTTGTTAATGGTAATTATTGTTTATTGGCGATGATAATTATTGTTTATTGGCGATGATAATTATTGACGATGATTATTGTTTACTGGCGATGATAATTATTGACGATGATTATTGTTTACTGGCGATGATAATTATTGACGATGATTATTGTTTACTGGCGATGATAATTATTGACGATGATTATTGCTTGTTAATGGTAATTATTGTTTGTTGACGATGATTATTGCTTGTTAATGGTAATTATTGTTTATTGCGATGATAATTATTGTTTGTTGACGATGATTATTGTTTACTGGCGATGATAATTATTGACGATGATTATTGCTTGTTAATGGTAATTATTGTTTATTGGCGATGATAATTATTGACGATGATTATTGTTTGTTAATGGTAATTATTGTTTATTGGCGATGATAATTATTGACGATGATTATTGTTTACTGGCGATGATAATTATTGACGATGATTATTGTTTACTGGCGATGATAATTATTGACGATGATTATTGTTTGTTAATGATAATTATTGTTTATTGACGATGATTATTGTTTACTGGCGATGATAATTATTGACGATGATTATTGTTTACTGGCGATGATAATTATTGTTTATTGGCGATGATAATTATTGACGATGATTATTGTTTACTGGCGATGATAATTATTGTTTATTGACGATGATTATTGTTTACTGGCGATGATAATTATTGTTTATTGACGATGATTATTGCTTGTTAATGGTAATTATTGTTTATTGGCGATGATAATTATTGACGATGATTATTGTTTACTGGCGATGATAATTATTGTTTATTGGCGATGATAATTATTGTTTGTTGACGATGATTATTGCTTGTTAATGGTAATTATTGTTTATTGACGATGATTATTGTTTACTGGCGATGATAATTATTGACGATGATTATTGCTTGTTAATGGTAATTATTGTTTATTGGCGATGATAATTATTGTTTGTTGACGATGATTATTGTTTACTGGCGATGATAATTATTGTTTGTTGACGATGATTATTGCTTGCTGATGATAATTATTGTTTATTGGCGATGATAATTATTGACGATGATTATTGTTTACTGGCGATGATAATTATTGACGATGATTATTGTTTACTGGCGATGATAATTATTGACGATGATTATTGTTTACTGGCGATGATAATTATTGACGATGATTATTGCTTGCTGATGATAATTATTGTTTATTGGCGATGATAATTATTGACGATGATTATTGTTTACTGGCGATGATAATTATTGTTTGTTGACGATGATTATTGTTTGTTAATGATAATTATTGTTTATTGACGATGATTATTGTTTACTGGCGATGATAATTATTGACGATGATTATTGTTTGTTAATGATAATTATTGTTTATTGCGATGATAATTATTGACGATGATTATTGTTTACTGGCGATGATAATTATTGACGATGATTATTGCTTGTTAATGGTAATTATTGTTTGTTGACGATGATTATTGCTTGTTAATGGTAATTATTGTTTATTGACGATGATTATTGCTTGTTAATGGTAATTATTGTTTGTTGACGATGATTATTGCTTGTTAATGGTAATTATTGTTTGTTGACGATGATTATTGTTTACTGGCGATGATGATTATTGTTGATTGACGATGATTATTGTTTGTTAATGATAATTATTGTTTGTTGACGATGATTATTGCTTGTTAATGGTAATTATTGTTTATTGACGATGATTATTGTTTACTGGCGATGATAATTATTGACGATGATTATTGTTTACTGGCGATGATAATTATTGATTATTGACGATGATTATTGCTTGTTAATGGTAATTATTGTTTGTTGACGATGATTATTGTTTGTTAATGGTAATTATTGTTTGTTGACGATGATTATTGCTTGTTAATGGTAATTATTGTTTATTGGCGATGATAATTATTGACGATGATTATTGTTGACGATGATTATTGTTTACTGGCGATGATAATTATTGTTGATTGACGATGATTATTGTTTACTGGCGATGATAATTATTGTTTGTTGACGATGATTATTGTTTACTGGCGATGATAATTATTGTTTGTTGACGATGATTATTGTTTACTGGCGATGATAATTATTGTTTATTGACGATGATTATTGTTTGTTAATGGTAATTATTGTTTGTTGACGATGATTATTGCTTGTTAATGGTAATTATTGTTTATTGGCGATGATAATTATTGTTTATTGACGATGATTATTGTTTGTTAATGGTAATTATTGTTTGTTGACGATGATTATTGCTTGTTAATGGTAATTATTGTTTATTGGCGATGATAATTATTGACGATGATTATTGCTTGCTGATGATAATTATTGTTTGTTGACGATGATTACTCTTGACTGACGATGATTATTGTTTACCGACGATGATCTCAAAGCTGCTCTTTTAAACTTAACTTCTTCTTGAGCATTTTTGATGATAATGTTTCATGGTAAAGGGGAAATGCATTTTAGTGTCTGCCGTGGTCAAGGGTCGGATCACAGCCCCTGTGCCATATGATGGAAACAGAATGTCTTTTCCATATTCCAGAGAGTCAAACATGAAGCGTTTGTACGATGGACTATATTTTTTGTTCTCTTTTTTTCTCTCACTTTTACCTTTGCCATGCCGATGGGTGACGTATGGGATCAAAGGGTGGACTTTTCCAAGGGCGAAATTGTGAGGAAAAAAATATATACATATCATCTGGGAAAAGGTTCATGCGCATTCGGCATTTTTTTTAAGGGGAAGTCATCATCCCTTCCCCCTTATCAACTGGTGCGTGTCATTTGCCCATACCAATTCCCATCCACCCTTGTGTGGGGAGTGGTCGTATGGAAGGAGTTCGCTGACCCCTACATAGTCATTGCCTTATCTGTTCCCTCAGGGGAAGTATATGTGAGGAATGTCAGGTACTTGATAATCCAGCGACTTACTTGTGTATGGGCAATGGTCATGGGGGAGTGAGGGCATGTTACACGACATAGTTACTTTCTCCTCATCGACTCGTGTGGACAAGTACAGGCTGGAGGGAGGTCATTCACCTGTGCTGAACCACCTCCCCTTCCTGGGCACACCTGAGCGTGGGCAGGTCCAAGCAGTGTATCATCGTGGAATGATGATGGCTCCTCCTCCTCCTACCGCCTCACTCCATGACCTTCCCTCCCTTCCCTCACCTCACGCTGGTGGCGTCCCTGGTGGGGTATATTGTACTGCGAGACACTGATGCAATGTGGTGGCTTGAGACACGGGCGCGTCCAAGTCACCACGCTCAGGGGTCGTCTGGTGAGGAGACTACCTGGATTAGGGTCGTGTGACGACCGGGTCACGACGCTTAGGGTCGTCTAATCCCCAGGCCACTTAGGTCAGGGTCGTCTGGTGCTCAGGCTACTTATATCAGGGCCGTCTTGTTACCGGGTCACGACGTTTAGGGTCACCTAGATCAGGGTCGTCCAGAGATTTGACGTCCACAACCACGGTCGTAGTTTCTGAACGCTTCAGTCGACCAGGTGTCGGTATGTTAAACCGTGGCTTTGGTCGTGCCCTCGACCAGTTCCTGATGGGACTTGTAAGCGCCTTCGACTGGTCCATTCTCTCTTTGTGTATCTGATGGTTCTTATGAAGCCTTGAAAATATTGGATATATGACCTTTGACACACACACACACACACACACACACACACACACACACACACACACACACACACACGACATAAGGGGGACCAGCCAGTAATAATTACGCTCATTATGCCCTTAATTAGCCAGGAGGTATGAAATCAGGCTGCGAAAACCTGCAGACGCGGAGGAATTCAGTCGGGCATTCATCAGAGGCGAGAGACAGAGGATAGAAAGAGAGACAGGGAAGTGAAGAAATACATCCAGAATACAAGACAGACAGAGCAACCCCGTCGGTACCCATAGAGAGGTCAGAAATGTTTAGTGATGGCAGTAATAGATTGATAGTAATGCTCATAAACACAATGAGTCGAGTTGTGAATGAAAAAAAAAAGGGAGAGCTGGAGCTCGAGAAAGCCATAAACCTGATGTTGGGAGTGTTGGAGACACAACTTGAGGTAGGAGATGGGATCTGACCCAATCTGTCCAGAGGGATTTATGACAGCAAGGAGGGAAAGAGAGGAGGAAGTAGGAAGGGGAACTGGCCCTTATAGTAAGAGACGACCATATGTATAGGAAATACTGCGAAATGACCGGTGCAAATTACATTTTGAGGGGGAGTCACTGAAGGAAGGAATTACATTAATGATAAGTCATAATCCTTGAAAGAATTCTATGAAACCAGAATAAATCTACGAAGATGACAGTGAGGGAACATTCAGGATGGCGTATGAAGCAGTGAGACATGCAGAGATCAGATGGCATTATTCTCATGATGGAGGATTTGAATGATAGAGACTGGGAGACTTTAGATTCCCCTGAAGACAGAGGGTTATGGAAACACGAGCTCGAAGACAGTATACATTAAACTTTCCTGTACCACTGTGTCACTGGGGGGCACCAGAATCAGAGGTAGGAGGAACAGAAAGGAATCCAGACTAAGAGAAGAGATATGATCGCGAAAACTACACAGTGCTACAGAATTCCTAGAGGAACGTACATCGGGGAAATGGGGTTCTGCTGCCATGATGTTAGTCATTGTTATGAAGTGTTGTGTGAAGCTTAAGGTGAAGGATTTGGAACATGGGTGCCTTTGGTATCGAATGCTGACTGATGGCATTAAGAAAAAAGGAGATGACTCTATAAATGATGTGATTGTGTGAAAGAGGTTAGGAATGTACTGCTGAGGGGATGAAGTCGGCTCTATAGCCATCCATCCTTTGAAATATATAAGTAAAGAAGTGAATATTGCTGGATACGAGTGGAAGAGCAGAGAAGCTTCGTAAAGAATAGTGTCGACAAGGGAAGAGGCACTACACAAATTTTCTATAAATTCATCTGTCTTATAATGTCTGTTAAAAAGGGTAGCTAATCGGGCTGAGGTTTTCAGAGGAAAGGGTTCAAGACGATGATGTAAAGATGAATAAGGAGCAGAATATGACAAGTTCGAAAGTGTTTTCGCAGTGGAAGACTCTATAGCCCTAACACTTATAAAATGAAGTGAGGAGGAGGTATTGAAAAGCATTCAAGTTCAGAGAAAAGACATAAGCAGATTACTGAGAGGCTCATGGTCCTGATGAAAATGTTTACATGTGCTGAAGAATTATATACATACGCTTGACAGACAAGTTGAAATAGTGAACATGTTGCTGGAGCAAGAGTATTATGAGAGTGGAAACGAGGGGCAATTCTGTACCTATCTTTAAGAAAGGCTAATATGTCTGACGAGTGGGGTCTGTAAAGTACTGGATATGATAATCAGGAAGAAAATGGGATTACTACTTGCTAACATAGCTTCATATAGAAGAAGTCATGCTTAACTAACCCCCGTCGCTTTGTAGGAGAATGTGAGTTCCATTTCAGGCATAAGGATAGGTGGGTTGAGTGTTTCTGAACAGTTGGAAATAGCCACCACGGAACTCGGTTTTGAAGTCTACGGAGACAGATGGCCACGTTTCACTTACTCTCTTATAAAAACATATATACTTTTAATATATATTGACCATACCACTAAGGGTGTTGGTAGATGAACTGAATCTTCAGGCAAGAATAATAAGGGACACACTCCTTCGATGAATTGAAAATTACCTTACTGGTGTGAAACAAATGACACATGGAGGAGCGATCTCGAAATTGGCTGGGTTCATCAGTGGCGTGCCGCAAGGCTCTGTTCTGGGACCACTGCTATTCTTAATCACTGTAAATGATTTGTCAGAAGGATATTTACTCATCATTGAATGTTTGTGGATAATTCAAAGGCCAAAAGGGAAGTAGAAAAAAAATGACGAGAATTGCACCAGTTTACAAGGCAAACTCAAAAGGTGTTCTGATACATAGTTGATGATACTCAAAACGAGTGAAGACAAACTAATAAGGATGGCACGTATTGGAAAACTACCATGATACTGATGTTACCTCGGAGCAAATGAACTGAACCATATGTGTGAGAGGGACATAGGAGTCGAGATTGCCCTTAACCTCTCGCCAGAACCCTACCTATGGAGGACAGAGAAATCATACGTCCTGACCAGAGAAATCCAGTGTCTCCCGTCAGATGGCAGAAATATTCAACAAACTGGTCACATCTTTTATTAGACCAGAAGCTCGAATATGCTTTTTAGGTTCGCTCGCTCCACTGAGGTGCAGAGACCTTTTAAGGGAAGCTCCGAAGGTGGGTAACAGAAGAGGACTGAGTTACAGTGAGAGGTTAGAAGTCCTGACTTTGTCCCACGTGGAAGAGGTAAGAGTGAGAGATGCTTGGCTCACAGTGTTTAAGTTATTAAACTTATTTGATGATGTACGTAGACAGTGCCTGGAGGAATGCAGAGATACAACACCCAGAGGCTGTAGCAAGAACCAAGAATCTTGTTAGAAAAGATGAATGTTTATTATTCAAGTTTAAGAGTAGTGAATGAGTTGGGGGGAGAAAAACTGAGTGAGAACATTATAAATGTTTGCAGCGTAAAAAAAAAAAAAAAGCTTTGAAAAAGTTGTATGATAATAGAATTCAAGAGGTTCGGGGGGGAGAGAGAGAGAGAGAGAGGAGGGAGGGTGTGCCACGAGTGTACCTTCCCCCCCCTTCTCCCTCCCCCCTTCGCGCTGTACAAGCAGGTAATTACACAACGGTAAACATTTCTCAGCTGAGGACGAGGGTTCAAGTGACTGGCTAATCTGGCCCAAGGATGAGTGGCGCCTGTCAATACTGTCGGCAGCGCTGACTGTGGTATTGCTGGTGAGGCTCGGGCCCCTCCCCACCACGTCACCCTCCTGTCACCTGCCTATCATTCCAGTGGACGGGATAACATGACGGGGACATAGCGAGTCGACATGACCACTGTGGTGATTGGGGGAGACGTTGTGAGTGTGAGGGGGTTATGAGGTTTTATATTAGCGGGGTGTGAGGGGCCATGAGGCCATTGTTTGTAGCTGGGAGTGAAGGCCATGAAATCGAGATGTAGTGGACCCGTGAACCACACAACCACAGTGTTGCCAATGGGCCACTGTGGTGGAAATAGTGTGCTTGAGGGCTGCAGTGAGAGGCTGTAGCGAGGGCTGCAATAAGGGCCGCAGTGAGGGCCGCAGTGAAGGGTGCAGTGAGGGTCGCAGTGAGGGCTGCAGTGAGGGCTACAGCGAAGGCTGCAGTGAGGGCCGCAGTGAAGGCCGCAGTGAAGGCCGCAGTTAAGGCCGCGGTGAAGACCTGGTTGGGTGTAAGGACCTTTCTAGATGGTGGCCACGATTTAGCGAAGGTACGAAGCTCGCCTTAAAAGCCCAGCTTAGCGGGAGGGGGGGAAAGGATTTGACTGGACCGTCGCCCTCCGTGACTACCACACGTTGAGACAGTTCGCCGAGGCCACTTCTGGGAAGACGTCGATGGCGAGCGTTTCTATATTCGTCTAACTCTATAGCAAGACTTGCCTGGCGTTCCATACTCAATCTAGATTACAGAAGGATATCCTTAATTCTCACTGTTATATAACTAAATCACTTACGTAATGTGTGTGTATATACATTTTTTTTTCAGCTGGTATGTGGGGCCACATATATTCATATGTGTGTGTGTAATATACATTTTTTTTCAAGGTCATAGAGATGCCGTCATGAGAGCTGGTTCAGGGTGTGTGTGTGTGTGTGTGTGTGTGTGTGTGTGTGTGTGGGTAAATCCTCGAGTGTGTGTGTGTGTGTGTGTGTGTGTGTGTGTGTGTGTGTGTGTGTGTGTGTGTGTCAGATTGCTTCAGTTTTGTGAATTTTTCTCACACTGTCTTACATTCGTAGGTAGCCTCCCCTTTGCACTGTATAATCCCCTGTTCCTTCTTTCATTTCTTTTTTTTCTTTCGTTTTTTCTTTCTTTCTTTCCTAACCACAGCTTTTGCAAGTGTGTGGGAAGTGGCTGACTTGTGTGTGTTGTCCACCATGCGCCAGGGGAGTGAACATCATTACCACGTACCTAATGATGATAGTATTTATGATTCTCGCTTCATAAGCTCGTATTCTCGCTTCATAAGCTCGTATTCTCGCTTCATAAGCTCGTATTCTCGCTTCATAAGCTCGTATTCTCGCTTCATAAGTTCGTATTCTCGCTTCATAAGCTCGTATTCTCGCTTCATGAGCTCGTATTCTCGCTTCATAAGCTCGTATTCTCGCTTCATAAGTTCGTATTCTCGCTTCATAAGCTCGTATTCTCGCTTCATGAGCTCGTATTCTCGCTTCATAAGCTCGTATTCTCGCTTCATAAGCTCGTATTCTCGCTTCATAAGCTCGTATTCTCGCTTCATAATTTCGTATCTGTCCAGAATGTTATTGTGTCATGATAGGTCTACCTTATATCACAAATTCTTTGGTTGTTTTCCCCCTTTCATGGACGATTGAACATTGCTTGTGATGTCTTATGTTTTTGTTTTCTCTCTCTCGAACACAGCTTGACAGACCAAAGGGAATGTACGTCTTCGAAGTTGTATACAAAGAGAAGAGAGAGAGAGAGAGAGAGAGAGAGAGAGAGAGAGAGAGAGAGAGAGAGAGAGAGAGAGAGAGAGAGATGTGGACACAGTCAGACAGACAGATGAAGAAGGTCCGTGAGCTTCTTGAGGGACGTGCCAAGTTGACACAAAGGCTCCAGCCACTTGACCCCCTTTGGACCGCTCGCACTTGACATCCTCAGGCCGCACGCACTTTATCCCCGTGAACGACACGCACTTGAGTGCATCTGGACTTACGCACTCGACTCCATTTTTGACTGTAAGGACTTGACCTCTTTTGGACAGTACGCACTCGATCCCCTTGGACTGTACGCACTTGACCCCCTTTGGGCTATACGCACTTGACCCTCTTACGTCAACACACTTGATCAGTCCTCCTTAGATCGAGTCACACACACACACACACACACACACACACACACACACACACACACACACACACACGCCCTTGCTGACGCGCTCTACATTTCACACACTCTGGTACACCCGCAGACTCTCGCACTTTTACTCCTGCTGACGCACACACTCATTTGGTTACTCACTCCAGCTAACGCACTTAGTCTGGATGATGCAAGGGAACGCTGCACAGTAGGACAAAATGAATCTAGACTTAGCTGTGTGTAATGTGTGACACAGTTAACACATGGCACTGCAGTGGGAGACACCGTAACACATGACACTAACATGTAACGTGACTTAGTACCGTGACACCGTAACACATGGTACAAAACACAAGTGTTACAAGAAGCACAGGATGACGCAAGACACATAAAACAACTAATGACAGGCCAAACACGTGACGTAACACATGATACAGTATGACACATCACCACACGACACATGGATCAGTGTTTACAGCGTGTTACATAAAACAAGTGTAACGGGTGCGACAATGACACGTAACACCTTTGTAACAGGAGAGCCTACAGTGTGTCATTAAAGTAACACATCCCAAGTCAGTGTATGATAGAGGACGGCATGTGTCATTCATACATGACACATGACACAGAACATGGGACACATAAGGCATGACACATGACTCATTTCCATTTTATGTATCACGTTTCAAAGATGTGGATATCATATTTGTCATGCGACATTTCAAATGACACATGACATACCATTGCACACATGACACGGAACGAATAACACCACATGACATATATTACTTGACACCCTTCATAGAAAAGGATACATGCCATGACACATACCTCATGACTCAAGACACATAACACCAAATGACACAGTTCCTACTTCTTAATTGTACAGGACAGAGGATACGTGTCATACATAATATACGGTTAATGACAGTCAGATGACACATGGTATTTCATGTATATGACACTAAGGAATCGCATGACACACACACAGTGCCATGTCTGCGACACTAAGCAGTCACGCGACACACAACATGACACCCCATATCATACAATATGACACTAGACACAGTCACGTATGACACACAAAACTCTGGCACTCGCATGCAAACACGGACCATTTCATGTATACGACACTGGAGCAGTTACAAGACGACCCCCCTTCCCCCCGATTTCGCATGTATGACACCATGAGGCAGGAGGCGTGACAGTGCATCATGACGCGTTGCGTCGTAAGCCAACGGGTCAGAGCGTTGTATGGCGTTGAGGGGGGGCGGGGGGGGGGCCTTCCTACCTCCCGTTCAGGGCAACTGCGTAAAGATAATTCGTTGGCCACAGTATCGACCCGCCCATTCCAGCAGACATGGTATTTAAAGGTCAGGTAGGGATTAGGGAGATAAGATTGGCCCGGGAAGAGGAGGGCCAAGAGAGGCTGGAGGGAGAGAGAGAGAGAGAGAGAGAGAGAGAGAGAGAGAGAGAGAGAGAGAGAGAGAGAGAGCGACTCACGTAAGAGAACCAAAATGTTTAATTGTTTCAAATTAGGTAAGTGTTTCGTAGATGATGCCCTGGACGGTGGAGGTATTTTCATTTTGTGTGAAGGAAGACAATCTGCCTTGTAATGCAGAGTGTCTCTTACGGAGGAAGAGGAGGAAGAGGAAGAGAATAAGAAGAAGAGGAAGAGGAAGGGAGAGATGTGCTGGGAAGGGAGAAGGGCACTTGTGTTTTAGTGGAGGACCCAGGGGAAGAGAGAGACACAGGGAAATGTATGCTGAAACCAGAGGTGTTTCGACTTCTTTGTTTTCTGGACGAAGTTCTCAGAAATCCGATAGCGGAAGCTGGCAGCGAGACCCCCGGGGAGAGAGAGAACACTCTGTGGGGAGAGAACGTCAGGCAGGGAGATAGTTTGGGGGGGAGGGGAGAGGGTCCAACTGGGAGCTATTGCTGGACCAACGTGGGAGGAGACGCTTGAGGGTTGGAGGCTATAGAGAAGAGAGACAATAAAAAGGGAGACGGTAGGAGAGACGTTTAATCAGGGAGACAGCAGGAGAGGACTCATTAAGCAGGGAGACTGTACGAGAGACTCTTAAGCAGGGAGACATTACGAGAGACATTTAAGCAGGGAGACAGCAGGAGAGGAACCATCAAGCAGAGAGACAGTAGGAGTGGACTCATTAAGCAGGGAGACGACAGTACGAGAGACATTTAAGCAGGGAGACATTACGAGAGACAATTAGGCAGGGAGACAGCAGGTGAGGAACTATTAAGCAAGGAGATAGGAGGAAAGACCATTGAAGGAGACAAGTTAAATTACGATTACTGATCGAAATCTGATTATGCTAATTTACGGATGCTAGGTCGAGATGTATTCGGTGCCTGGAGATAACCCGGAAAGAGACAACGTCCCAATTTTGTCTTAACAGCGGTCGACCTCGAATTAGTCCTGGGTGGGATGGGGGGTTGAAGATGGGACCCTGGGCGATACCGAGTCAATAAAGAAGAGTTGGAACATTGGCCTCCAGTGTATATCAGGAGGACAATTCAGCTGCTGGAACTGGATGATGAGATGCATTAGAGGTTTTATGCAGTGCGTGCGAAAGAGCTTGGAGCGCGCGCGCACTTAGGTGAGTGGGTGTGAGTGTCAGACGCTCGAGGGGTGTAGGTGTGTTATGGGGTGGGTGGAGGGACGTAATGTGTGGGTGTATGTAGGTGTATTATGAGGTGGATGGAGGGACTTGATATGTGGGTGTATGTGGGTGTATTATGGGGTGGGCGGAGGGACTTAATATGTGGGTGTATGTGGGTGGGGGTGTGTATCGCAGTGTTATTGGAGGGGGGTTGTGGGAAGAACGTACGTGGGGAGTTGGGGTTTATTTGGTGGGGTTGGTGAGGTGAACATTGTGTTCGTCGTGGTCTCAAGGGAGTTTACCTGTGTAGGTTTCTAGGCGGCGCTAATGATGATGAGATAATATCGTCTACCTGTAGCCAGGTAGATAGATATGTCGTCCCGTATCACACCATGATGTGCAGACTGGTAGATAGGTAGATAGATAAACAGGTCATCTCGTATCACCCCTGTACCTGTGGACAGGTAGATAGACAGGTCGTCAAGTATCGTCCCATGACCTGTGGACAGGTAGATAGACAGGTCGTCCAGAGACACCACCCCATGACCTGCAGGGTCGTCCGATATCTACACATGGCCTGTAGGCAGGTAGATAAGCAGGTCGTCCACCATAAGATAAGATAAAGACATGGAACACGTCGCTGTGAGTGGCTCGCCCACTATTAATCATCTGGATTCCCGACCATAACGGTCCCTGTACCTCCTCAAAGCTGAGGGTCAAGAGAAGGTTAATTGTGTCCTCACTCAACAACCCCGAGATTAATGACACCAAACCCCAGCTTGAATGAAGGCTTGACGTGCAAACCCCAGCTTGAATGAAGGCTTGACGTGCAAACCCCAGCTTGAATGAAGGCTTGACGTGCAAACCCCAGCTTGAATGAAGGCTTGACGTGCAAACCCCAGCTTGAATGAAGGTTTGAACGTGCAAACCCCAGCTTGAATGAAGGTTTGACGTGACGGGTCGTAACAGGTTTGGGGGGTTGGGGGGTTAGTTAAGAAGACCCAGAGACCCCTCCTCCCTCAAGCTTTTAGAAAGATAAGCTTCGATGTATATAGGTACTCACCAAAGTCCGGGGTTGAAATGCGACCCAACCCCCATAGAGAAAAAAAGGAAGGAGTATTGTTATAACTGTTCTCAACGATGGGGTTATGGGCACCAAACCTCAGCCTCAGTGAGGTTAATGGCTCGTAGGAAAAGGGAGACCAACTACTGCTGAGGTTAGGAACGCCAAAACCCCAGCTTGAAGGATGGAACTGAGTGACACCTCTGTAAACCCCTAAGAGTGTGGGTGTGATTGGGGACAAGAAACCCTACTGGGGTTGGTTGCTTAAAACCCCCACATCCAGAGGTTTAGGTTAGGGTTAGGTAACCTCGAGATCACCAGTGGCCATAACGAGTTTTCGTTCCGTTCGAACTCATCTGAATTCTGAGTTCAAAGGTCTTCTGTGAGTTTGGCGTCTCGATGGTGACTTATTGGACTTCAGGTGAGTTCAAGGTCTCGATGGTGACTTGTTGGACTTATTAGACTTTAGGTGAGTTCAGGGTCTCGATGGTGACTTGTTGGACTTCAGGCGAGTTCAGGGTCTCGATGGTGACTTGTTGGACTTCAGGTGAGTTCAGGGTCTCGATGGTGACTTGTCGGACTTCAGGTGAGTTCAGGGTCTCGATGGTGACTTGTTGGACTTCAGGCGAGTTCAGGGTCTCGACGGTGACTTGTCAGACCTTAGATGAGTTCACAGTCTCGATGGTGACTTATTAGACTTTAGGGGAGTTCAGGGTCTCGATGGTGACTTGTCAGACCTTAGATGAGTTCACAGTCTCGATGGTGACTTGTCAGACCTTAGGTGAGTTCAGGGTCTCGATGGTGACTTAGCAGACTTTAGGTTTGCTTTGTAAGTTGTCTTCAAGTTATTCAACAGATGGGAATCGTTACGATAAAGTTCATTGGACACGGAAGATGATCATAAGGTTCAACTTCCCTTCCTCCCTCCTCCGTGTTTCTTGTGTCTGTATCAATTTACGACTTCGATCAGAAGCGAAGCTCAAAGACTTGCTAGTGTCGATGTAAACTTTGTAAAGTACAGAAAAGTTCACTTATAAAG